>NC_056728.1:550899231-551221731 GCF_019279795.1 Protopterus annectens
AGGTATTCATGAATCCAACCCATGATGTTTCTGCAAAGTTTACTATTAGCCATGATCTACTAATTTCCACATATCACTACAAAACAAACTGCTAGCTGCATACAATAATTGTCAACTAATAATGAAAATAGCACCATTATTTTTTCAAAATTCCCTGCCCAAATTTCTTCTAGAAGCGTACGTGCCAACTTGGATCTCTCCTTCGAAGCAAGCCACTAGCCTAGTGGGACTAACACAGTCAACAAAAGATAAATAAATAAAGGATAAATAAAATAATTCTAGCAACCTTCTCCTCTTAACTTATAAATATTTCTCTCCACTTAAAATATTCTAAAAGAAAGAATTGCTAAAACATAGACAAAATTAGTCTCTACCTAAAAAAGATACCTACTACTATTTGTTAACATTCTCATATGTGGCAATGGAGAGCCTAATCTAGAATTTAAAATTTGTAATACAAAAGATAAGAAATAATCTGTTAATGCTCATAATATTCATCATACTGAAGCATCTGTAATAAAATATAAGACCTGCATAGCTGGTCTGAAAAATATAAACCCAGTGTATTGTGTGTGTAACATATATTAGGTCCCCTACTTGCACAAAAATATTACAAGTGCTTCACTTGTACAATATGCTGGTAACTGTACACTGATATGTACATGTTTAATTGAACTTCAAAGTATCATACAAGACATCTTTAATAATCTGGAATAATACCTAACAGAGTCTCAGCAGCTTCTAAATGGTAAAAAAAAAATATTTTTTACATGAGAAACCTTCAATGAACAAAATGTTGATTTCCAAAAAAAAAATCTTTAAATAATACCCCAGTTTAGCGGGTATCCTATTATAAATTATTGGGAGTAATTTTGATCAGTATCTTAAATTTGTCACATATAGTGAATATGCGGTAAGCAAACAAACCAAAATCGAGGAATGCTATACACGTCAAACGCATTCTCTATGTGAATCGTCATCGATGAGTGGCAGTAGCACAATGGTTTACTATCAAAATTACGAATGACAGTTACTCGAACTGGATGGCCAAAAAGGCTGTTTGCAAAGTTATCATAACACCGACTTGAAAAATATCAAACCTACAACAACAAATGCTAGTGTGCATTTTCTGTTGAGAGGTCAACATTCTGATTGGAGATCACACTACAGTGGGGATTGGGAAATTTACCCTTTTCCTCACTGTAGTGCAATCTCGGAGTTGTAATATATAAGTAGCAGGGGTGTTGGGGGCACAGACCTCCACATGGAGGCTGCAGGGGGGCTTGCCTCCCTGCAAAACGTGTGTAGAAAGTCACCAGATGTTAAGGTAAGTTGCGAAATGTTGACATTTTCGAATGTGACCTGTCTACATTTTACAGCTGTCATACTTTTGACTGTACAATGTCATTTTACAACATTGTTTTTAGAAGTAAGTCATTTCTCGTACAAGTGTGTTTTGTAATGTGATAGCAAACCTAGCACAACAGGTAGCATACTTGTCTTTGGTGCAAATGGCTGTGAGTTCTACTCCCTCACCATGTTGATGGATTGCTGATGCTGTGCTGTACTTTAAGGGATGGGGTGAGGGTGTTGCAGTCCCGAGTGTGTCCTCCTTTGGATGAGATGCATAATAACAATGAAGCTGCCTGTTAACTCCTCTGGCCTAGTAGTTAGGGAGGTGGTGTTATGCATGCAGATTACAGTTTTCAATCCCTGGTAATAGAAAAAGAGAGTCAGTTTCTAAGTGAGAGGTTGGCATAATGAGTAAGGTGTTTGCTTTACTAAGACAAGGTGCAGGATTTGCTTCTCACATGGAGTAATTGACTAGGCCTTAAAATGGCCCACAAAATCAGTTAGCCTACTACTAATCTATGAACCTAGAAACTTAGTTTTTAGTGAGTGGGTTTAGCATAATGGTTAAGGTCTTTGTCTCATAGACACAAGGTACAGGGTTTGATTCTGATCTTAAAATACTGAGTAGGCTTAAAAATGGCCCTTCAGGGCAGTTAGCCTAATATTCACCCATGAACCTATGACTGATTGTAGATATATCCTCAATTACTTATCAACATTCAAGAAAAATCACTTAAATAAACTAGAACAATGTTAAAAAAGAGCTAAATCTATTGCAAATCTCCCTAACAAAACACACTAGTGTAGAGTACTAACAAAATACAATTAGCTTTAATTTCAAAATACTGTTATGCTGCCACAATTAAAAGTGGTGCATAATAAAAGAGATTACAATCAGGTCTCGGATCATAACCAAGTTCTTATTTGTTCAAAACATGGATATCAAGAAATTCCTCTTAAATGGAACAATGTGAAGGCTGTAAGGTGAATCTTGACATCTATGTCAAGAAGACCCGATCCTAATTATTTGTAGTACATGGAGCTTTAGCTGTTTCAATGTGCTACTAATTACAACAAAAGGTAGAAGTATGAATTGTTTTATAGCTTTGAAAGCTGTAAAACACTTAGTGGTGACAAACAGGCAGTGGCCAGGAATTAAGTGTTGGGGGCTTTAAACGCTGTTAGATACTTCACTCTGCATACTGTGTCTGTGTGCTGTGTGTGAGGATTAAGAGAGAGAGAGAAAGATGGTATAAGAAGTGTATAAAAAGTTATGTTATCATCTCAGTGCTGCTCTGTGCAGACAAGCACATGCAGATGTTATGCTCAAGAATGAGATAATTAGAGCTTACCAGTGCAGAAAGGTGTTTAATAAAACCTTATTAAATACCATTCTTAGATCGCAAAGTTACTTATTGAAGTTGTCTTTCTTCTGAATTCAAAACATAATCATGGAGCTTCACATACTACATTATTTTAAACCTATGAAGTGCCCATCCCTGACCATTCTTCTGCAAAAATATAATCCAGCAAGGCCTCTAAGATCTCAAACTGAAAATAAAAAAATACTTAAAATCATACAGCCATTAGAAAGAGTCCCTGTCTTCAGAATATGTTCCAAAGTATGGATTTCAGTACTCATAAAGTAAATATATTCTACAATCCACCCACTCCATAATTATAAGTGAGTCCCAATTAATATAAGATGAAGCCAGTCCCTTAACATAGCTAATGAGCATTAACATTACAGGTTAAGCAATCTTGTCTTTCTTTTCCCACCCTCTCTCATTTGAGAAATGTAAAAATGTATACATTTATGTACCCTAAACAACTAGTTTATTGACTATGCAATTATCTGAAGTAATTTTGGTCTTATCTCAATGATAGTTGAAAAGGTATACATTATGTAAATCTTATGTAGCTGTCATTTACTCACATTTTGTATTTCTGTATGTAGCTAAGAAAAAAAAAATAGTTTACCTGTGTGGAACCAAAACTGAACAACTAACTAAAAATCATCCACTCCAACATACTGATGAAATTGGACAGATAATTTAAGTGCTTTCATCTTTTACTACAAAAGGATTTCCTCAGAAAAAAGTTTACTCATAACTATACATAATTTATATGTAAATACCTTACGCATGACTAGAATCACATGTCTATGATTTCCATTACTAAAAACACACAAGTTTCAACAGTAGTAACACTACTGCTAACAGTAATAGTAATAACAATTGGAAACTTGCATTATTATTTAAACACGTTCTTATTTAATAGAAGACACTTGATATTAGTAGTGTCATTTAGTCATAGGACTTTGCCAGCACCCATAAGTAGCTACTGTACTATTTTCCAGTTTCTAATATATTCATAAGAGTTGCCTTCTCTTAGATCAGTCATAACATACTACAGTACATAGATATTAAATGTATTGCATTCAGAATTGTCTCTAATATGCCTACACAATGCATTATTAACACTCTAATTTCATACAAATGTTGTTTTACTAAATTTCCTCATAGCCATACCAAAGTAAAAAGACAAGCATTTGGAACATATAGAAATATAAATAACTTTAGTGGAATTATATATAAAGTGACTGTTACTAGAGAATGGTCTAAGTGTTGAAACAAATATATGGCCTTTCCAAAATTAACTCGCAAACATTACATAATCCAAATTTATATGTACCTTTATCTTATTTTGTCAAAGGTGTAATAACCAAAGTCTTATCCTTACACAAGATGTCTCTCATACTAGTAGATGTCCTGCAACTAAAGTCAGAGAGTCATCCACAACTGAAAATGACTCATTATTACCCTTTAATATTTTCCAGTTATCGTTAATAACATACCTAATTCTACCAATGCCTAGAGTGATATTCAAACTAAAATATTTTTCTAGAAATATTCTTGTCTTCTTTAGGTGTATTCCCAACAGTCAAAACTGGTCTCAATATCCACAGAAGTGGGAGTTAGATGTTTTGATGTATAACTCCTATCATAAAATGTATGGATAATATTTTTAATTCAGCTTTAAACTCTTCATCTTTCCAGGTTAACCAGGAGGCTCTAATCATTTGCCCCCTAGGCACCATCTTCTTAATGAAAAATGGATGGTAGCTACTATAATGTCAACAAATTATTTGGAAAAGTATTATTTCTAAATGCTTTTACATTCAAATGCTCTCTCTATTAAATTAATTCTAATTAAACTATCAAAATAATTAAACTTCAGATCATTAGCTGCCATAGTAAATTAAAAAAAAATGTGTCAGCTTAGTTACAAATTCTTCATTTTCTGTTAAAGTGCCATCCCAAACGAAAAAACAGGTCATTCATAAGTCTCTTTTATAAAATAATATGTGATGGAATGAAACTGTACTAGATGATATATGCTGATAACACCAACCTATGACTAAATTAACAAAAGAAGAGGTTACTTGAGCACACATAGTTACTGTATGAATCTGTTCAAATATTTGGAATTAAAAATAGAAAGTTATTATCCAATACCAATCCTAACAGCATACATAATGTATTGATGAATACAGTAGTCAATTCAAATATGTAGTGAGATAATTTCTTGCAAACTCAATCCTTTCATTCATGTTAATAGAAAATAAAGGGAATTCATATCCATGGTAAGCAAAAACATACACATTTGGTTATTTTGCAATATTACAAGCTTTTATGCTATAAAAAAATCCCAAGAATCTTTAATAGAAGTAGTCATAGTTTGCAATACTGGATTCAAGATACTAGCAAAAATAATGATCCATCCTTGATGATACCACCTGATACTGAAATGATAGGGCTAAAAGGAGAAGGGAAGACATTTGTGATGCTTTTCCTTGGAAAATCAGTTTTCATAATTCATCTAATTGTGTATCAGCAAATCCTTGCATCAGTAAATCAGATAAAATGTTTTATTATAAGTATAGGTGCATGTGCAGTATGCAGGACTTGCACATCATTTGTTATGCACTGGTCATGAAAGTCGGTAGATGCGCTTTATGCAGCAAGAACCTTTTGTGTTCATGCATAGACACCATTTCCTGGCTCACTGTTACAGATCATCATACTACCAGCAAAGAATATGATTCAGTTGAGTGTGACACTACAGCCAAGTAGAACCAGGCTATGCCCTGAAACAACTCCCACTGGACATTTGTAATGCATTAACAATACTGAGAGTTATATATGGTCCAAAGGGTCTATATCAGATAGTCAAAGTTCCGTAACTCCGAACACCTAATGGTTGAACCATTATGTTCAAAGTTACAGAACTTCGGCTACGTAAACAAAAAAATAAAAAATGATGGACAAAATAATAAAGTGTTGTAAGTAAGGGGACAATCCCCCCTGCACCCCCGCTACTAAATATACCAACTCCGTGATCACACCACATTGAAGTGAATGGAAACCTCCGCTTATGGAGATTTCCATTCAAACACTCGAGCTTTTACAAATTCGAACGTATGGTCTCGACCATATGTAGTTCAAACTTGTAAACATTCGACAATGTGATAGGAACCCTGGTCCACATGTCATCTGATATCTTGTTCTGTTCACCTTTACTAGTAGTAGCCAGACTTAATGTGAACAGTGTTGCTGCTGGCAGTATTACAGATGTGCGGAAACTGATGTGAAGTATGATACCTTCTAGGATTAATTTCAGCTATGTTTCCCTGAGCTGAAGGAGAGTAGCATAGCTGAAGAAGGTGGCAAGCATGAAGTGTGGGAGAGTCTACATCTGGTACTTTTCAGTGCTGCTGACAGCAATAAGATTTATATTGCCCTGCTTGATTTACACTCACAGTTGAATGTGGACGGTGAGTACCACATGGACCTTCATTGTTGTTAGGCTGGCCATGATTCAGCAGGGGTGGATTAGACACACAGACACTGAGAACACTGCTCTATTGGAGCCATTCATGTCAGTCTACCATTATTTCTGTTGGCTACAATAGATAGTGGACAGATTGTGCTTAATATCAGGACACCCAGGGCTATGTTCTGTATTAGTCATATGTGCATCTATGGTGTTAAAGATTAAGTGGTAGGATAATCTTTCACAAGATGTGTATGACCCAGCTATGGCTACCTACAGCAAACTTCTACACTATATCATCCTCAGCTGACATGATACAGATATGTCTAGCACAGATGATGGCAGTGTAATATATGATTTTTAGCAGAGTGGGTGTTGCATAACTTTGTGCTGGAAGGGTATGTCTGACACAAGCTATGTAAAGATGTTAGACAGCTACTGATACTACATTGTATACAGAGTTGTGATGGAAAACATACAAGCTGTATACACACAGCAAATGTCAGCAGATGCCACAGAGAATGTCATTGTGTAGCAGACAAGGGAACTGGTGACATATTTGGCTGCACTGACTGACATGTTCACTGGGCAGCTGCCAAGATATTTTGTGTCAGTGCTTCTGATATTGCCATGCAGGGTTCTGCCCCAGCTGTTTCCCAAATCATCTTACTATAGGCTGCTGCCTGAGCATAGTCATGATCTGGTCTCCCCACATTTTGTGTCCTTGATTGTGAGAATGCAAGGTGTGCACACTTGTGATGTGCATTTGTGGCTTGTATGCATGTCAGGTAAGGTGTGTGTTACCCTATGTGGCTGTGTGAGTTTACATCAAAGTATCAAAAACCCACTTACTCGAAACACAGATCACTGAGATGACAACAGGAAAATGGCACTTCATAGACTCCACACATCATTGACAGGTTGCCCAGGGAAAGAAGGCAGTCGGCTGAAAATAAAAATAAACCACAGCAAAACACTATGAACCCACACAAGC
Source organism: Protopterus annectens (assembly GCF_019279795.1). Taxonomy (NCBI): domain Eukaryota; kingdom Metazoa; phylum Chordata; order Ceratodontiformes; family Protopteridae; genus Protopterus; species Protopterus annectens. The sequence goes on from NC_056728.1 coordinate 550,906,415, forward strand.
GAGGGGCTGTGCCCTCCCCAACTTAATATACCAACTCCAAGATCACACCATAGTGGACAAAGGAGCAAACTTATGGCTGTTAGCCAACTGCCTTCTTTTCCTTGGTAAACTGTGAATGATGGGAGGAGTCAACAAAGTGCCATTTCGCTGTTGTCATCTCGATGATTTGTGTTTTGAGTAAGTGGGTTTTTGATACTCTGAAGTAGACCCAGCTGTGTAGACTATGTTTCATTCACTGGGCTTTTGACATTTGTCACACATGACATTGGGTGTACAAGTACATTGTGATCTGTTGCACTTTTTGTCTGCTGTATAGACTAGCTTCAGACTTGCTGAATCTGGTTCTGTTTGTTAAATTGAACACTAAACCACACTATCTTTTGTTGGAGAGGGCCCCCCTGCACTCTTGTGGCAGGAGAATACAGTTAGGACTCATCTGATTGAAGGCTGCTGCCACAGGGCTCAGTTTTGAGCTATTTTATTGGTTAAATTATTTAATTCAGTTTGCTCATTGTTGTTACATAAGCCACGCTTTTGCGTGGGTTTGCACTTGTTTTAACACAGCTCCACAGAGTTAGGCAACCAGCCACTGCTGTGCTGTGTTCATCTGTTTACACATAGCACACCTCCATGCACCATCATGCACTACTGCACAGTGGGGGTAAACATTAGTGGTTATAGATTCAAAAATTTCAGTAGATAAATTTTCCATTAGTAGCTGCCCATGATATGGCCAAGAAGTCCTTAAGTTACCCTTAGCTGCTCAGAGAGCATCTCAGCTGCACTTTTGCCTCTTAAACAGTCTCTAAACCACCAACTCTACAATAGTCTCATACCATTTAGAGAATACCCACTAGTATAGAGCCTTTATAGAGCACCCCATTAGTACAGACCCTGTTTAGCGCACTCAGTTATATCAAACACCTCCATTTTCTCTCCCTGCTGTGAAAACAGGATTTAACCTAGCATTATGGATGGTCAGTTTCCCTCCATTTCTCCTTCCAACCTGATTGACATAGGTATCCTGAGGCTTTGTAGCAACTGCCTCATGTACACTAACAACCCTCTACTCCTAGATCACCCAAGTACAATTTGTGAGAGATGCATCTACATTAAGTCTGTACTCCTTGCTTTCACATGCATAGAACAGTAACACTGAACAGGTTGTCAGCTCACATGCTACACCTCCTACACAAACCATGCACTCAACATATAAACCATCATGCAAGAAGGTGCTCACCGGAAACCTACCTAGACATCAGAGACCTTCCAAACACAAACATGCTACACCTAATACAGCACCTACAACAATCAATAGACATAAAAACACAAGCACCAGTGTCTCACCAAATATGCCCTTAAGGCAACGCACATATAAACAAAATTTTTGGTACTTATATTATCGCAACTAGATTTTCGTGGTAATGCAGGTTGTTTCCCGATGAGTAAAGCAGTGCCGATAATCTACTGAAAGGCATAAAAACAGTGTTTTCTTTACATGTTTTTGTTTGTTTAGGCAGTTCTATGAGTTCAACAACTGAGAAAGTAATAATGCAATGTAGGTTTGCCCTTTACCGCTGCATGTCAATCAGCCTTTGTCCTGAGAATACCACTATTACAAAATAAAACCAACCAAAGCAGTACTATCTCACGAAGAAAACCACCCTATAGTCACCTATCAATATCAACTGGTATCATCCATTTTGAAAATCTTTAAGTGTTCCTGCAATTCTGTCTTAAAATTTTCCTTTCAAATATCTTCCTTAACTTTTGCAAAAGTTTTCAACTTTAATAAATAGTTTACCTGAAATCGTTTGCATGTCTCATTGTATTTCTATTAAGTATTTCATCCATACTGTGAAAATACAGAAGAGGTACAGCTACAAAATAATCCATTTCACATGAGGAACAGCAACTCAGTGAACTGAAGAAATAATTCAAGCCAGTTGAACCATCCGTGTGAACAGTTCGCAAAAACAGAACAAAAACTTTCTTGCTGTCAATAAAGGAATTAAATAACATCTTACACTAATTCCCACACTCCTTTCAACTCAGCATATGTATCACCGCAACCAACATGTTTACTGTATTCATTGCCTGACATCTTTAAAGTATGCTCTGCACAAACCTGAATTTTATCCCTTATTCCTCTTTCAAACCCATCACCAACATTACAAAAGACTTTTTAACAGTTAAGCAAACACGATTACGCTTAAAAAATGTTGTTTGACTGAAACAAGAGCAATTATCATGTCGCAAATCTGGTTGTGATAATACGTAAGTACCACATTTTCTAGTCATAGATGACTCCATTGTGAGACACAGATGTCTCACTCATCAGGCTGGACAAGGAGAAGGTTACGGTCAGCTGTCTTTCAGGTGCCCAGATCCATCAGATCACACGTGCACTCAAGTCTCTCAACAACAAGTACTGTTATGACTCCATCACAGTTCATGTTGGTGTGAATGACTTCAGAAATACCTCACTGGACTATATGAAGAGAGACATGATTGAGCTCCACGAATGTGTCCCAGGCAGGTATGTCCCTAGCCTTGAGCAGCATTCTACCCTCACCTAAGATGATACACAATATAAACAAAAAATAACTGACTTCAACAATTGGCTTAGTTTCTGGTGTCAATCTAAGGGGATCCAGTTCCTATCAGCCTGAGATGACATGGTTGATAGACCATGCTACTTTGCCAGAGATGATCTTCACCTGTCATCTCTAGGATTTTGGTTACTAGCTAAAGCTCTTGCCTCTCCCATAGTGCTTTTTTAGGCAAGGTTTCAAGAACAACATTTCCAATGTGAAAATATCACCCACAAATAAATTAAAGGTTATGCTGCTAAACACTAGGAGTTTAAATCAGAAACTGCATTCTCTGGAAGCACTCCTCTCCCTGGATGATGTTGATGTCTGTGGTCACAGAACGTTGGTTCTCGGCCACAGAGAGTACCCTGGTCTTGCAAGGATACAATGCCTTCCATACTTTCAGACTGCAAAATGAATGTGTGAGAACCAAAGGAGGAGGAGTTATCTATCTTCATCAAAGATAAATACACCTCTAGACTGGTCAGACAAGGAAACTCCATGGAGTTAGTCCAAGTTCAGCTAACTGTTGGTAAGACCCCTTTCAAGTCATTGTTAGCTATAGGCCCCCTTCAGTGAACCAAGATACCCACTCTGTTTATTTGGACCTACTTGAGTCAATCACATTACAACCAAACACTATAAAATTTTAAATATACCTCCATGGACTGGGAAACTTATATGAGTGCTGACATGCTCACACATTAAGATTCCTGGACATTGTTAACACTAATGCCTTAGAACAAATAGTATATAACCCCACGACGGGCTCAAATATTCTCGACCTGGTCATCACCAACATAGGTGACCGTTGCACCATCACAAGTATAGGGCTCTTACTGGTTAAATCTGATCACAAATCAGTCACATTTGAAGGAGCTATAACACCTGAACTGCTCTTAGGTGAAATCAGGCTAAAAAAGTTCATCAAAGCTAATTATACCCTCCTGAGAGATGGCATAAATAATTTCTAAGCTCCTGTACTCACAGATGACATTGGCAACTATACTAATGTATACACAAATGCCCTGTACAAACACTTATACAAATGTATTGACTCAGCGTACCCGATAGGATCAAAATAAGATCCTCAAGAAAAAAACAAGCCTCCTGGTGGACATCTAGCATTAATAAGTTATACAACAAGAGAAGAAGTTTCTGTCTAAGAATAAAAAAGAGAGGTCTTAGCACTGGAAGAACACCCTCCTCTGCTTGAAGAAACAAGTAAGATAACTTGTAAAATTCTTTAAGGGCAACTTCTAAAAAATTTAGCAACCATAGCTAAGGATAACCATAAGTCATTCCTTCAGCTATATCCGTAACCTACCTAAAAGGTAGGATCCAGAAATGTGCTGAACTAGCTGTGGATGGCATCACGCACACTGATCCTGTGAAAATACCTAACCTATTAGCTGACAGGTTTGGCAAAAATTTCACCCCCTCTGTCCCCTCCAAACATTCCACAAAGCATTCCCAGTATATCTCCCCCACCTCACATCTCCAAAGAGCAAGTTATTAATTCTCATTCTAATGCCAAAAACAGACCCTCTATGGCACCAGATGGCATCCCAGACTGTGTTTTAAATGGTCTAAAACATGAGTTAGCAACTCCACTAGGTACTCTCTTCAACCACAGCCTGAGTACTGATTTTGTTTCTGCTGAATGGAAAACAGCAACCGTCATCCCCCTTCATAAAGGGGATCCAACAACAGTCCCTGGGAACTACAGACCCATAAGCTTAACAAGCCTTATCTGTAAGGTGATAAATCATCATGGACCTTATCAATAAGGATATAGATGATCTCCAAACCCTTGATCCGACACAGTTTGGTTTTGTTAAAGGCAGGTCATGCCTGTTAAACCTGGTGGACATCTTCAAAAATGTCACTAGAGCCATTGATGAAGGCAAATCTGTGCATACAGCCTACCTTGACTTAGCCAATCCCACATTCGGGCATCATTGATAAACTCTCCCAGTTGAATATTAACCCTTATGTCATCAGGTGGGTTGCTAACTGTCTCGCTGACAGATCACACTCAGTCAAAGTTGGGGACTTTACCTCAACCAGCAGATCTGCTACCAGTGGAGTTCCACAGGGGTCAATGCTGGGCCCCCTATTGTTTGGAATATACTTCTCAGAAGTTCAGGCCAAAACAGAGGAACTGTGGCTGATTAAGTTTGCTGATGACTGTAAATTAGCTGCAATCATTGAATCCCCAAATGATGTCAATATACTTGAAGAGGGACTTACGCAAACCATTGACTGGTGCCAAAGCCAGGGACTCAAACTCAATGCAAAAATATGTATTATCATCCCATTTGGTAAAAATAGATATTCCTGCAGACTATCATATGAATAATAATACCCTAAATATCAACTCAGTAGTGAGAGATTTGTGAATGCAAGTTGGCTGTAGCCTAACCTCTGGGCACCATGTGTCCACTGTAGTAAGGAAGGCATTCTATGCCACACTCCTCATTAGCAAATGCATTGCCTCAAGAGTGAAACAGGTCATAACTCCTCTGTACTCGACCTTCATCAGGTCAATAATTGAGTACACCTGCAGCAACTTGAGAGACCTCAGAGATTTCTAACCAAGAACATTCAGGGTCTCCAGCGCATGTTATACAATAACAGACTGAAGTCACTGTCGCTGTACTCAGTAGCATACAGACTGCTTAGAGGAGACTTGTGCCTGGCCTGCAGAGCAATCTTGGATCCAAGCCTAATGGGAATGCTGCACATCTGCAAGTCAAATGGGACAAGGGTCACCAGCTCCAGGGACCTTAACCAGGCCTGTGACATAAATAGGACTTGCAGGAGAAGCAGATATGTCTCTAAGAGGTTGCTACTCCTTTGGAATAGGCTACCAATTCACATCAAACAGAACCCTTCTCTGACCCTGTTTAAGTGTAGCCTGGATGACTGCATAGGAAACTGTAAATTCCTGCTGGGGAATTCACCTGTGACCCTCCTAGATATGGGCAGTCATTGCTAACTAAGATCTCGAGTTTAGGCAAGATCATTTATACTGAGTTTCTTTAGTATTACAGTGGGCACATTTAGCTAGGCTTATAAAGATCTTTGGGTTAATAGCCCAGTAACCACCTATGAACCTATAAGTTAGTAGTCTAGACAGATTATGTCATTCCTGTGGTGTATGACTGTGTATAATTTTTTCACATACTGAACACCACAGTAAATACATGCTGTATAAAGGTTTGCCATGTTAGTCTGTGTGCAGTCCATCTCTAGTTAGCAAAATGCCATCACAAGGTTGGCCTGTGATAGCTGAGCTACAGCAGCTGCTGCTGCTGCTGCTGCTGGCGATGCTTGTATATGTCCTCATTCACATACTGGTGCATGCTTTAGGTAGCCTCCACTGGTAGCATGTACTGTCCAGCTGCTGATCTCTGTTACTGATATAAGGGTAACATAGCACAGCCTGGGAATATCCATGATGCCCTTTCTAATGTATACTGCAGCATACCCCCAGAGTTCTCCAGGCACCATAAATGCCACTTCAGGATGTCAAATTCACATTGAGCTGTGCCTCATTGCAGCACAGAGATAATCAGTAAGGACTACAATGGACAGGAAACATCACATGTCAGTTCATAGAGGTAATAGTTTATTTACCTTGTTTTCCTTGTATCCCTCTATGTGTCCGACATTCCTGAGTCATTGTATACATAAGTGGTATGGCAAGCAGTCTTAGCCACAAGATATCACTGCTGTATATGGCCCTTTATAAATACTGGACACAGTCCCCTCATTTCTCATATGCAGGCATCAGGAGTACTTAGCGGCATGTTATGGATCCATGTTATGGATCTTACCATCTGCAGTACAAACAGCCTCCCCACTGATGCAGCAGAGTTTCTTCATAGTTGTATATGCTATCTCTTCGTCACCCTCTGTGATACATATGACTAAATGGGTGCAGCTTATGGTACTGAACACTGAAATGCTTTTTGGACATTTGTCATTTTTGGACTCTGGAGGAATATAATGCATTTAACTGATTGCCACAGCATCTGAGGACTACATAGCAAAGCCCTTACAAAGATGCCTGGGCTATATCTAGTGTACTGTCTGTATGCTGATCAGATCCCTATGCAGCTGTGATGCAGACTGCTGCATCAACCTTAATGATTAGCAGAATGGGGTTGCACCAGACTCCACGCAGTGCAAGATCAGCTAGATACATATCCAATGTGTCTAATAAACCACTAGCTATCTCAGGCTAGTCAATCAGCTCTGATTATTACTAGGATTTGTCAGTCACCTTCACCCCTTGCATGTCTGCTGCCTCTGTTTTTTTAGCATACGACTTCATCCATATTTTTAATTTTCTTTAAGGCTGCATGTCATTACTTTCATAGTACACTGCTTGCCTGTATATTATTGACTCGTAGACTTCATATTTTCAAAAATTAAGTACAACCCTATGATGACTTTATTTACATGATTGTATTTACTCCTCTTTATTAATTTCTGGTCCTTTAGCACCTTGAATATGCATTTACTCTCCTTGTTTTGACAATATTGTAAATAATTGGCTGTTATGTCTGCCAATCCTCCTTACAATGTTATTTTCCCATGAGTAATTGTAAATTGCTGCTGTGCATTCTGTTTAAGTGTTGATTACATGTAAATGCCACTTCCTCTGTCTTTTCATTGTTTTCTTTCTTGGGCTAAGACTAAAGCTGACCTTTTGTGATCAGTGCTGGTTAACTAACTGTACCACCATCCTTTTGAGCACTTATCCATGCTACATTTACATATGGCAGTGTATGATGGCATGATTGTTTTAAATTATCATATGTTTTACACATTCATTCTGCTCATATCCACTCTATAGAATGTCTCTGTATTGTCATTGTTACCTTTGTGCATCTCAGGGAAATTATTAAACAACATCTCTTCAGTATTCCTTTACAGATGCATTCAGTCTACTTCTGGTACCTTTTTTGCAGTGATATTTCGTTTTTATTTTTTCTTACTTGCAGTCTTACTTTTGGTGCTTTTGAGGCTCAGTTTTCCTAGTCCACCTTTAAGTATTTTCTTCACTGGCTCCTCATATTTCCCTAGTACTAAATATTCATATAGGCTTTATATACAGTTAAACATAACAGTATGAAGATGTTAAGATGAACATTTAAATGCTAAATACTCTGTTTTTTTGTTGTAGTAAGGTTTGTTAGTAATGTTCTTAATTTCCTTTGTTCCTTTTTATTTTCATCTAAATTATCTTTGTCTTCTGTCTGAATACTGTTATTGTCTATTAACATATTGTTAATTAATTTATTTATTTGAAATTTGTTAACTGGGTTAGTCCAATTGGACTGCAGAGCCCTTTTTCAGCAGAGACCTGAGGAGAGGAGCTCCACACATAAACAAATACAAAAACAAAACATCATACAATATTAAAATACAAGTGTATATACATAGGAGAAACAGAATACAACTTATAAATTAATATGTTAGATTACAAGAGTAATACTGAGGATTTAAACAGCCATGGCACATACTAAGTATATAAAATATAATATAAAAAGTTAGATTCTAACAATTACTATGCGAGAGTTAAGGTTAGTAGAATATCATAAAGACCTTAAATGAGTAGTTCTGGTAAAGTGTGCGAGTGCAGAGGGGAAGCCGAAGAGGTCAGGTAGTAGTTTAGGTGGGAGTGGGACAATGACATGTCCAGAAATTAGTAAACAAGCCCTTTAGAAGTTTTTTGAAGTTAAGGAAGTTGCTGTTTGTTCTTAGAGAAAGGGTAAGTTGGTTCCACGCATTGACGATGGAGTGACTGTATAAAAGTTTGCCAATATTTTTATTGGATTTGTAGCTGTCTAAGAGGTGTAGGTCTGTGCTGCTTAGGTTAGGAGAGGAGAGAGTGATGAGGTCCTTGAGGGCAGGACAATGAGAGGATTGATTTAAAATAAGTGTGTAAGGTGGAGTTGGGGAAGAAGGAGTTGTTATGTAGCTGAAGCCATTGTAGATTTTTTTAAAGCTATGCAGTGGTGATAGCGATAGGGAAGGTTGGCAGCAAATCTGTCTACTTTGTTGTAGGTAGTTTCAAGTTTAGCTAATAGATTGGATTGAATATTGTTGAGAATTGGGGCTGCATAATGTAAGGTTGGGAGAAGGAACGTCTCTGCTAGAGAATGTTTGGCATTATTAGTGAGGTATATTTTATGTCTGTCTAAGAGACCAAGTTTTTGGAGGGTCTTTTTGATGTCTTGCCGAATATGTATGTCAGACTTTAGTTGGCCATCTATGATTACACCCAGAAGTTTAGTTTGTGGTTCAACAGAGATAAGTGTATTATTAAGACAAAATACTGTGAAGGTATTTTTGTGTTGCTGTAGTGATTTGGGGAGGAAGAGTAGAAGTTTTGTTTTTAGGATTGAGAAGTAGTTGATTATTGGTGAGCCATTTTTCGACTGAAAGGAGGGAATCTTGAGTAAGAGCAAGGAGGTGGGGAAGGATATCAGAGCATGAGATAATAGTGGAGTTGTCTGTGTATTGTATTAGTGAGGAGTTTGGACAGGAAGCGTGTAGGTTATTTGTAAAGATATTAAAAAGGAGGGGTCCAAGGATTGATCCTTGGGGATCACCTGTTTGGATTGGGAGGAAGGGGGCAGAGGTAGAAAGCCATTTGATGGATTGGACTCTGTTGGAGTGGTAAATGGAGAACCATAGTATAGTAGAAGAGGAGAGGTTAAGGGAAGAAAGAAAAGAAGGGTATGGGAAATGGTGTTAAAGGCTTTAGATAGGTCAAGGAAGAGGCATGTAACTAGTTTGTTATTGTCCTGTGCTTTGGCAATATTCTGTGTAAATGAAATGAGAGCTGTTGAGGTGCTGTGGTGAGGATGGAAATCATGTTGGGTGGGACTTAACAGGTTGTCTTGTATAATGTGTTTTGGGAAGCTGGTTATGAATACATTTTCTAGAATTTGGATAAGGGGGATATTATGGCCATTGGTTTGTAGTTAGTTGGTTCAGTTGAATTGTCACCTTTGTGGAGGAGTATGACATAGGATTTTTTCCAGATGTCAGGGACTATGTTCTCTTGAACTGACCTGTTTACTAATATGGAGACTGGATGTGCAACAGCGTTAGCAGCAAGTTTAAGGAATAGAGGAATTAAGTTGTCAGCAGAGGGAGAGCAGGTTTTCAGTTTGGTAAGAAGAGCATTGATGTATGCAGTAGGGACAGGTTGAAGACAAAACTGGTTGGGAATTGGTAGATGGAAGGGGATCAGAAGGGGGGAAAGAGGTGTCGTCAAGTTTAGTTAACTTTTTTATAAAGTCAATGAAGAATGAATTAAGAAAGGAGGCAGTGTCTGTTGGTGAGCTGTTAGGACAGGGGCTGGGAGTAGAAGGGTTGCCTGGATATAAGAGTTTGTTGATACTATCACAAAACATTTTCATGTTTGAGTTCGGGGCATCTAGTGGTTTTTAATAGAATTTTTTTTGTCCAGATTGACTTGTTTCTTGGTTAGGCTCCTAAGTTCTCTATAGGTTTGGAGATGGTGATGGGAGTTTGTTTTTTTACAGGTTTTCCAGGTGCTGTCACATTTAAGCATTCGTTTACGGGTGGACTGGGCTAACCACGGACCAAAGCTTGTTTTTGTTCTTATTTTTCTAGTGGGGACTAAGGAGTTTAGAATATTCAGGAAGGTGTTGTTAAATTTGGAGACAGCCTCATTGAGAGGGTGGGCATAGAGAAAGGACCAGTTAATAGAGGAGAAAATGTATTTTATTTTATTTTACATTTGTTAACCGGGGGTGTCTGACTGAGCCAAAAAGGTCCTTTTTCAGCTCAAGCCCTAGGAGAAAAGCTCCACATAGAAAAATTGCAGATACATTTAGTTATTTAGACATGATCAGTATACACACAAATTACAAAAGACATGTTTTTACAGTAGTATGCAGCACATTAACAGTTACAGTGGAGAGAACAAACAAAAAAATATTAATTTAAAAATAAAGGTAATTAATAGATTTGTGGTGTACAGCTGAAATTTGGAACATAGGTAGAATACATACATAGTACACAGGTACACTACATACATTGTAGATTAGCCAGTGTTTGTGAGTAAGATTTAAAACTATTATCAAGTATTCTAGGTTTAGTATGTGTACCTTATCCGCTTTCACTAGCCTGGGAAGCAATCATGGCACTGCCAATGTTGCTTGAGATGTTGCCTGATGAGGTCTTTAAAGGAGGTTTTGGATGATGTGTTTTGAATGCTAGTGGGGACAGAGTTCCATTTTTTAGCCACTGAACTACTATATAGTGCATCCCCAAAGCTATTGTAACTGTTGGTGACTTCTAGTAGTAGTTTGCTTGATGATCTAAGAGGCCTTTTGACTGAGTGATGTTCTACTAGGTTTTTGAGGGCAGGACACTTATTGGGGAGGTAATAGATCGAATGACAGAGGCAGAGCTGATTGTAGGTTAGGAGGTTGGGCAGTTCAAGCCAGTGGAGCTGTCTCAAAGCAGTACAGTGATGAGTTCTATATGAGCAATTTGCAGCAAAGTGGGAAATTCTGTTATAGCAGGCTTTCATTTTGCTTAGTTCAGTTTTGTTGAGATTAGTCAGAATGGGAGATGCATAGAGTAGGGTGGATAGAAGTTGGGAATGAGCAATGGCTGATCTTGTGTTGTTGGTAAGAAATGGTTTGATATGGTAGCGTGATCCCAATTTGGCATGTACTTTTTTAATAGTTAAGTTGAGATGACTATCAAATTTTAGGAGGGAGTCTATGGTTATTCCCAATAGCTTAGCCTGTGCCACTGGAGCGATTGGAGTAGCATTTGTGGAGTAGATAGTGAATTTACTGTTATCTGTGTTTTTGTTAGAACTGGTTATAATTATAAGCTGAGTTTTCTGTGGCTTGAGGATAAGTTGTGCTTTGGTAAGGTAGTTTTCAACATCAGAGAATGCTAGTTGAGTTGTTTGCAGGAGGGTGGGAATGTTTTGTGCAGCACAGATTAAGGTAGTGTCATCTGCATACTGAATGATTGATGCATGCTGTGTGGAGGTATGGAGGTCATTTGTGAAGATTGTGAATAGTAGTGGTCCTAAGATAGAACCCTGTGGGACTCCTATAGTTACGAGCAGCTGAGGAGAGAGAGAACTTTCTCATTTCACAGCTTGGTACCTGTCAGTTAAGTAGCTTTGGAACCAGGTAAGAGTGGAATTTGATAGGTGATATTGGTTTAGTTTGTTTAGTAGGATTTGGTGCGAGACTGTGTCAAATGCTTTGGACATATCCACAAAAAGAGTTGACACCTGCAGGCCTTCATTTTTGAGATGGTTTACTGTGTCTGTGAGGCAGAGGAGGGCTGTAGTGGTACTACAGGCAGGTCTGAAACCATGCTGAGTAGGTGACAGGATGTTGTTGTCTAGGTGATACTTTAGCATCTGGGTATGGATACATCTTTTTAGGATTTTGGCCAGGAGGGAGAGTAAAGCAATGGGTCTGTAGTTATTAAGTTCAGTGGAGGCCCAGCCTTTATGTATGGGTGTAACATAGGATATTTTCCAGAGTTTGGGCACATAGTTTTCAACAATTGATCTGTTTATGAGAATGGAGATTGGGATAGCAATAGCATCTGTTGTGAGTTTCAAGAAATAGCTGGGGAGTAGGTTGGCTGCTGTTGATGAGGTTTTTAGTTTGGAGAGCATGCTTTTGATTGAAGTGGTGGAAACTGTTTTGAGGGTAAAGCTTGTGTTAGTGTTATTTGTGTTGGGATAGTGAGGAAGGAAATGTCCTGTGATACTAAGGATACAATTGAGTTTACAAAGCGGGAGTTGAATTGTGTTTTGATGGGAACTTTAGTGTCAGGGGTGGTTGGTTTGGGGGTAGCCTTTTGGGTGAGTTTTAGTAGCTGGTTTACATTTTTCCAAAAGTTTTGGGGGTTGTGTTGGTATTTAGTTTGTAATGTTGTGTAGTAGGATTTTTTGTCCAGCCTAATACATTTTTTTGCATGGTTGCACAGTTCTTGGTACTTATTTTGGCTTTGTGTTTCTTTGTTTTTTTTATAGTAAAGCCAGACAGTGTCTCTGGACTTGAGGATTTGTTTGGTTTCTTTACTGAGCCAGGGGTTTGTAGATGTTCTAAACTTGATTTTGCACAATGGAGCAACAATGTCTAGGTGTTGTAGAAATGTTTTGTTGAAATATGCTACAGCCTCTTCAAGTGGGAGGGTTTTTAGGGGGGTCCAGTCACAGTTACAGAGTAAAATATTGAAGACCTCAGGAGAGAATTTCTTTGTGTTTCTAGTGGATATATAGTTAGTGGTTTTGCATATGCTTGTTCTACTACATATAAAGTATATTATGTTGTGGTCACTTAAGGTGTCTGGGAGACCTCCTGCGTGGGGGTACAATGTGGGGTTGTTAATTAGGACCCAGTCAAGGATGGATTCCCTTTTAGATTTTTTATCACATCTAGTTGGAATTTGGACTAGCTGCTGGTAGCCATGGAAATGTATTAGATTACTTGGAGGTTCTGATATGCAGGTGAACCAATCTAGGTTAAAATCCCCTAGAATAAGGGTTTCTTGTGAGTATGTGGAAGAACACCAGGATAAGAAGTCTTCAAGGCTAGCAGGTGTATTACCAGGTGGAATATAGATCACAATTGTGATGATGACCTTTTTAAGGTGAAGTTGAAGTTGTGAGATAAGTATGTCCCAATTACTGGGGGACTGGTATGAGTTTGGTAATTGATGGACAGTTAAGTTGGACTTGTACAGTAAGGCAGTTCCACCCCCTTTATGAAGTGGTCTATCTTGTCTAATAATATTGTAGCCGATAGGGAGAACTTCTGAGTTAGCTGTGTTTTTATTTAACCAGGTTTCTGTTAAAGCAACTATGTCTGGGGAGTAGTGTGCTATTGTGGCCTGGAGTTCAGGTATTTTATTTTTGATACTTCTAATATTAATATTTAGCATTAAAAGATGGTTAGTTTTGCTGCTGTTGTTGATTTGTCCAGGGATGAAGATAGTGGGGGTGTTATGTTCTGACATTTGTGTTGGAGCAGTTTGTGTTGGACAGGATGGATTTGGGCCTGGGTTGGGGTGGATATCCCCACTTATGGTGAGCCTGGTGTTAAAATGATGATACAGATGTTGGAGTTTGGTGAGGAGTGTAAGAAAGTATTGTGGTTTTTTGGAGTAGGAATGAGAGCATATGTGTTTAGTTCTGAATTGGTCCGTTATGTAGTTCTTGAACAATTGTGGGCAGATATTATTTAATGTGTAGTGTCTGTATATGAGAGTGCATAATGTAGTGTTGTGCTGCTATGTTTAGGGATATTGCTAGAGTGATAACCTGTGGTGTTATAAAGAATTATGAGAAGACAGACTAGACCTAGTTGTGTGATAGTCATGGTTATATAGTTTAACTTGGTTCTAGGTGGGGGTCTGAATAGGAATTATAGGGTTGCACTATATGTGGATGGGTAAGTAGTGTGGGTGATGTAAAATATGCCTAGTGGGAATGAGAGTGATTGGGAGCATTCTGTGTGGAGCAAGTTGGTGTGGTATAATGTGATCTGACTCGAGGAGCTGTGATTGGTGGAGGTGATGTGAGGGTGAGCTGTGGGTGTGGCTGTGATTACTATACATGTAGAAGATTATTGAAAGTATCTGGGCAGAAATTAGAGTGATTATGGCTGTATTTGTATTGGTGAGGTTTTAGCAGATGAGTTTGGTATTGTAACATGTGGGTAGGGAGATGGTCACTGAGGTAGTCAGGCAGAGTGGTGGCATTGTGATACAAATTTGGTTAGAGGTGAGGATCCAGTTAAGGGTAATGCTGTTATTTGTGTGTTTATTGATATGGGTGGGAGAGGTGATGAGTTGAGAGAATCCAAAGAGATTGATGCTAGTATTGGGAGAGTAGGGATTAAGGGAGTCGATATTGATATCACCTAGGATGATAGTCTGATAAGAGATGTTTTTTGATGCCCAGGAGAGAAAGTGTTTAAGAGTAGAGATGTTGTTGCCAGGTGGGATATAAACTGCTACTATGGCTAGGTTTTTGCGATTATTTAATTTACATTTAGCAATAAGAATTTCAGATGGATGGAAATTGGGAGGAGATGTAGGTAGAGGTTAGAGAGAAAGTTTGTCAGAGTATATGATAGCTACACCACCACCTCATTTCTTGTGTCACTCGAGGTGGAGGATGTTGTAACCAGTGGGGGAGGATTTCAGAGTCTGTAATATGGTGTTGTAACCATGTTTCTGACAGGGTGAGAATATCAGGGTTGTAGAGAGACATAAAGGCATGGAAAGAAGTAACTTTGTTAGCAATGCTTTGAATATTGAGGGAGAGTATTTTCAAGGTTTTGGGGTGTGAGGTTGAGGAGTTTTGATGGGGGGGGTGAGAATGGAGAATGATCAGGTAACATAGTGGAGGTGTTAGAGGGATGAGTATGGGTACCTGTGGTTGGGCTGTAGGGTGGGCCAGGGTTGGGGTGAATATCACCGGTCAGCAGAAGGCTTGTGAAGGAGGATTTGTATGCTGTGTTAAGCGGGCTGTAGAAGAGATATTTGGGTTTGGGTTTTGAGGGGGGAGAGGGAGGGAGAAGCATTTTAAATTTATGCAAGAGAGTTTGAAAGTGAATAAACTGTAAGGGAGCTACTGAGAAGTTTATAGAGGTGAGTGGATTGTAGTGGTTGAGGGAGATAGTAGGAGAAGAGTGGGAGTGGTGGTAGTGGGAGTGGTAAGAGGTAAAGTAGGAAAGAGTGAGTAGAAGGAGGGAGTTAAGTAGGATGAGTAACACTGCATGTAGAGTGAACAAAGTGAGAGTAGTTAAGAGTTAATTAGACTAACAGGGTAGAGGAGGTGGTTTTGAGGGATTGGATAGCTAGGATTGGCTGGAAGGAGGAAATTCAGTGGTTGTGGTGGTGTGGTTAATTAAAGTGAGTGTATAAGTTTGAAAGAAGTGGGGGTGAGTGGGAATGGGCCTAGGGTAGAGGAGTGGACTGAGCCCGAGTGAAATGAGGGTGAATTGAGTGGGTCAAACCAAGACTTGGAGAAAGCTGGGAGATGAGAAAAACAATCGACCAGCTAGCCCAGGTCAGTACTTAAATGTGTCTGTTTATCTATATGAACTCAGAAGTAAATTTAGTAGAGCATCAGGGAGGTAGAATATAAAATAAATGCAAAGCTTTGGGAAACTGTATATTTGTTACAATAAATATTTGTTACAATAAATGGAAGAATAAAATATAAGAATATAAATAATTGTAATATATACAATAAATAAAATATAAGAATATAAAATAAATGCAAAGCTTTGGAAAACTGTATATATTTGTTATGATAAATGACAGGAAAAAGGGGGGGAAGAGGTCCAGTAGTGTGGACAGCAGAAGAACCGGTAGGAATATCACAGAGAGAAGATTATAATATACCTACACTGCTCACTAAGCAGTACTTAATCAAATAAATTAGTTAAGGAACAAGCAGTGATAATTAATAAGAAAGTCACCTTGTTCAGCAATATGTAATTCAGTATATCGCCACCTTAATTTCACAGAATGCAGAGTAATTCATTGCCAGTAAACTTTTCTAGCTATTTGTTGCTACTTAGTAATGCATGCCAACATAACTTAGCAACATGGTGGCAGGACATAACATTATAGTAAAATCATTCAGTTTCCACACAATACAGTAACAGAATAGGCATTCAAATAAGATAAGTAGTAAAATCTAACTTACACAGGTTGAGACACCACAGTGGCTTTGCACTCAGAGAGAGAGCACTCTGAGAGCACTCAGTACCAATTTAAAAGCAGTAACAGCAATGTGTTCTAGTAAGCTACTTAACAAAATCAGACTAAGTCAAGCTGAAACCGTGTATTTCCAAATTGTAAACAGTAAAATGCAACAAGTTTAACAGTAAAAGGTCATTGCTTCCTTGAAGTAATTAAACCTACAGCTGCACACTAAATAGGAAATGACCAAGACAGCATAGACATTTTACAGGTGGAGTTATACACTTCAGCAATTTAAAAGCAGTAACAGCAATGTGTTCTAGTAAGCGGTTTAACAAACACAGACTAAGTCAAGCTGAAACAGTGCATTTCAAAATTATAATGTAAACAGTAAAATGCAGCAAGTTTAACAGTAAAAGGTCATTACTTCATTAAAGTAAGTAAACCTACAACTGCACACTAAATAGGAAATTACCAAGACAGCATAGAAATTTTACAGATGGAATTATACACACTTAGCAAGTTGCATAACAGAAGTACTAACACACCAGGGATGCCAGTGGGACAGAGAGAAACAGAGTGTAGTCAGGCAGCAGATGTTTTTAGTATTTAAAAATGATGCCGCAGCACAGGGGTGGAATAAGTAAACTCTTTTAAGTTGGTTTTGGTCAAATATACTGGCAATTCCATCTGCGTGGTTTTGTTTTACAAACCCCAAAGAGGAAGAGGGAGAGAATAAACAGGATTGACAGGGCTAGGAAGCTTACAATAGGATTGTGTTAGGAGACCAAGAGAAGGGGGGCTAAAAGCCAGTACTTGAGATGAGAAAAACAGGATTGACAGGGTTAAGAAACTTACAATAGAATTATATAATTGTTGTCTTGTAAGGCATCATTTTTACACCACAGTATTCCATATCAAAATATTTCATACCTGTACTTTAGACCATTGCAAAAATAACACATATCACTCAAATCACATAATTATCTAAAACATTTGAATAGCATCCACAGTTTGTTTTATGCTAATAGTTATACCTAGCATTAATTTCTCATTATTCAGATTTAGTCTTTTTTACCATATATGGTTCCCTTATCTTACCTCAGTCCAAATTCTCTTCATACAAAATATGTTATCCAGCCCCTCCTAGGATGAGGAATTGAAAGTTACTCCTGTGTTCTTCCTAATCCGCTAGTCCATATAACTATCACCATGGGTCTTCCCTAAAAAGCAGACATAGTTCAAAGGGGGAAATCTGATCAACAAAATTAAATAGATTATCTAATTTAAAGTAATGGTTTAATTTCTTGCAGTAAATGAGGATAAGCCTCCTACAGACTAGCTTCTGGAGCAATGCACACTGGTATTCCCAAATAAGTTGTTACAAGTGCTCCAACCAGTTGAAGGAGCCAGTTGACAGGAACCTCACCACTGTGTACTATAAAACCACACGCTACCTGTATATTTGTAAATATCCATAACTGGTTACAAACTTGTTTTAGTTTATATTTTATATGATTTTTGATAATAGAATTGGACAATCAAATCACGGAGACAAGATTTAGGCCACCTAATCAGAGATGCCTGTATTGAAAGGTAACTTGCAGTCACTAAGACACTTGGCAAATTAGTTTATGCATTGCATATTATGTAAGAGGATTTTCTGAGACTCAGAGACAAGTCTACCATCTGGGTGAGCTTAGCTTTGTCATGCTAAATGCCAAACTATATTTGCAGCTCTGATTCTCCCACCACCCCACCAACTATGAATATAGTTCTGTTGTTTTAGGAATCCAGAGTTTATCTAAATTGGGAGCTTTATATACAGTCAAACATAGCTATATGAAGATATTAAAGTAGGATGAACTTTCAAGTTTACTTGAGTATTGCCTGTGCGGCTATCCTTATCCCCCATTTTTGCCTTGTTCCTTATTTCATTTCTACAGTACACCCTTGTATTCATGTACTGATCTGTACTCTCAAAGTTCTACTACCAGTGAGTTCCAGGGTCCCAACTCCCTTTTTTTGAAATAGTAACTTTTTTGGGAGGCTTCCTGCCTAGACCATCAAGTCACTCTTTCAGCTTGTTCATTTTCTGACTGTTGGGCTGTAGCTACATTGCCAGCTAGGTCAGGAGCTGGGCTAAGGTGATTATTTTCTTAAAAATGTTTTAAATCTACCCCTGCAGCTTCCACCTATGCTACCTTTCACCTGGTCCCTTATACTGCTATATTTTCATATCATATCCTGTCTGCCTAGCTATCTCTCTGCTTTTTTGTATATATATATATATATGTCAGTTGCTCTGAATCTTTCTCATAATCTACTTCTGCTATTGTTAATATCACAGAACCACATGTAGTCTGACCCCTGCCTTGTCTCATGCATTCCCTCTCACACTCTCTCTCTGTGTTAGCACAGTTTCCGTATTTCTCTGTGTACACCCTACAGGTAAGAGCAGTGCTTTCAATACTATCTTATCATTGCACTTGCTGTATTGTTATTATCATTGTTATTATTTTCAAAGTAGTGTTTCGTATACTCAGATATTACAAACAGAACATTACTGTGAGCTCAGTGATTCTATCAAACAACTGATTTTGTGTACTTTCTTCTTTGGTGACTCTTTGAAAGGCACTCCTTAGATAAATCTGCATCTCCACCCTGAGACTGTTTCCTTGGAAAGTTTTACAGTATCAGAAGTACAGCAGTTGCAGAAATAAAACTTCTCCTGAATACTTCAGCATACTTTTGAATTTTGGTAATAATTATGAGAGTAATTTTCTGGACTCCTCCACCTCAAAGGATGAGGATTTTGCCCTATCACTCCTCATGTAGAGGGTCTTATCTATCCCCCAACAAGTCACTGTAATCTTGAGAGTGGTGAATGCCTGAATATAAGAACTAGTACACACAATATTTTAGAATATGAATTTATTGTCAGCCAGATTAGACTTTCATATGGTTGCTGTTAAAGATTCTTTTCAGTAAATTGATTGTCCAAAGTCTAAAATTTGCTGTGTTATAACAGCGGCAAAGACAGAATGAAACAAAACAAGCTAACAGTAACTTGAAAAAACTTGGCTGAACATTTTATTCTGTCCCGTTTTCATATCTGCTGAGTCTGGCCATTCAGTTTTATGGGAGCAAGCCAAGCTTACTTTCACTTCATTCAGCATTCCAAGTATGAACCATATGCCATGCCAAAATGAGATATGCCAAACATCTATGTCACTGCAAGAAGCTGGTGAAACATGGTTTACTAAAATGTCATGTGGAAATCCCTGGCATCTGACCTGTCTCCCCATGTCAAACAAACAAATGATGAAATAATGAAAGATAGACAACTACAGAGCTGCATCACTTCAATATGGCAGGTAATGTGTTTGTGTGGTAGTGGTTAACAACAACAACAACAAACAGAACAGACACTAGCAAACTGAAAAACTTCAAGCAAACTGTATAGCTGTAAAAAGAAAACAACAAGATTACATTACATATCATATCAAATATGAAAAGGGAGCTATGGCTGACAAGGGGGTGGGAGGTTGGCATAATGGTTAAGGTGTTCACCTTACAAACACAAGGTCCAGGGTTTGATTCTCAGATGGGGTAAATGGCTAGGCTTAAATGGCCCACAAAGGCAGTTAGCCTAGTACTAACCTATGAACCTATGAAGGGCAAATATGTAATGAAAATATATTATTCTTAGTCCCACAGAAGCAAATAACCAGTTAGTACAGGCTAAAAATATGACATGTACAACTAAAAGCCAGCTAGTTATATAAAACAGATATAAAACTGTGACTGCTATACGTAATTATTACATAGCCACAGTGACTGACCAAATGATTTGACTAGATCTGAAGGTTATAGTTAAAGTGTAAGCTTTACATAGAAACATCAGTAGCTGGCACAGGCCAAGTCAAGTAGGGGGGTATATGAATTTCAGAAAAAACAGATGATTGACTGACTTCAGCCTGTAAACTCCTATATGTGAGGGCAGTCCCCACAAGGCATTAACAACAATGCAAATGAAATGCATTATATTTATTTAGTGACATTTGATTACAAGGAAAGTCTGACATGGGTGGGAGCTCATTTTCAGCAGAGGTCTGGGGAGAAAAGCTCTAAAGTATTACACAACATTTTAAGTACAATAATATTATATTTTTTTGAAAAAAATACAAAAAACAACTGCAATTTAAATAATTATACCAAATTAGACATAATATAAAAACATTGGTTTGGGTTAAGAATAGAGACAAGTTATATAACAATGATTTAATGTTTAGAGAAATTGTAGCTGGTTTATAGAGAAATTAAAGGTAAGATTGTATAATACAAACAGGAATTGCAAAATGAACTGAGGTAAATCAAACTTATGGATTATATAGGGAGAAAACCAGGGAAAGGAAATTGATAGAAATAAGGAAGTGAGTGAAGAAGGGAGAGTAAGGAGTTATACGATATGAATAGGTACTTGTTCACATTTAGAGATATAGTTTATCCTAGTGTTGAGAAAGAACAGAGACAGCTTTTGACTAGGAAGTTTTTCAGAATTGTTTTGAAGGATCGGAGGGAGGGTATTGACCTGGTAGATACAGATAAGGAGTTGTAGGCCTTAGCAACATGGTACTAGTGCAGAGAATGCTGAGCAGATTTGAAAGGTTTGTGGACAGATGGAGTTTTGGTCATTGGATCGTAAGGACCAACTTGGAACGTAGTTGAGTAGAATGCTATTTAGTGCTGAACAAGCAGATGGATTCTGGATAATTTTGTAGGTGGTAAGAAGCTCTGTATATGTTAGTTGATGGAGTAGTTATAACCAATTTAGTCTTTTTACTGCTATACAGTAGTGAGTTCTGAAAGGAGCATTAGCTACAGATTTAGCAACTTTGTTATAATATTGTTCAAGTTTGATTTTTGTGATACCTGAAGGTTAGTAAGGATGGCAGCACCATAAAGAAGAGTGGGAATGAAATAAGTAGTGGCAAGTGCAGCTTTAGTTGTGTCAGTGAGAACATTTTTGGCTCTGTAAAGCATCCCTAGTTTTTGATGAGTTTTTCTTATGCGTTTTTGTATATGCAGGTCGAATTTAAGATGATCATCCACTATCATCCTTAATCATTTGCTGTGAAAAGTAGCATCAATGTTGTATTATCAAAAGAGAGGATTGTAAATTTTGTTTTTTTATGAGAGAAGAATTTGAGGAAAAAGAAGTAGTTTGAATTTTTTTAGGGTTGAGCATGAGTTGTTTGTTACAAAGCCATGGTTCAGTGGCTGTTAAAGCTTCTTGAGTAATTGTTTGGAGGTTTGCTATGTTGTCAGATATATATAAATGAGTCTGGAGTCATCTGTGTACTGTATTAGGAATGGTCTGTTATGTGGTTGTGTGGAGGTTGTTGGTGAGAATATTAAAGATGAGGGGACCAAGGATGGAGCCTTGTGGCACATCCATGGTGACTGGGAGGTATGGAGAGACTGTAGAGTTCCATTTTACTGATTGATACCTATTGGAGAGGTAGCCTTTGAACTGCAAAAGGGTGGGCTAAGACAGTTCTAATGAGGGCATTTGAAGTGGATGTTTGCTGTGACAAACTGTGTTGAAGGCCTTAGACAAGTCTAGAAATAAGGAAGAGACTAGTTTGCCATTATTTCTTGCCTTATTGACAGTATCCATATAGGTTAGAAGTGCAATGTTAATAACATGGGAAGGACAGAAGCCATTTTGTGTGGGGGATATGAGTTCTTCCTGCTGAAGATAGTTTAGCAATTGTTTTTAAATCCATTTTTCAAACATCGTGGAGAGGGGGATAAGATTGTTGTAGGTTTCAAGTTAGCTATGTCTGTTGAATTTCCTCTTTTGTGCAGAGGGATAATGAGTGATTTTTTCCAGAAAGAGGAAAAGTCAGATTCCTGGACTGACCTATTTATAAGGATTGAGACAGGATGGGAAATGCTATTTTCTGCTATTTTAAAGTACTCACTCGGAAGGTCATCAACTGAAGTAGAGTATGGTTTTAGTTTGTTTGAAAGTAGTTTATATAGGATGTGGACTCAGGTTTGAAGGTGAAAGGGGATGTGGTGATATGTGGCTGTTGGGCAGGGTTAGGATTAGATGTTGGGGATCCTTGATTGGAGATGTTATACTATGTATAAAATAAGAGTTGAATTGTACTTCAACTTCGAGTGGTGAGTTATTGGGAGACTTAGGGTTGAATTTTTGGCTGGGATGCAAGATTTCTTTAATGGTTGTCCAGATTTTTTTTAGGGTTGTGTTTAGTATTATTCTGAAAGTTATTATTGTATACTTTTTGTCTTCACATATTTGCTTTTTAGTATGATTGCAAAGCATTCTGAAGTTTTCAAGATATTGTGGTGTTTTATATTAATGATATTATTTCCAAGCTTTTTCTGTATCCTGCATTAGCATTCCTCTCTTTTTTGATAGCCAAATTTTCATATTTGTTTAAGCATCTTCCTACTAGGAGGTGCAAGGTTATTTAGGATATTCAGGAAAGTTGTTCTGAATTAATTTAGAGCATCATCAAAGGGGCGGATTTTTAAGAAGTTCCAGTTAATAGATGATAGGATATTATTGAACATTTCTGGGTTACATTTGGAAAGGTTACATGTTGTTTATAAACATGCTATTTAAGTGGATTATGAGATGTCTGGGTTTAATTTCTCCAAGTCTTTTGGGTTTCTAATACCATGACAGGAATGGACCCCATTCCAAAGTCAAAGTATAATCAAAGTTCATGAAATTAGTATTGCTTCAGTCTTTGATATTATCCAAAAGTGCTCTTTGCAGCACCAGCAGTGTGCTCAGAATTGCCTCCTTTTGCATTTTATATGGAGTTACTTGTAATGGTGGCATGTGTAAATAAGACTGTAAATTCTTTTTTAATGAGACACGTTGTACCTACTACTACTGGAACTGCCTAGATATTCTTCTTCCACATTGCTCTCATTTCTGCCTGAAAATTCTGGTATTTTATGACTTTGTGTCTCTCTGCATATAAGACACCGTAATCAGTGGGTGTAGCAATTTCAATTATCAATACTACTTTTTTTCTTCTTTTCATCAACTACTATATCTTGTTTTCTCACATCTTTTTTTGAACTGCTGGTAATGGGTATTCCATGTCATATAACCTTTATCATTCTCTGTAATGCTTTGTGGCTCATATTTCCAATGCTTCTCAGTTAGTTCAGTAATGTAATGTCTGCACAATCTCCATTGCAACAGTCTTACCACATTATTATGCCTTTCAGTGTACATGCCCTCCGCCAGTAGTGTATCACATTTAGCAACAAAATGTGTGACTGTTTCCAGTTGTGTTTCACAAAACCTGCATTTGTCTGCTTCTCCCACATGCTCAATGGACTTTGTAAACCAATTTGAATGTTGTTCATTATCCTGGGACACCAATATGAATGTTTCATCTTTTGGCATAAGTTCACCTATCCTTAACCATTCCTGGGTCAGATCCTGATCAAAATAAGTTGTTCCAGGAATTTTCTATACTTGAAACTATATTTATGCCTTTTTCACATTTCTTACCTTCTCATCTGATCCTTCTCCTTATATTCTTTCATTTGTTTTTGACACATTCAGTTTATGCCTGATTTTTGTCTACTTTCAGATTGGTTTCCATTCCTGCTTCTGCTAAACTGACCAGGAAGTCATCTTAGATACGTTCATGTTTCAAAACTTTCTCTATATTTTGATGTGGTGAGGTCATCATGCAGTGTTTCTATTGCAGATCTATACATGTAATAAATTTCAAGGAGGTTTATACCTCCCTCAGAACAGGAAATATATAATTCTGGTATGAACTAATTTTTATATATCATTTGATAAGCATGAAGCATTTTTTGTTTTCTTGTCTAACTGACTTAATACCTTTTGTGACCAGTCAGTACTCCAAAACTGGAAATTAAAACAGGAAGAGCAAATTGGTTTATAGCTGTGACTTTGTTCCTAGATGTCAGGGCTGTTTTCAGTATTAATTTTAGTCTTCTAAAATATTTCTTATTGAATTTTGTTTGCATTTGTTCATGTTTTGCTGTCGAACCTTCATCATTTTCCAAATATTTATACACTCCTTCCTGCTCAAGTTCCATATCACATTTCTGTGCTAGACAGATATTTTTGTGTGCTGCAGCTTTCCTGCTTTGACTGCAACTTTTGAACATTTATCAAGACCAAATGATATTCTTGTATCATCTGATAAAGTTTTGACCACTTCCAGTTGTGCCTTCAACTCCTTATCTGATGAACTATACCATTTTAAATCATTCATGAAAAGGAGACGGGAAGTCTTTACACTTTGTTGTTTTCTGGGAGACAAATTGTAACCATGACATGATATGTTAAGTAGACAGCTTAATAGGTTAAGGGCAAGACAAAAGAGTAATGGTAAAAAAGAGTCACCCTGGGATATCCCTCTTTGAATTTTTATTCCTGGGATAATAATTTGTCCTTTATCATGGCTTAGCTACAGAGTAGTTTGCCAGTGTTTACTGGTCACTGTAATGTAATTGATCAATGTAGGGTGTATCTTATACATCTGTAAGCACTCCTTTATCCATGAATGTGGGATGCTGTCAAATGTTTTTTTTTTGTGACCTATCCATGCCGTACTTAGATTCTTCCCCTTTTTTATAATTCTCCACTATGATTTTATTTATCAACAAATGATCCATTGTTCCATATGACTTTCTTTTGTTACCCTTTTGATCTATTGTTGTAATTGAGTTTCCTTCTAAATGACTATAACTTTGTCGGCATCAATGCCAGTATATTGTTAATACATCATTGGAAGGCAAGTTATTGGTCTATAGTTTTTAGGAAGGCTTACAGGTTCACTTTTAAGGAAGAGTATAATTTTTCCTGTTGTTAACCAGGCTGGTGTCTGTTCGAGATGTGCATATAAGTAGTTCTGACTCAGGGATAAACCTTCGTGTAAAGATTCAAAAACAAGACAAATACAATTTTGGATATGGTGTGCAAATAAAATAAATAGTAATAATAAATGACCAGAATGTCCAAACTGACAACAACGCTTTATTGTGGTTAAAATATGGCTAACCACTTTTGTCATTCAGCATCATCAGAGCCATTAATCAAACTACCGAAAAATTAACACCAATAAAAAGCCACTCCATGACACACCCCAAGTGTTTGTAACCATCCAAAATTTTCCAAGTGTAAATGGTTGTCCAATAAAAAGAAACTTGAAAAATAACCAATCCTGAGTAATTCTTCTGTCAAAATGTCCAGTATGTCCTTCCATGTGGGAAAACCAATCAAATACATTATAGACAGATATTCAACTAGTAAACATGCATTTTCACCATCCATTGAAAACAAGGGGATTTTTACCCAAGTGTGAGTCATTCGTGACTCACAGTTCAATGCTACCATTATGTGTAAAAAATAATTTAATCTAAACATTTAACACACACATTCCTCAAAAATGAAAAAAAATCCCGTATTTGAATAATAATAAAAAATAAATAAATAAACATTAGTTATACTTTCATAACCCTTGCTTTTCATTAAAAGACTTAGAAATAAAATTCATCTATGACTCATACTCAGCTAGTAGTAGTCATTGCACCATGTATTGTGGCTAGCCAATTAAAACACAAAAAACATAGATTGAATCAATAAGAAAATCCTATGTATGATTGGTTGTAAATGTATGAATAAACAAAATTCATTGTTGTAAGATACAATAGGATATTTTGTATGAATTAACCATCCATTGTGATGAACACAGAAAATAAAAGCACCAACAATAACAATGTAATGTAACTACTGACAAACATTAAATAAACCACATTATTTTAATGTTTCGAAAAACACTAGTCATATCTTGTTTATAAACCACGATCTTCATCAAGAAGTTACATTAGAACGGCCTGCATGATCTGCCAATGTGAAAAGTACTTGAATATAAATAAATACATCCCATTGTCCAAACTGAATTAAAAAAAATCTAATTTAAACTTGTTCAACAATGTTTTTAATAACTGTATATACTGTTATATAGATAGCCAATCGTAACGTTAAATGCAACTTAAAAACCAATGAGAAAATCTTAAGAACAGTGAATGTTGAACCAATAAGTAGCCAAACTATGTTAATCTGGTGTCGAATATAACCTCAGGATATAATTACCAATCACTGCGGTGTAAAAGAAAACCCAACCAATGGCATTATATGCTTGAAATCTAAAACATGTAGAGTAGAACATAGAAAAAATAGTAAAATAAATACAAATTATAACCATAGGTCTGTATTATTAAATACTAGAATCTACAACATCATTCTTTGAGTTCACTAATAATTGAAATTATGTCATTGCATCTGGGGAATGAAGTTGCATCTAAACGTAGTTGCAATACCATTTCCAGATGAAACAAGTCACTTTTTCCAATCCCCATCCTTAATGCCATAATGTACTTGTTCTAGAATACAAAAAATGAATTTAGTAAAGTTTTCACACATCAAGAAGTGGAAAGCCAAGGCACCTTTGTTGCCCTTTTTTCTGTATACTATGTATATGTTGGCAAATTATTTATTTAATGAGTTGTTAGTCTTTCTGATGTAAAAGGTAGTGCATGACATGTACCATGCTAAATAAATAACCTCTGATGAAAAACAATTGTACTTCCCATAAGTGGCAGTTATACTAATGACATTAAACAGTATACCTTCAATTTTAAATCATTGTAAGTGCATTGTTGAAAACTTCCACATCTAACAGTCCTGGGAAGACTGTCACCAACTAGCCTGTGAAGTTTCTCAATAATCTTTTTAATATTAAAGCAGTTTTTGTATGTGAAAGTTAGTGGATCACTGAAATACATTTTGAGTTGGTCAACACATTGAAGGATATGCCAATTTTTCAATAAAGTACATCTAATATCCATGGAGTCAATAGTATAATGAAGAATCGTGTTGTTTCTACCATCCACTGTGGAGTCATGGTTATGGGTATGAAAATGCAGACCGCATTTAATAATTGATACACACTTGGTTAACCTATCCTGAAGTACTATAGTTTGAGTTTCCTCTATTAAATCTGATGGATATCCCCTTTCCAGAAACATACCTCTTAATTTATTAAATTCCTGAGTACATATTTCATCATCAGAGGTGAGTCGGGAAATACGTATAAATTGGTTCTTGACTACCCCTATTTTTTAATACACGCGGTGGTTACTCTGAAAGTGAAGAAAGGTGTTGTAAAAGGTGGGTTTTCTATAGCTACCTGTTTCAATCTGCCCATCTTTTCTCTTTAAAAGATTGATATCTAAAAAGTTGGGGGATTCTTGATGCCATACATAGGTGAATTTAAAAAATATGTAAGTTTCTTCCAGCTGTTTGATAAAGTCAGCAAGGACAAGTTTGTCACTTTTCCAGATAAAAAATATCATCCAAATAATGAAAATAGCAAAGATTGTGTTTAAACAATTCCATAGAAAATATGGATTGAATTTCCCACCTTAACAATACAGAACTGGCAAACATGGGGGGGTGAATGCAGCCCCCATAGTGACTCCACAAAGCTGTAATATTCACCTTTAAACATGATAAAATTATTGTCCAAGATGAACTCCATAAATTCAGCAACCAAAGAGCTCTCAGTCAAGGACAAAGCCCCGTACATTTCAACAATTTCTTTGAACCATGGAATTCCTTCATCATGGGGGATAGATGTAAACAGGTTTTTGATATCACAGGTTACCAAGATGCTGGAGTCATCAACTGAATAATTTTTTAAGTTTATTTAAAATGTCCAAGGAATCCTTGATAATGTGACTAAAGTTGAAAAACAGTCCTTTCAATTTCCTGTCAACAAACTTTGCCAAACATTCAGTAAAAGTCCATTAGCAGAGGCAATGGGCCATAAAGGTGGATCTTCCAAATTGGAATGTAATTTGGCTATGCCAAAAATTTTTGGGATACAAAAGTGTGAAACTTTCAAGACATCATGAAGACCCAGGGGAATAAGATCAAAAAGCAGCAATTCATCAAGGTGAATATTAATGGCATTGCGTGCTATATTAATTTCTTTGATTGAAGTAATTCTGTAAGTCCCCTGGTTATTAAGTAATGAGTGCATTCTACCTGAATAGTCCATGTAGTTCAAGAAGACAAGACCAAAACCTTCGTCAGGTCTCATACACTGAATGTTGGTATCATAAGTAATATTATTTAATACATTACATTCTCGTCTAGTGAGACTGTAATATTTATTGACCCTTTTATTACTCAGAATGCTTCGTATTTCTTTTTCACAAGTTTTTTCAAATACATTCGCAATAGGATGTAATGGTGGATTAGCAATACTTTTATGCCTGAGGTTGTTCCCAACCTGTTCAACACCTATGTCTCCCCAAATAGTATATGAAAGTTAAGTTTTTTTTTGAAAATCTTTAAATCTACTAGTGTTCTTTCAGTATTGGGCCATGTAGAGGGTATAAATGAAAACCCTTTAGAAAAAGTTTATGATGTTCTGATCCAGGTATTCTATCTGAAAAGTTATAGATGGTAAAATTGAAGAAAGATGGAACAGATACAGTACCTTTTCTAGATTCAGTTGTTCACAGTTGACTGATATCAGGCATGTGGTTGACATCTCCAATTATTTCTTGTGTATGTGCCTATTGTTCCATCTCTTCCCTTTGTATGTAGTGGATTTTCTCAGTTGCTTGTTGGCCATCCTTTTGGATCTCCTGGGGCCAGGATGATCTAAAGGGAGATCTTCAGTAATGTTGATATTAACATCATTTTGATGCACATCGGGAATGGTGTTGTCCACAGTGTTTCTGTGTCCAGAACCATGTGATTCTCGTAGTCTTGACTGTCATGTTTTAATTTCTTGTCCTTCTGTTTAATGGAGGTCAATTTGAAATCAGTCTCCTTGAATATGTTGTTAAATCTTTGTGCTTGGGGAAATCAAGGTCCAATGAAATAAATTTGACCAACTTGTCAATTTCATCTTTTGATGTCACCATCCATTGTTGGTTTTCTCTATACATCAGTTTGGTCAAATCTAACCTGGTCTTATCAAACAATTCAAGTAGTTCAAAATGGAATCTAGAATTCTCTTCAATACCGTGTGGAAATTTTCATATCCTCAGACCTTTTGGTACATGTTTATGCTGAATGCTTATTATACCATATCAGATTTGTCTTTCTCATGTCCATGTTTCTTTTTTTATACCTTTCAAAAATCTCTAGGTTTTGTTGTTTATATTTTTGTACATCTTTAGGAGCTTCTTTTTCTAAATGGACCAATGTTTCTTAGTCTATATGATGTTTTTCATGAATCAGTTGTACTAACGGACACAAATTTGCATTTGAAGCTTTTGACAGTTTTTCTTGTGGATATATTTTTCTTTCCTCTAATTTCTCTCTTAATCTTTTTGAATATTTTCTATCCAGGAATTCTGGTCTTCTTGCATAATAGTAACAATACATAATTTCTTTCTTATCCTCAGTGGTCCACTTTATCATCTTTATGGCTCTTTTTTGCCTTGTCAGTTTTTTTGTGGACTATTACTTCCTACTATAATGGAGGGGGGGCATCCTCCCCCTGAGCCTGGCCTAACCCCATTGTAGGAATATTCATGTGTACTGAGGATTCTACACAGTCATTTTTCCAGTCCTGGCACCAGTGAGTCTACCAGGATTTGTCACTTTTTTTTATCCCGGGACTTGTGCACCCAGCTGTCTTTTTTATTTTCAACCTACGTCTGTCCATGATATGCTGTATAAAATATAGTCTATATATCAGTGTCATCTCTGTGAGATTTTGTAAAACCAGGGACCACCTTGTGAAGGTACTCACCAAGACTTCTGGATTAATTCAGTTCCAGCAAAACTACTCTTCTTTACTTGCTGGTTTTATCAGCGCTCCAACTGGACCCCAGATGTGGATATTGTATAGCTTGGCAGATAATCACTGAGACAGTTCATCATTGTTGTTGTGGTGGTGTATTTGCTAGGGTCTGACACTAGGATCCAGTCTAATAGGAATTAGATGTCTGCTATAATGTGTGAAGCTATTAATTAGTTGTGCAAAACCAAATAAAGTTTATGCTAGAGATAGGGAGTTAGAGTTTACGTCCAGCCAATTAACTTTCACATGACCTAGCAGTATATTTTCTTATGAAATTGTTATGATATCCAATGTAAAATATTGTCACCAGGAAGGATATGAAGGACATTAATACATATTCATTTATACTTGTTTAATTTCAGGAAAGTAATAAGAAACTCTGCCAAATAGAATGTTAGTATTTGTTTGTTGTAAGGGGAAATGTGGTAGTTGTTGAGAAATATTAAAGCAATACCACCACCTTTCCTCTTTATATGGTCATTATGGATGACATTACAGTCAGGAGGTGCAATTTCTGAGTTGTTTATGCTGAGTTTAAGCCAAGTTTCATTACAGAGAGAATATCAGGCTTATGTTGGGTAATCCAGGCATGTAGTTCATCAATTTTATTTCTTACACTTCTAAGATTTATGGCAGGAAAAGTTAGATTATCAGGTTGGGGGTTGACAGTTGTAGGGTTACAGTAGTATGTGGAAGAGAATTATCTTGATGTTTGTTATGATAGCTGGGGCCAGGATTAGGGTGAATGCCTCCTCCTAGAAAGTTTTTAGTATATTGCAAAATTGTTTATACTTGTTTTTAGAGAGTATTTTTCCATTTAATTTTGTTTGGTCTGAGTTGAAATGGAGTTAATCAGTCTGTATTTGGAGTAAACCGTCAGGTCAAATTACAACAGACAATAATCACAGGTCAGATTATAACAGACAGTAATCAGTTTATAGCCAGCACAAAGTAGTTACCGGAGAGATACAAAGAGTAGAACAGGTTTTCTTTCATTTCCTGAATGCAGATATCTGGCAGCTAGGGAGACTAAGTAATTTGGACACAAAGCGTTATCTGTTGATCAAGAGAAATGACAGTGGCCAACTTTTTCCAGCACAGGGCAGGCACATATTTGAAAAGTTAAGGTTAATACACAGTGGATTATAATATGCTACCCTACAGAAAAACTGAAACAGAAAACATACAGAAGTCTGCAAATAATGTCATAATATCATCTAAGATGCAGATATGTTTTATAGCTAACCAGAGTTATAGCATATACACCTCTAACTCACAGAGCCAGAGTCAGAAAATCCACTATATATATACATTTCAAAACTTGAACTCATCATCTATAAAGCAGAGTATACAGCCTTCACAACAGTTAGCTATGTCTGTGCACAATCTGGTTAGAGCAGAGAAACAAATGGTATCATCCTTAGAATTAAAATGTCACAGTGGTGGATGTCAAAGTATTATAAGTTCAAACCATAACATATAACAACTGGAACAGACATTCAGAAGTTAGTCCTTACAATATCACAGATATAAAAATAAACTTTAAATTATTAAAACTCACATGTTAATTATACATTAACTGCTCATTGTTATTTAGGGTTGCCACCTTTCTATGTGGTGAAAACTGGACCAAAGCCACACCCCCTTGCATTTCCTACAACACTGCCTTTCTCCACTCATTTACCAGCCCACCCCACCAACTCTCTCACCTACGCAGCCTGCTCTCCCACCCATTTTATGACATTAACGATTATATCATCTCAAGATGGAATACCTTACTTTACCTTTTCTCCCTTGTTTAAACAAGTTCTGGTTTTAAACAAATCTTGTTAGCAATGCATTTCAATAGAAAAGTATTCTATTGCTGCTTTTTTATGAACTCTGGCATTCTGTTTGTGCAGATACACAGAATACCAGAGTTTGTACAGTGCTTTCTGGACTACAGGACCACATTTTGATTTCTGGGTAGTCTGGAAAAATACAGGATAGGTGGCAATGTTATTGTTATTAAAAAAAGATCACTCTGATTGGACAGTCCAACCAGTGTGCTGGTTGTAAATCGACCATATACCAATAGAAAAAAATCTGGCCATTGACATACCATTGAGCAGCCAGACATTCTATTGGTATGTGCAGGGCACAGCAAAATACAAGAAAAATCAGGTATGTTCTGCAAAACTAAAGAAACAGAAACACACCTAATTTTTCATGTATTTCTGTGTTGTCCCTCATAAAATCATGGCTTTTTAAACATAACAAAACATAGTGATGGAGATTCTCTTTTCTCCATTGCCTCTCCTGCACTGCACTGGTGTACTGTGTAAGCATAGGAATGCAAATCCCATGCTCATGTGCAGTACATCAGCCTACAAAAGGCAATGTAGAAGAAGACTAAAGTGCCATTATACAAAGACATTATTTAAGAAAGGTAAGCAATTTCTTTCTTAAATAATGTCATTATTTAATAGCAATAATACACTCCTGTTTGTGAGTATATCAGTATTTATCTACAGTTGGCTTTTTTTGATCATGAGGGCTGAAAAACAGAAATGGCTGAGCAAAGGTACACTCTTAGTGACCACATGGTGCAGTTACGAGGATACCAGGGGAGAAAATCTACCCCACCTTAGATTTCCACAGTGATGGAGAGGAAGTGCACTTTGTCAGTTCTCTGTATTTTGAACACTGTCCAACCCTAAACATTCTTAAAGTAGCTAAGAATGTAGCTTGGTGAGTTTTGTTTCTACATATGTTAGATGAACAACAAAGCATGAAAAAAGCTTAAACCGACTGTTGGATTTCCAGGGCTGAAAGTACATTTGATCTGCAAATTGCTCAAAAGATAGTCTGGAAAACGTTCTTTGTCTTGCAGCTTGCTTCCTGCTGTTATGGTCCAGCATTTTTAGCATACATTTCTAGTTGTGGTGACTGGCTGTTTTGTGGAAACACAGTGACATTCATTGTGGAAACCAAGTCATTATAATGCAGTAAACAAATTGCCTGGTTTTGTCTGTGTGAGGTAAGTAAACAAACATTGCAAAATATTTCCAGCTGCAGAAGTTGATAGAAAAACAATGATTATGAGTTGATTCTCTGTTGCCTGAAGGGTGATTTTGCAATCTTAAAAGGGTGGTTATTAAATCATTGGCTGGACAATGAAGGAATAAACTTTATCTGAGCAGATGTTACCAAGGCCTTTTGTTATTTAAATAGATCATACCAACATTGTTTTCTAATGGCAACATGTTATGGGATTTTTGTGACATTTTCCCTAATTACTGTACATGTCACTATAAAATGATTCTTGTTTTCTCAGTCCACAATAAGAACGCAAGACAGAAAATTAAATTATGCTTAAGCACATGTATATATTTTCATTCATCTGATCATCTTGCATTTCAGTTAGTCAGGATCCAAAAATCTCATTTCATCATCTGGGCTCAAGTTAACAAATTGTATAACTTACCCATAGGTTTTGCAATCCTTGAGTCAGTTATATTAGTTTATGGGTAACAGGGGTCTCCCAGCACTGAAAAGGCAGTGTGGAGGGCTTGTCCTTATTTAAAAACAGCATATCAGTATAATCCTGTTCATCTGAATGAGGGCATTAGATTGTGGTTTGTTGTAATTGCACCAACTTAATCTTGTCTGTACAGTTGTACCAGTTTAAATGCCTCATTTCAAATGCAGACATTATTTCTGTCATCCTGATGGATAATACTAAAGCAGGTTAGTTGATGCTTCTTAAATAAGCAATAAGTCATTATTAGATAAGCATGGTACAGATATTACTGAACACCAAGGGGAGATGTGATGCATAAGTCCAAAGGAAGAATGCCTTGCAAATGCTGGTAGTGCAGTTAATATCCATACCATGCATGCCTATAAGTGTCTTACAGCATTTTTGAAATGAGTGCCTATTATGTTTTATGAATGTAAGAGCTTTAATAACTTGTTTAGATAATAGAACATTTGATGCAGTGCTCCTGTGCTGAGTTGTAAATATGGTTTTGGGAGTTAAGGCTTATGTCTTGTTCTGTACTCACTGCTTAAAGGTTAGCTGCATGAGCTAGAACATTTTACTGCCTTGATGTCGTGATGCTCTCTGACTGCTTTTGCACTAACCATGCAGTACCAGTACTTTGGCAGCCCTCTTTTTCAATTTAAAGATCTTAGCTTACCAGTTCTTTGTGTAGACCTAACAATACCACAGGTTACTACATTTTAAATAATACAGACATATCAAAGTATATGAAAACAGTTTAGTTCATTTCTATGTAACATCGATGATGTTGATGTCTTTCACAACTCACTCATGAGGTCACATGGGTTTGGGAGTTGTGTCTTTCTGATGTCACATACTGTCAGTGCCATTTTGGCAAGTAACACCTTCAAAGTTCAGTTTCTTGGCTATGTTCCATGTCACTTGTGCTATTTTCAGGAATCTAAGCTTATCATTAGCTTGGAATATAGACTAGAATTCTATGCTTCTGTCCGAGACCACTTATTGATCAGTCTTCAGTTCCTTCAATTCTTCTGTCCATCTCTGCTTTAAAATATATCTGACAAGACTGTTCTCTTGTAATGCCATCATGGAATCTGTCAAATCTTGATTCGTACTCCATTTTGGTTCAGATTGCATTTCTAGTAGTTTGTTTGGCTACCAAAATACTGGTTCTGATTGTTTTTATGCAACACATTTGGCTTCAGTAGTACAGGGACTCATCACCTACAGTTTTGTTTCATTCATTCTTCCCATCAACAGTTGTGTAGAGACACTTTTATATTCCTAACCGTGTACTTCATACGCAGAATTTCGAAAGGGATAGAGATCCTACATTCTTAATTTACTACTTTCATTAACAGTTTACTGTCTGAATAGATCTTTTAATTATACCATTTGACTACCAGTACCTTGAACATGAAATTGCATATTTGAAAGTACAGTCTTTTGCAAATCAATGTCTTTCTAAAGAAGAAAATTATAGATCATTATCTGAAATTAACTGATCTGAGATTCCATAACCCACAAATATGCCAGAGCTGCAATAACACTACTTTGGAATGTATCGCAGCTCACAGCAGTGTAACTTCAAAATATTATGAGTCGAACTTTAGCATTAATGGGAAGGCCTATGCCAGAAATGTAAACAGGTCTTCTCCTACTTTTAGTCACAGTCATTCTGGAACTCAGGGGTATTCACAAACAACTAGCAAATTTCACAACCCGTCTTTCACTAAAAAAACAGAACATACAGTTAGATAGCAAATACGGGACAAGACCCCAAAAGGTACAGAAAAATAGGCTTGCCAAATACAATATAACAATATGCAAATGAAGAAATGTAATCTAGTGTATATATAATGACATGCAAATGAAGATGAGAAATGCAGGGTGAGGTTCATAGTTACCAGAATATGAAGTAGCGCAGCAGGTTGCTGGTGAATATAAAGGTGAAGAACACACCAGAAACCATGATGTTTCAAGGAAAAATACTAGCGGAATCAGTGATTTACACAGAACAACATTTGATAACCTCAACTGGTGGTTTTCCAGATGGACAACATGACCACATGCACAACAGAAAAATGGTACCAACAGAGGAATACTTCCTACCACAAATGTAAAGAAGCACCGACAGTACCACAGCTAGGAGATTTATTTATGTTAAACAGTACAAACAGTACACAGGTTAGCGCTTTCAGGGATCTACCCCTTCATCAGACAACTGTTGAAATTCCACACTCCCTTAAATACTTGAATCAGTCACATGATGATAAAAGCAATTACCCTAATCACTGTTAATTGAAAAGAAACACAGTTGCCAATGCAGAATAAAAATATAAAACTAAATAATGCAATAAGAATATCTTACATCACACATTCCTTGTCCAAGCTAATGATACTGTTAAAACATGCATAGAAAAAAGACATACAAAAAACATATAAAAAAATATAAAATATATCTATGAAAAATGTGTACAAAATACATCTGACTTGATACCAGTGAGTATATGTACTAATGCATGTGCCTTGCTAAGAGTATATAGGCGTAATATAAATAGTGAAAAATATATAAATTAATGCTAACATATACTTGTGCATTTACATACACATAAAAGCAGCATATAGACTTGCATAAGTACAAAAATGTAAAATATAAAAGAATATATATATATATATATATATATATATATATATATATATATATATATATATATATATATATACACTGGACGTGCCATTCAAAAAACTCAATGCCTTAATGGTCGAGCTTTTAAAAACGGTTTAAGCAACACCATTTGATTCAAACCTGGAGGTTTATCTGCATTAAATCGTATGATCCATCTCTGTTCGGCAGCTTCTGTGTCACTGGATAAATTATCCCATCTCTGTTTCTCCGCCAATATCTGTAGAACTAAAAATTTGTAGATATGGTCTGATCCTGTATTCTTAGTGTGCATGGCAACAGCACTACTTTCTTTAACGTTTCTGATGTCTCTATAGTGTTCAAGGATCCTATCCTTTAGGCGTCTATTAATCTTGCCTATATAGAAACTCTAGCATGCTATACAATATGCAAAATAGACCACGTTTGATGTAGTGCAGTCAGCATAAAAATTACTACTGTAGATAAAATTCCTAAAGGGATGTGTAAATGTGCTGCCATTATGTATGTACTTACAGGCTGTACAGTCCCTGCACATATATGTACCCAATCTGTCAGACTTGTTAGTGGTATTGATTGTGGCACTTCTATAGCATAAATAAAGTCAAAAATATGATATAGCACCACCTCAGGAATAAAAGTCCCGTGTAGAAGCAAATGAATGTGGAAATAATAACAAATACTGACAGCATCCATGGGTCTAACACGGCAGTTCTGTATTTCTTCTAGAAAATTATATAAAACAGTCACAAAATGTTCAAAGAGCAAAAAGCAGAAATAAAAATCCGTAGTTTAAACTACAGATTTTTGTTTCTGCTTTTTGCTCTTTGAACATTTTGTGACTATTTTATATAATTCTCTAGAAGAAATACAGAACTGCCGTGTTAGACCCGTGGATGCTGTCAGTATTTATTATTACTTCTATAGCATAATTAATTTCTCAGTGTTCTATTATTCTTAAACGTGAAGCTCGGCTTAGTCCCAGTTATACCTTGTAGGATGTCAGTCGTGGAAAGAATACCCCAATTTTTAGTAACAACATCACATATTACATTTATGTTGCTTGCAAACTTTAGTGGCATCCTAAGTGTATTGTCTTTACCTCTGTATTTATGTGTGACCACCTCTCTGTCAATAACATGTCCGTCCACCTCACCTGTAGTACGTGCGTCAAAGTAGGGTCTACATCTACCTGCCCTATTACTCCAACCATCTACGATACACCTATCAATAGTTTTTGCATCATAACCCCTATCTAGAAATTCTAGTTTAAGCTGATGTAGTGTTGTCTACAATTCATCATCATCATTAAACAGTCGCATGATCCTATATACGTGGCCTTTAATAATGTTTACCTTTGTGTGGTTAGGATGCATACTAGTATTGTGTAGGAACGTATTCTTCCTGACCTGCTTCCTAAATAGACTAGTTCTAATGTGGTTCAGGTCATCTCTCCTCACTTTGACGTCCAAGAAGTCAATTTCAGTACTAGAGTACTTAGAAGTAAATTTAAAAAATCCAGTGGTGTTATTGAGGTAGGTAAAAAATGCATTAAGTTCCGCCTCTGAATCATTCCACAACAAAAAGAAATCATCCACAAATCTGACATACCAGTCAATATATCTAATATACATACTATTAGTTAATACGTAAGTACGTTCCCATTGGACCAAAGAAAGGGATCACTTTTGTTCTTGTTAAAATCAACACTATGTAGTAGTTCCCTTATACTCTCAATCTCCCATTCATTGGGGATTACAGTAAACAATGATTCTGTGTCCATCGTTACTAGAAAACTGCTCATTAGCTTGGACAAGGAATGTGTGATGTAAGATATTCTTATTGCATTATTTAGTTTTATATTTTTATTCTGCATTGGCAAGTGTGTTTCTTTTCAATTAACAGTGATTAGGGTAATTGCTTGTATCATCATGTGACTGACTCAAGTATTTAAGGGAGTGTGGAATCTCAACAGTTGTCTGATGAAGGGGTAGATCCCTGAAAGCGCTAACCTGTGTACTGTTTGTACTGTTTAACTTAAATAAATCTCCTAGCTGTGGTACTGTTGGTGCTTCTTTACGTTTGTAGTTCCTTATTTTGCACTGACAGTTTTGTGCCCATGGAGGACTCTGTGCGCCTGTTTATACTAATTTCTTTTCCTCTCTAATGCAACATGGCAGAAGGAAACACTACTACTATTGCAAGTGAGCT
This sequence comes from Protopterus annectens, assembly GCF_019279795.1. Classification (NCBI taxonomy): domain Eukaryota; kingdom Metazoa; phylum Chordata; order Ceratodontiformes; family Protopteridae; genus Protopterus; species Protopterus annectens. The sequence continues at coordinate 550,945,073 of NC_056728.1, forward strand.
AAATAGCGATATGAATTTTAGCAATGGCTTCAAGATTTCATCTACAGAACGCCTGAATGGGCTGTTATCAACTAATGTGAACCCCCTATTGAATATAGGGTTGAGGACATCGGAGGTAACTTATGACAATAACTTTGAGCAATTAAATGACTTTAGCACCGTCTATAGAGATCTGGAGAATAAGTTCTATAAGTTTAAATGTCTCCAGTGGCAACGCTTCCACCTGGAGGCTTGTCTTCAGCAGAACCTAGTTCCCAGAGGGCTGCGTGTGCTAACTATGCCCACTTATGGGCAAACCTATCCTGAACTTCTCAGGCATTGGCAAGTCATTAATTTGGAATGTAGCTCTAAGTATTTACACTTATTAACTGAGTTTTTTCATCTGGAAGAAGAAGAATTATCCAAGGACATCAATACAATCTATGGCAACATCGTAGATAACTATCCGACACAACTGGTTGGTACTAAACTTGAGACATTGGATGCAAATATAGTAAATTATGAAAAAAGGCTCTCAATAGTAAAAACACATACGCTTAATAGAGATTTTAACGATTTCAGCTTGGGAGCGTATTTTCTTGAGTGAGGGAACATCCCCCCACGAGTCAGATGAGACAGACAGCTGGAATGGTTCATTCGGAACCTACACATGCTAAACATCATGACAACGTCATTTTGAATGAAGGCTTGGGTGACACACCTACTTCGGCTAATCCTATGCATACAGAAAACAGCGAAGCATCTAACAGCTACACTGGTGCCATAAAAAGTTCTGTAAGGCAAGTAGCTGGCTCTATAGTAAGCAAAATGCAACCAGATGCTAGTAATACTGCAGCAGTAAAACTGAAGGACACGAGGAATTCGCAGACAGCCCTTAATAGTTCGCCAAGTGGCCTTGGTCTAGTGGATAATGTGAATCATTTTTTATTGCAGGAAACTCTGCCCATCAGCGGACGTTCCGTGAACCGCAGTCAGAGGAGACAGCTAAGTGCAGAGGGCCAGGACAGGAAAAGATTCAGGAAGGTCTAATTTTCAACATTTCATCTCACTCATTGACAGAAAACCAGGTGAGATTTTTGAATAAAGGGCTAAGCTTTGTTCCAGCAAGGAAGGCTGATTTAACTGAAGTTAGTAAAGACCTTAAACTTTTTGGTTGGACTTTGACACTAAAAACTATTTTTGGCAGTAGCTCCCAAAAGACTATGAATGTTTTTAAAAAACCTAGCATATTTGTTCCACCGAACAATGTGGTTATTGACACTTTTATTGATGTGTGTGATAGAGAACTGAGGGAAATGCTAGATACTAGAAATTACTTCCCTAATACTTTTCACAATTTAAGCAGAGAGGAATATTACGCTTTGTCAGAATTAAAGCAAATGCATTCTGTTGAGATAAGACCTGCTGACAAGGTAGGGGGCATTGTTGTGATAGATAAGCAAGTGTATGTAGATCAGATGCTACGACTATTGAACGATGATTTACCTATCAGACTATTTCCAACAATATTGTACAAAGTGTGATTGACAAGGTTTCCTTTCTTATTTTTGATTTGTTAATCACAGGTATGATCAGTGAAGAGTTATATGAGTACTTTCGGTCAGTAATCCTACCATTCCTGAAAATTATGGTCTCCCTAAGATACACAAGAATATTTTAGTGCCACCCATGAGTCCCATAGTCTCAGGAAAGGGATGAGTTACTGAACCGTTATCCATCTATTTTGAAAAGAGCCTGCACCCACTTTTAATTAATTGTGAGAGTGTGTTAAGGGACTCTAAAGTTTTCTTGGAAACCCTTAGGTTGAAATGGACAGAGACTAATACAAACCGCTGCAGTTTTCTAGTAACAATGGACATAGAATCATTGTTTACTGTAATCCCCGATGAATGGGGGATTGAGAGTATAAGGGAACTACTACATAGTGTTGATTTTAACAAGAACAAAAGTGATCTTATTTGTAGCCTGCTAGACATAGTGCTGAATAACCATGTTTTTCTGTTTCAACAGCAGGAGTACTTACAGAGAGTTGGCGTGGCTATGGGCACGGCCTGTGCCAATAGCTATGCCAACTTTCTTTGGTCCAATGGAAATGTACTTATGTATTAACTAATAGTATGTATGGTAGATATATTGACTGGTACGTCAGATTTGTGGATGATGTTTTTTTTGTTGTGGAATAGTCCAGAGGCAGAGCTGAATGCATTTTTTACCTACCTCAATAACACCACTGGATTTCTAAGATTTACTTCTAAGTACTCTAGTACTGAAATTGACTTCTTGGACATCAAAGTGAGGAGAGATGACCTGAACCACATTAGAACTAGTCTATTTAGGAAGCAGGTCAGGAAGAATACGTTCCTACACAATACTAGTATGCATCCTAACCACACAAAGGTAAACATTATTAAAGGCCAATGATGATGATGAATTACAGACAGCACTACATCAGCTTAAACTAGAATTTCTAGATAGGGGTTATGATGCAAAAACTATAGATAGGTGTATCGTAGATGGTTGGAGTAATAGGGCGGGGAGATGTAGACCCTACTTTGACGCACGTACTACAGGTGAGGTGGATGGACAAGTTATTGACAGAGAGGTGGTCACACATAAATACAGAGGTACAGACAATACACTTAGGATGCCACTAACATTTGCAAGCACCATAAATGTAATATGTGATGTTGTTACTAAAAATTGGGGTATTCTTTCCACGACTGACAACCTACAAGGTATAATTAGGACTAAGCTGCGTTTCACGTTTAAGAATAATAGAACATTGAGAAATTAATTATGCTATAGAAGTGCCACAATCAATACCACTAACAAGTCTGACAGATTGGGTACATATATGTGCAGGGACTGTACAGTCTGTAAGCACATACATAATGGCAGCACATTTACACATCCCTTTAGGAATTTTAGCTACAGTAGTAATTTTTATGCTGACTGCACTACATCAGACGTGGTCTATTTTGCATATTGTATAGCATGCTACAGTTTCTATATAGGCAAGACTAATAGACGCCTAAAAGATAGGATCCTTGAACACTATAGAGACATCAGAAACGTTAAAGAAAGTAGTGCTATTGCCATGTACACTAAGAATACAGGACCAGAACATTTCTACAAATTTTTAGTTCTACAGATATTTTCGGAGAAACAGAGATGCGGTAATTTATCCAATGATACAGAAGCTGCTGAACAGAGATGGATCATATGATTTAATGCAGATAAACCTCCGGGTTTGAATCAAATGGTGTCGCTTAAACCCTTTTTAAAAGCTTGACCGTTGAGGCATTGAGTTTTTTTTTTAATGGCACGCCCAGTATATATATATATATATATAGATATATATATATATATATATATATATATATATATATATATATATATATATGTATTTTTTTTTATATTTTACATTTTTATACTTATGCATGTCTATATGCTGCTTTTATGTGTACGTAAATACACAAGTATATTTTAGCATTAATTTATATATATATTTCACTATTTATATTACGCCTATATACTCTTAGCAAGGCACACGCTTTAGTACATATACGCATTGGTATCAAGTCAGATGTATTTTGTACACATTTTTCATAGATATATTTTATATATTTTTTTTATATATTTTTTGTATGTATTTTTCTATGCATGTTTTTACTGCGGTGGTGGTGCTGCGGTAGCGTTGTCGTCTCATAACATTGTCCCGTTTGATTCTCAGCTACACCTTCTTCTGTGTGGAGGCATACGTGAATGGGGCGTACCTTCGTTGAAGGTTGTGCATCAGGGCTGGTAACCCGGTACGTAAAAATCCACTACCAATCATTAGCGGACCGGAGTTCTGCTGTGGTGACCCCTAACTGGGAAAAGCCGAAAGACACAATTTTTCTATGCATGTTTTAATAGTATCATTAGCTTGGACAAGGAATGTGTGATGTAAGATATTCTTATTGTATTATTTAGTTTTATATTTTTATTCTGCACTGGCAACTGTGTTTCTTTTCAGTTAACAGTGATTAGGGTAATTGCTTGTATCATCATGTGACTGACTCAAGTATTTAAGGAAGTGTGGAATTTCAATAGTTGTCTGATGAAGGGGTAGATCCCTGAAAGCGCTAACCTGTGTACTGTTAGTACTGTTTAACTTAAATAAAGCTCCTAGCTGTGGTACTGTTGGTGCTTCTTTACGTTTGTAGTTCCTTATTTTCCACTGACAGTTTTGTGCCTAGAGAGGACTCTGTGCACCTATGAATACTTCCTACCAGCTGAGAGATCAACAGGTCTAAGGTTGTCTGCACATGGATAGAGACTTTATACAGGCATTGGTTGACATGAATGGCCCACAGACTGGAAATGGAGGAAATCATGGCCTTCCTATGCATACAGCCACCAAGGTATGTGTAGCTGTAATTTGTACAAGCTACAGAGATCTTCCTCAGGGCAACTGGGGGCATATCAGGTAGATCAAAGGCATCAGCATGTAAAATACCTAAGATAATCCTCAATACATCACTTCCACATGTAGAGAAGTATGTCTGCTTTCCCAACAAACCAGAGTAAAGAGCTGTGACCATGATGACTTTTGCTATATCACCCATATCCTGGCAATGTTGGGAGCTATAGATTGCATCTATGTGGCAATAAAGGTCTCATCTTTTGTTCATGAACAGCATTACATCAATAGAAAGGGCTACCAGTCCATCACCTGGGTATGGAGTGCATGATGCACAGGAGCTAATAACCATGTACCGGCACAGCACCTGACAGTGCCCATGATTCTCACATATGCATACAATTCCTCTGTACCACTGATTTCTGCAGAGAGATATCAAGGAAAGTCACCTAATAGGAAAGTGCAGGCACAATGGTCCACCTACATTTCCACAGCCACATTCATAACATGTACACAGTACTAACCCTCACAATCTCAATTCATCTCTATTGTGTTACAGGTCATGCAGAATACCCTCTGGATACCTGTCTCATGACACTTACTTGGAACCACAAACCATTGGCAACAGCAGTCCTGGTTCCATTGCCTTGACATGTCTTGGGAGTACTACAGTATGCCTCTGCTACAGCCTTCCAGGTAGCTGACAGATGACATTAGGCAGGCGAGCCAGCATCTCTAGGACCCTCCAGCACAACATCCACCAGCAGTGGCACAGATGGCAGTGGACAGCCAGCAGTGGCTTTACCACACCTCTCTAGAGAGCATTGAGCACAGTATGCAGCAGCAAAAAAATTAAGAACATCTAGTTCAGCTGTATGGATCCTCTCATATATGCAGTGGTAATGCAGTGTCACACAGACCAAAATGATACATACAGTATTATATAACAAATATGTTGGGCAGTGTGTAATTGAGTGGCTTTGTTCATCAGACATGTCAACATTCAACACACAAAAAAGGGATGGTGAAGGTCACAGCCACCATCATTTGCACAGGTGCCTAGACACATATGGAGACATGGCTGTCTACAATAGCAACAGGATGGGGGACCACAAGCCAAAGGAGGTGGAGTGGTGAAGAAATTGAATGGTACCTCTTTAAAATATGACCGCTTCAGTGGTGTGTGCATGTGTACGTGTTTGTGTTGTGGGAAGTTCCATTATGGACAGTGCAGTGAGGTAACTGCAATGAGGTTGTGTGAGTGTAGCACTATGGGAATGTCCAGCAGGACCTTCATACCATGAGGACAGTATAGGCAGAGCTTTCCTCAGGACATGGATATGGTGGAACTGGTACAACAAGTCTTGTATGGAGGTAAAACACAAGGTGGCCCTCTCCAAGTGGCTTCACAGCATTGCCAAACTCACAACTTGTGTGAGTATGGTGGAACCACAACCATGACAGTTGCTGATTCTTTATCTTGCAACGGTCATAAAATGTGTGCAGCACATTTATACATATGCCTGTGCCCATGGATAACACCGGGGTGCAGGCCACAGATGGCAGTACTAGCTAACATTGACATGGAGCTGGTCACAGATAAGATGTGTCCCACCATGGAGTATACAAGGTTGACTGTAGCATTGTCCCTGGATTTCAGTGTCTCCCAAAAGCCAAGAACCCTGTCACCCATCTCCATTTCCATATGTGTAGCTGTGGAGTGTGTCAGTATCACAGTCCTATGCATCCATTCTTTTGAGACCAGGAATTGATAGTGTACAATGCCATATTGCACCACTAGCCTAGAGTACAGTGGGCATCTGTAACCCCCCCCCCCCTCCAGACTGGGTAGGCAGTATGCTACACTGTTCAGTTCACAGGGTGGGCATGGGGGAGACTAAAGAGTCATTCTGCTCAGTGGATTTAGGCCCACCCAGGACTGAAGCAGACAGTGTCCTGAGGCTGAGACTCAATGTATGTGCCACCTTCTCTGGCAGAGGAATGGCTTCAACCTGTTTTGCTGACCAAGCCTCTGTCATTCTTTCAGCATCAGTGGTGTGCCCTGTGGATAGAAATACATAACAATATTGTTTGACAATACTTGACCCACAAGCCTTTTTGCTCCATAGTAGGCATATTACTAACTACTGAATTCTCACAGTTGAATATGAAGCACATAAATATAGAGGCATTTTCCTGAGTTCGTATGCCACATGTACCTACAGGACCTAAGGACAGAAGCAGTGTCCAGTGTAACCACTGTGATTTTGCTACATTAAAAGTTGTAGTATTCTTCCTGCCGTATGAGTATGTACCCAGATGGTCTTCATGTGGGATATGTGTCAATACCTCCAGTTATGATGCCTGTCTTATAATCATCATCATCAACATCACACAGAGATGTCAGAAATGATTCATCCTTAGTGAACGTTGAGAGTGATTGAAGACCATCTCACTGTTTCCATAATCAGGTCTCATATAGGCTGGTAGGTGCCCCTTTCCTAAAATGCCATTGCCCATGTGTCCTGAGTGCCTGTAGCAAGATGTCATTCTCTGCTGGGATGAACTTGCCCAACCTGTGCCACCTGCCACCTTTGGAAGACATATATACATCTAGGGCAGCAGGATGATATAGATTTGGTTCATTGTGGCTGCTACATATGTTCTACCCACAGCCGAGGGCTGCCTCAAAGAAGAGGGGATAGCTGTCCTGTGTCAGTGGGCTACCATCCAGTACTAGGGTTGTATATGAACTGATGACACATAAGTGTAGTGGAATACAGATATAAGTGCTGTTGTAACATAAATAGCAATGTCCAGCAGTCTTAACTTATAAACCATAAATTTGCAGGATAGATTCAACAATGAGACATTTATATGTGTGTGAGATTCCTTATGTATCTGTTACCACATTGCTGTAGCCTACTGTCTACCTCCTGTAGGCTATAGCCTAAGGAACTGATGCTTCTCTACAGTCTGACAAAAATTCACATCACTGAAATAAGTATGCTGCTTGTTTTTTCTTGATGCACATTTAGGCATTCAAACTTACAGATCATTAATAAATGTCACTAATATATCCTAATTTGTACCATATTTGTTCTAAATAGACTAGCTTTAATTTTTGCTTATGAATCATTATGTTCTGATGAAGCATACCAGTGACATGAGGCATAAATTGAGCTTACTGCACATCAATAACATACCCGTACTTGCCTGCTTGTGCATGCAAGATGAGCATGTTCGCAAGCTGTGCAACTATAAGATATTAGGATGCACTGCAAATGACTCAGAGGTTCATATAGGGTATGATCTGCATAGAGATGGCTGCAGGTGCTACTACTCCCATGGAGAACCTCCACATAGTTTGTAAAGGGGAGCAAACTTATGTTCTGACTCCTGCACTGCAAGTCAACTGTTAGAAACCTACACAGGTCCTGGTATAACCAGGTGACCAGCATTCCAGGAAAAAGTGATTAGTGCAAGCAGTTGTACAGTGACCTCCATCATTAACACCCTGGACATCTCCAGACATGAGAAGAAGCGGTTAGCCAGGACACTCCAAATGGTTTAGTAAGTATTTACAATGTCTGTTGTGTATAGTACTGCATTTAATAAATCTCTCTGCTGTGTCTGATAGGTGTCTTCCTGATTCTCTTTTTTATATTTAATCTGACAGATCCTAGCAGAGTCCAGGCTGACTGCAGGTGATTGTCTGTATGTTGTATGTACTGTTAGTGGTAGCTGTTGTGTTGTAGCACTGTATTGTTTTGTTTTGTGGGACTGGTCACAGGGTTGTAATCCTGGACACAGCAGGCATCATGCTGATTTTCTGTTTTTATTTAATCTGACAGATCCTAGCAGAGTCTAGGTTAGCTGCTGTAGGTGATTGTCTGCATGTTGTATGTACCTTTGATGGCAGCTGTTGTGTTGTAGCACTGTATTGCTTTTTTTTGTGGGACTGGTTGCAGGGTTGTAATCCTGGGACACAGCAGGCATCATGCTGACTTTCTGTTTTTATTTAATCTGACAGATCCTAGCTGAGTCCAGGTCGGCTGCTGTAGGTGATTGTATGTACAGTTGGTGGTAGCTGTTGTGTTGTAGCACTGTATTGTTTTGTTTTGTGGGACTGGTCACAGGGTTGTAATCCCGGGACACAGCAGGCATCATGCTGATTTTCTGTTTTTATTTAATCTGACAGATCCTAGCAGAGTCCAGGTCGGCTGCTGTAGGCGATTGTATGTATGTTATATATACTTTTGGTGGCAGCTGTTGTGTTATAGCACTGTATTGTTTTGTGTTGTGGAACTGGTCACAGTGTTGTAATCCTGCAGCACAGCAGGCATCATGTCATGCTTTTGCATTAGTGCAAGTAAGTGTTTTTTGCAGTTGGGTCACCTTCAGTGTAACTAACCTCATTAGATGGTTCTGCTCCTTTGTAAATAAATATAATCATATAGACTGCCGTGCTACAACATGCAAACTCAACTGCTTGTTGCTTTTTTCCAAGACACCTGCTGCTATGCCTCTGTGTTGGGCTGTGGAAATTGCTTCAGGCCTTTGCTTGATTTTACATTTGTGTGCAGCTGCATTGTTTCACTGCAATTAATTTTATATGGTTATTTGTCTATTAATTTTGTCTTTCAATGCAGGTAAAAAAATGCAAAGAATGCCACTAGTGACTGCAGGTTCCAGACACAGTGGAGTTTAGTGACATCTATACTGCTGACCTTTTTATGTTTCCTACCAGTTTTGATTATATTGCACCCTGGGAAAGGATTTCCTTGTCCTTCATATCCTGTTTGAGCTGGGTTTCGGCATATCGGGGATGTGTGAAGCTATGCAGGTATATAGGTCAGCCATGTTGTAATATATGCTTCTCAGATTCATGTTTGGGAGGAGGAGGCGTGTGGCTTTATTGGATGAAGGAGGAAAAGTGGAAGCAGAGGTAGTTTGTGAAGTGCAAGTGGGTTGGGTTTGAGGAGAGGAGCCATGATTTTGATGGATGTCACACCACAGGGATGGAGTGGAGGTAAAGTGGTAGTATGCTAAGATCATTTTAGTTTGTATTTGGGATTTAAGATAGGTTTAATGTGTGTGCAATTATTGCATATGTATCTGTACTTGAAGAAACTACTGCAGGTGATGGACTACAGACTGGGAGGAAGAGCATGGTGGAAGTGAGAAGGATAATTGGTTTGACGTATGGTTTCAGAGGTGGTGGAGTTACACTCTTGTGGACTGGATTGAGATAAGATGTGATGTGATCTAAAAGGGTTAGTAGAATTAGTATAATAGTGTGAACAAACATCATTTTGAGTGGTAGAGAAGTGGTGAAGAAAGAATGTGTAAAACAAAACTTAGAGTGTCAGATGAATGAGGAAAGGTGAGGTGATTGGTTTGAGAAGTGAAGTGAAAAGGTGAGAGAGAGAGGATGGGGTGAGGGTTGTAGTAGTGGATTAAGCTTAGGGGAAGATGCAGTTATTAGACAAAGTGAGTAGTTGAGGCTCACTATGTGTGAAGGTAGTTGCAGGTTGGAGGGATGGTTAGGCAGTACATACTTGAAACAATATTACGTGGTATTTATGTTGTGAAATTCGATGGCTGGTGCGTTAAACATTGGATGGGAAAAAGAAAGTGAAAGTGAAATATTTATGTGCTTTTAGTTTAGATTGCATAGATAGATTCTACTGGAAATTAAGCAACATGTTGTACTGTTACTGTCGGTAAATATTGTCATGAGTTTAAGATGGGGATGGTGTAGGGGTGCTTATGGGTGGACAGCAGAAGGTATAAATGTGATGATGTGCAGGGTGGCTTGGGGAATTAAGGGTGGGAGGGGAGTAAAGCAGGTTACAGCCCCCAAGTCAGTGTGAAGTAATCAATATGATGGAAATGAGGGTAGGAGGGGAGTAAAGTGGGTTATAACCCCCAAGTCAGTGTGAAGTAATCAATATGATGGAATTGAGGGTGGGAGGGGAATAAAGCGGGTTACAACCCCCAAGTCAGTGTGAAGTAATCAATATAATGTAATTGAGGGTGGGAGGGGAGTAAAGTGGGTTATAACCCCCAAGTCAGTGTGAAGTAACCAATATGATGGAATTGAGGGTGGGAGGGGAGTAAAGCGGGTTACAACCCCCCAAGTCATTGTGAAATAATCAATATTGCAGAATTAAGGGTGGGAGGGGTGTAAAACAGGTTACAGCCCCCAAGTCAGTGTGAAGCAATCAGTATGACAGAAATGAGGGTGGGAGGGGAGTAAAGTGGGTTACAACCCCCAAGTCAGTGTGACGTAATCTGTATAATGGAACTGAGCCTGGGAGGGGAGTAAAGTGGGTTATAACCCCCAAGTCAGTGTGAAATAATCAATATGAAGGAATTGAGGGTGGGAGGGGAGTAAAGTGGGTTAAAACCCCAAGCCAGTGTGAAGTAATCAATATGACGGAATTGAGCATGGGAGGGGAGTAAAGTGGGTTACAGATCCCAAAGTCAGTTTGAGGTAACCAGTATGAGTGTGCACATTTAGTAAGAAATCAGCAGAGCTGTATTTATATTAGCAGCAATGTGCACAAAATTGTTACTGTGCTTTTATCCAGCAGAGCTGCAGTAGAGCACGTACCGCCTTTATTATAGCACAAGTAACAAGAGGATAATACAACCTGCATTGACCACCCCCAGTCCCAGGACACACACACACACACACACACACACACACACACACACACACACACACACACACACACATGCATGTACACACAAAAACACACACACATGCTGGCAATCACAGTAACATTTCACATACACTCTTGGACCATCTCACACACTGTCATGGTGTTCACGCATATACATAGTGGCACACAGAAACAAACACACTCTCATACACACACAACACTGCTTATCTCCACTGGCTATCTATGCAGCATAAAACAGAACATCTCCCTCTACAGATTCTATGACTAAAAGCCCTTAATGTCTTTACCTCACAGCCCTGGCTCTCACTTATGTGGTTTACATATCTATGAATCCTGAACAATGCAAGCACTGTAACAGAGAAACTTGCCAGGAAGGTGATTAACACAGACACATCCAGTGAAGTACATCACTGGCATGTGGTGCTCAGAACCTCATTGTCCAAAGTGTACAATGATGGGGTTCTGTGAATCAAACATTGCAAAGTACAAAGACAGCTTGCACTTATCTTGTATACTTTACAAATAGGTATGAAACCGCAAAATAAACATTCATTCATTTCCTGACAGCTGCTTTATCCTATTCAGGCTTGTGGGGGAGCAGGGGTCCCAGCAAGCAGTTTATCATCATGCATTGTTGTTGACTCAAGTCTCATAATGCACATGTACCTGTGATGGGCAATTTAGAGGATCATCAGTTACCCAAAAACTTATCTTTGGGCTGTGGAAGAAAACCAGAGTGTTCTTTGAAAAGCCATGCACACAGGCAAAACGTGTAGATTCCTAAAATAAGACAACGCAGCTTAGAATTGAACCAGAGCACTAGGAGAGCTGTGAGGTATCAATGCTAACTCAATACACACACACATATATATATATATATATATATATGTGTGTGTGTGTGTGTGTGTGTGTGTGTGTGTGTAAGTGTTTGCACATGTGCATACATCTGTGTATGTGTGTGTATGTCTTATATATACACATATGCACGCTTATAAAGTCTGTAGGGAAAAATGACCAATCAAATTGCTAGCTACCTGTTCATTAGCATGTTTTATGCATTGCAAAAGCTAGTGCAGGCCTGCTGAACCTTACATACACTAATGAATCCTTACTTTCCGTATTCAAAAACCATCACCATCTTATTAAGTCATTTAACAGAGAAAACTGTTAAATACAGAAATACTCAAAAAAAAATATATATATATATATATATATATATATATATATATATATATATATATATATATATATATATATATATATATATACACATACCAAAACTACACACCCCGACTCAAATGCATTACTAGTTCTGAAAGAAAATAAAACATGAATCAAGACTATGGCACAAATGAAATACACTTTACAGTTTTAAAAGCTCTAAAAACTAAACTCAAATTTAAGTATGTTACTGCAGTGGTGGTGCTGCGGTAGCAGTGTCACCTCACAGTAAGGCATTGTCCTGTTCGATTCTCAGCTAGAGCGTCTTCTGTGTGGAGACATGTGAATGGGTGTACCTTCGTTGAAGGTTGTGCGTCAGGGCCGGCAACTCGGCACATAAAAATCTACTGCCAATCATTAGTGGACCGGAGTTTCGCTGTGGCAATCTCTAACTGGGAAAAGCCAAAAGACACAATAACCTCATTAGGAATCATTAAAAAATCCAATAATATAAAAAGTAATCTCCTGTGGAATGTGAAAAAATAAACTTTGGAAAAGAAAAAATGAAGCGGTTTAAAAAGGGACAGGAACTGAAAAGTTGAAGCAGAAGCAGTCACCGCAGCAACAGAAAGCAGCCAGTCAGAGTTAAAAGTCAAATCACACACACACACACACACACACACACACACACACACACACACACACACACACACACACACACACACACACACACACACACAGTAGTTAGTATCTTCCAGACATTATTTAAGATAAAGGGCAAATCTGAAGATGCGATGGTCAAAAATAAAAGCGTGCATGAATACAAAATACATAATAAAATAAAAATAAAACATACAAAAAATTACCAAAAAATCCAATTAAATAAAGACAAGCATACCATAAGCTAAACTAACAAGAAAATGGAGTGAGTGGAGTATTAATACTTACATATGTTTTTTTTTTTTTCTATTTTGGAAGTTTCCACCAAAATGGTAATACCTTGTGATTTATTTGAGGCTGTGTTACCTAGAAAGCGGTATACACCTTTATAAAACACTAGGCTACTGAAATGTTTGTCTTTTTGTCTGGACTTACCATTTGCAAAAACCCACTAAAGGTGCTGTGGAGTGCTAGCAACAGTTTATAACCCGGAGTCTGCAGTAATGCATAGCAGTATGACAGCAGAGTCCCTTAAACATGTACCATGACATTTTCAGACCAAAATTTCACCCTATTTAAATAGATATAACCTTGCAGGGCTATTAGTTAGTCAAATGGCTTTAAGAACTATTTTGCAATAAAATATACTACAAAACATATAACTTTCATTCATAAACTATTAAACACAACATTCAAACTGTAAAAAAAGAGAAAGAAGAAAAAACAGATGCCCATTTAATAAGCTCATTAAGGCACTTGGGGTGTGACTTGTACATATATTACTGAATACCCAGGGATTGTAAGGCACAAGCCCAAAGAACTGAAACATGTTTTAAAGCAGCCTGCAGAGAAATGCTGTTTTTAATTTAAATCCGTTTGAAGTAGACACTCTTGGTAAACTTACAGGAGGTGTCTGTAGTTGTTTTATGAAATCTGATAAATGACATTCCCGGTCAGTAATGTACACTGAGAGATAATGTGCTCAAAATAGAATTGATGGTCTCTGATGTTAACTGTTATAAATTAATGAACATGACCGATATTGACAGAACATACTGCAGAATAGATAAGATGCTGATAAAGTTGCTAACCAAAGGTTTTCTTTCACAGGAAATGTTCACTGTGTATTTGGTTTTAAAGCCAAAAGTGATAGCTGCAAGGTCAAAAGCAGAAGTATTCCTGTAGTAATAATGCTAAACCCCATTGATGGAACATGTACCCTCTTATTCAGTTTTGTTGACAAAATAAAGGAACTTACAAGTCACGCATGGAAACTTGATTAGTTACACTGGATGCATGTGCTTTGCATTCAGTCATTCTACAGGATGTAGGAATAGAATGGATAATTTCTTTTTTCAAGAAAAGGCTGAACAAGTAGATAAACTACTTAGACTAATTCTTGAAAATATTTGTTTTATCCTTTCAACAAAAAATATGAATCTGGTTTAGCTATGGAGCTAGTAATAGCCTACAGTTATGCAAATAATTTTATAGTAGGGAAGGTTATTTTTTGTATCAGTCAGTCTTTGTTCATAGGTTGAGGGCGGCCACGGTGGTGCAGTGGTTAGCATTGCCGCCTCACAGCAAGAGGTTTTCCGGTTCGATCCTCGGCTGGGGTGCCTTCTGTGCGGAGTCTGCATGTCCTCCCAGTGGTCGCGTGGGTTTCCTCCGGGTGCTCCGGTTTCCTCCCACATCCCAAAGACATGCTGCAGGTGGATTGGACACTCTAAATTGGCCCTAGGTGTGCATGTGAGTGTGCCTTCTGTGGAAGGTTGGGCGCCGGGCTGGCAACTCGACACCATAAAACTCCACTGCCATTCAATGTGCGGACAGGTGATCCGCTGTGGCGACCCCTAACCGGGATAAAGCCGAAAGAAGAAGAAGAAGTCTTTGTTCATAGGTTCATAGGTGTGTACTAGGCTAATGACCACTGGGGCCTTTTTAAGCCTAGCTATGAATTCCAAATTTTGACAAGTTTTGGTAACCTTGGTAAGTGTAAGCAGGGGCTTTGGAGATATATTATTTTATTTATTTATTTATTTAACATTTGTTTACTTGGAAAGTCTGAGTGGGACAGTGCCCATTTTCAGCAGAAGCCTAGGCAGAAAGGCTCCTGATGCATGCCTTTGGAAATGTGGGAGGAAACTGGAGCACTCGGAAGAAATCGATGTGAATGCAGGGAGGACATGCAGACTCAGCACAGAAGGCACTTCAACCAAAAATTGAACTGGAGAACCTCTTGCTATGAGGCAACAACACTAACTGCTGCAAACAGGTGCCTGTGTCCATTAGAGACACAAGTGCCAAACCACGGATACATGTTTTGTTTGCCATCTATTAACTCATGTTATACTTAATAGGTTTTAGGGAGGAACTCTACTTTACATGGATAGATAGCTTGTCCAGGGAAGGGTAGTCTCTGAGATACATACCTGTCTCTCCAGCAGGTCATATTTATGTCATAGGCAAGGTTTAAGTCTTTATAATAGATGATTCTAGTGCTGTTTGTTTTGCGGAAATGTCAGAGGTCCATCAGAGTGAGTTCCGATAATGCCTTGAATGCCAGGCTTAGATCTCCCCTCAACAGCCTGTAGAAGACAGAATACATGGATAGGGCTTTGAGGTGGTCTGAATTGAACATGTTATTTAAGCCCTGTTTTCTTTTAGTGAGGTACCTCTCTGGACATTCCAGTTGTTGGATATGTCTAGTTAGGTATATACCAAAGGGGGCCTTGTACTCAATGATAGGTCTGATGAATGCCAGATACAGTGGAACAATGCTCTCCTTGGACCTAGATGCCATACCTTTGTTTATAAGTTGCACAACATAAAATTATTTTGTCACTACCACAGACGCATGACAGTCAAAGGATAGATTACTGTGTATGTGTGTCACCAAGTTCTTGACAACTAGGTTGACTCTTAGGGCTATGTTGTCAATATGATAATTACCAGGGGTGGCTGACTTTACAATGGATGCTATTATGCATTTCTTGGCATTTAGTTTTAGTCCATGGCTCTTACCCCATTTATTTGTCTGTGTCAGACACTCCTGGAGAACATTAGCATTGGTTGGGGATTCTAAGACTGCTCTTAATTTGCAGCCATCTGCAGATTTGGTCAGCCAGAGGCACTTGACATTGACCTTGACTTCAGAGAAGTAGGTGCAAAATGGAGCAGTCCAAGGACCAATCTCTAAGGAACTCCACTGGTGACAGTCCTCTTTGCAGAGGTGTACTCCCCAATTCTAACTTCTTTTGTCCTGTCTGTGAGCCAGCTGGCTATCCACTGGGTGACATAAAGGCTTATACCTAATCTCCTGAGTTTGTCAACAATGCCCAAGTGGGGTATTGTGTCAAATGCTTTGGCTAGGTCAATGTGAACCATTTTACCCTTATCCATTGCTTTTGTAACCTTCTCAATAAATACCACCAGATAGAGTAGGCATGACCTACCTTTGACAGAACCAAACTGGGTTGGATCCAGTGTCTGGAGGTTTCCTATGTAATTATTGATCATTTCCATGATAATTCTTTCCATGGTTTTGCAAATGAGATTTATGAGTCTGTAGTTTCTAGGGTCTGTACAAGGTCTGCCTTTGTGCAGAGGGATGATGGCTGCTGTTCTCTATTCATGAGCCACGAAGCCTGTTTGGAGGCCACAGTTAAACAGTGATTCCAGAGGTCCTGATAGGTCATGTTTCATGCTATTTATAAGGCAGCCTGGGTTATTGCTGGGGCCAATCGACGCAATGTTCGTGGCCTTAGAGAAAGCATTGAGGATCTGTTCTGTAGTGATGGGAAGGGGAGCTATATTTAATGGTATTTTCTGAGGTGAGCTTGGGGGAAAGAAGGTGGTAAAGTTAGAGCTGAACTTGTCTTCAAGTAGGTTTGTCATATCTTCTGGCTCAGTATAGGTGGATCCATTAACAATAGGCTTTGCACACAATTGTGTATTGTCTTTGAGGTTGCGGATACAGCTAAAGAATGCCTTGTGGTTGCTCTTGGACTGGGAGGCCAAATTTACCTCAAATTTCAGTTTGCTAGACTTTATTTGTCCTCTGAGTTGTTTGTTTAGTTTGATAAGAGCACGTTTATCCTGCTGGGTGCTACACCTAATTTTTGCCATGATTTTTTTCCTTCTGTTACACAGCCCATTGATGTTGTGATTATACCTGGGAGCTTATTTTCTGGGTTAGCTCTGTACTTATTCCTGGTGGGTACAGCTGCCTTTACTCAGTGGGGGCTGGTGATTTCAAATCAAAGCAGGGTGGCGGGAGACAGCTGAATGTATGGGGCTAATGGGAAGGGGTGTGGCCAACTAGAAAGGGGTGGGAGTATGCTAAAAATCACAATAATTGGAACTTTAATTAAATATGCTGCCCCGGGTGCCAAACCATCATTAACAGAGTCCAATCAAGACAAAATGAAGTGCAGAAGAAAAAAATATTTCAGTGCATTGGCTACATGACAGCTTACTTAATATCTAGATGGAAACAAAAAGGTTGTGAGGCATGAAAAAATAAATTACGTTTTAAATACATTACTGGAATGCCAGTCAAAATCAAGTATAAAAAAACAAGCAGCACTCAACTCAAACCACTTCTCCTTGCACTGCAGTTCTAATTATAATTTATATTCAGCTTTATGAAAGTACAAAGTAACATGCTGAAAGTAGCAATCTCTGTAATACTTCCACTTGTAAAAATGTTTCTTATCCAAAAAAGACCTGCTGCCTGGCAACTATCTACTTGTTTCATGGGGAAAACATGATCAAAGTAAAAAATGAACAGCAAACAAGAAACAAGCTCAAGATAAATTGTTTAAAGGATTACTGCACAGGTTATGGACCACATATGATAGATTGGCATTCTGTTTTGATTACGGGTAAAGCCTGCAAAGGTGACTCCACATCTCCAACAAATGTAACGAACTTCTGAAAATACTGTAATACTGTCCTTTATTACAAATACTTGTCATATGCATTTCAATACCTAAGGCTTATACGTTATCTAGTTATGTAAATATTCTCTGCATGGCAACAACAAAAAGGCTTTCAATGTTAGTAATTCTTTAACAGTATGCTTATTAAAGCTTGCTTGCATCTTAAAATCTCAGACAAGCTTATGTGATGGTCATTAAAGCATTGCTACTTAAACACAGAGTAACAGGGCACTGCAACAGCATGCATTTTCTGAATAATAAGAAGCATAAATCAACAGTATAAAAAATATGACAGAAAAACAGAACATTCTGCAAAATCAAGGACAGATGAAAAGCCACTGTAGTACTTGTGTCTACCTTGGATGGGGGAATACTCTGCACACTTACACTGCATAACTGCTCCTTGCCCTGCTTGGACACATCCAGAGTCACTACATGGGGGAGTTAGGTGCAACAAGTATGTCACAATTTGAAATGTCTCTGACTGACAGTGATGGCTCTGACACATTTGTCATACCTCTCAACCTCAGAGCAAGAAATCTGGACAAAGCCATACATAGAAGTGGGACAAAGGCCCAAAAAACAAGGACAATTTTTAAATATTGCTCTTATAAACTTACAAAGGAAACAGAATAATAGTAGGTCTTGCATTAGTATGAATTTTCTGAAGGGTATGGAATCTGAAACTCGAATGTCTGCCATTATTTTCTAACTTCAATCTTTAATGATTTGCCACTAATTTGCCAGAAAAACACAATTTTATGAAAAATGGACCAAATATGTGATGTAAAAATATAAAATTGCCACACAATACAGCTGGGAACCTGTTATAGAAGGGACACTTTTTTAATATTAGTACTGTTAACTTGAGCAGCTGACAAAATAAGAGAATCTACATGCATTTCTTAAATAAAAGCAATCTATAACTCTGATAATTACAGTTATTTATAATTGTAAACCCTCCACTTTTTCTTCTAAAATTGCCATTTTGCAGAGAGATTATTAGGGGGAGAGCAACATTTTGAGCCAAAATTGGGGACATTTGAGAGGTTTGGATATTCCTAATTCTATAAAGCGATTTATTTGCATGTACCTCTCAACCTCTTAATGCAGGAAATCTGGACAAGGCCAAATATATTGGGGGAACATACAAACAGTACTAAAAAATTATCTTGTATAAACTTAGACAGGTCTTGCTTTAGCATGCATTTTTCTGAAGGTTATGAAGTGTGAAACTAAATGTCCGTCATTATTTAGTGACTTCATTCCTAAATGATTTGCCAGAAAACCACAAATTTTATGAGGAACAAACCAAAAATAAGAAGTAAAAATCAATTAATTCTGCAAATATCTGGACAGTTGAGAGGTATAGTTCAGCCGGGGCTGTGTTTGAATTTGCCGCCCTTCTCCCTTCACAAAATCATTGTTGAATGGAGCCTCCCCCCTGCAGCCATTCCAATGTCCCATTACTTGGCTATTTCACCCCATTTACCATAAACACTGTAATGTGCATACTGCTTTACTTCTGTGATGATTTGGATTTCATTTAAAAGTTCTATTTTGCATTTTACAGCACAAACACTGATATACATCTGCTAAACAAAGCAATGCAGTAATAATGAAAATAGACTTAGTATTAAAACTTCTCTGCCCTTGAAACTCACATTCATTGAAACAGCATTGAAACCCACATTTAAAGAAAATACATTTTGCCAGTGGCAGATAAAGATTAACTTTGGGCTGTTTACAAATCATAGGCCCCCTTGTACACGAAACATACATGTGTTCTTTGATACGCCTTCCTGAGTGTATTAAATAATATTCCTTGTATAATACAGTACAGTTGTTAGAGGGTGTTTTAAATGTATTGTTTTTAATATTTTTCTAGTAAACAATGAAACAAAATGCATGCACCAATAATGACAAAACTGCTCAATTTAAACATTTCCATTATAGACTTCTACTCAAATTTCTACAATCCACCAGTATCAGTAAATATGCACAATCTCTGAAGAAGTAAAAGTCATCTAAATAATTCCACATTAAAGATATCTGTAACTAATGAAGAGGTTGCTGCTAGCAAACAACTTTATATTTCATTGTTTTATTTACAAATAAAGTGCCTGTTGTCCTGAGGAATAAATTGCCTATATTTCATTAAAAAATGATAAGCTAGTAATATTGCAATAGGGAATGGTTGGCAAACTAATAACAGGTTCATAGTTACTAGGTATCTTCGTCGAAAAGGACTGTAGCATCCACCCCTTTTACAACACAGTACAGTATCAGCAATGCATCTACATACTGTGGGAGTAGAACCCACAGCCTTCTGCATCAAAAGCAAGTACACTACCTGTTGTGCTATTAACCATGTAAGCAGACTCACCATAAGCAGCACTAAGCTTCTCTTCCCCTGCAGCTCTCAGCTCCTTCTAAAATTTGCTAGACACTCATGCTGTATCTCTCAACTTTGCAGCACAAGAAATCTGGAAAAAGCCAACATTTATTTGGGGGGGGGGGGCAAAAGCCCAAAAAACAGGGACACATTTTAAACATTGCTTGTATAATCTTGGAAAGTTGCTAGAATAAAATGCTGTGTTACCACCATACATTTCACTGCCAAGACTTGTACCCAGGACCCTGTGCAAAATAATCAGAGCAACATACCACTATGCCAAATCAGCTGTTTTGTGAAAGAGAGGAAGACTGAAACATAAATGGCTACCATTTAGCGGTCAGTTCTCACCATAGCTGTCAACCTCTTAGCACAAAACACCTGAAAAAAGCCAGTAATGGGGGAATATAGCCCCCCAAACATATTCAGTGAATTCAGTTCTTACCATAACTGTCAACCTTAGCACAAAAAAATTGGATGAAGCCAGTGATGGGGAAATACAGTCCCACAAATAGGGAGAAATTTCAAATATTCATCTTATAAACTTAGAAAATTGCTAGAATAAATGGTTTTGTGTTACCATGTACTTTCTGAAGAATATGAAGTCTGAAATTCAAATGCCTGTCATTTTTAATTATTTAACATTTGTTAACCAGGAAAGTTTGACTTAGAACAAAAGCTAATTTTCAGCAAAGGCCCAGGAAGAAACACTCCAGACACATGATTTTTGTAACATGGGAGGACACCCACACAAACACAGGGAGGACATGCAGACTCCACACAGAAGGCACCCCAGCCAAGAATCAAACCAGAGAGCCTCTAGCTGGGAAGGTAACAATGCTACCACTGCACCATCAGCTAGTTAGTGAACTAAAAATCCAGAAACCACAGATTTTATGAGGAACAGAACAGAACAAAAATATGACATAAAAATCTGCAAAGTTTTCACAGATGATGGTGGGTAGGGAATTCAGGCTCTTGCTACCTGCACCCAAGGTACAGGGTTCAAGCCTCAGGTATTCTCTAACCACTATCAGATATCCTGAGTTCTCTCTAGCCACCAGTACATATCAAATGGGGCATTTTGCAAACACACTACCCTTCAATCCCCAGTCCACACATAGTTCCCTCTTCATCTGCAGCAGCTTCAATCCCCAGTCGTCCGGCATACGCAATGTAAAAAGTGCTCTTCCCAGTGAGAGCAGGCTTCAGCCTGTAGATGTTGCAGTCCGGATCGCTTCCATTTTATGTGGTCATCACCACATAGAATTCTTGGCATCAGACTACAGAGATGCCTTCATAATTTCACTGGAATTGCAAAACAGATTCAAAGTGGTAATTTTATCTATGCTCAGTCAAAACCACAACAACTGAGACTTTAATTAAAGACACTGGCTGTCAGTGATTATGTCATCTTAACAGATTTTCATTGATTAAAAAAATCTAGAAAAAGCATCAGATTACACATCCTAATGCATTCTCTCCTAATATGATTACCTTGGGCTTTTGATATAGGCTAAAGTATGACCATGTCAGAAAATGCTTGTGACTGTATGACTTAGTGAGTCCTACTTTGAGTACTTTCCAAGTAGCAAGGGCAGCATTCTGACAGATTATGCGACAATAACATACAATGACCCCTGTGTTCTGTATTGTAAATTAAATATTTCTTGGCCACACCCTCCTCTCCAACCAACAAATCACAAACTCCCACCTTTGTAGACAATTAGCACCACACCTTATTACTGTACCTAAGCAAGTACAGCTCTAACTACTTAATACTTTTCCTCTTAGCCTTATCACTCAAACCTTGTCTATTCCAGCTTTGACCTCTCCTAGCTATCTTCAATACCTTGCAACCAACTGTTCTCACCATGTCTACCACAACTATCTCAGTACTAGTGAAACTACTACTTACTGCCACACTAATTTCTTTTATAACCTCAGCCTAACACTTATCCACCTTTGAACACCTACATTACTCTCAGTTCCACTACCCAACTAAATAAACATCCTTACATATACTCATCTCTCCAAATAATATAAATATAATATCTACACCTAGCTGCCTACTTGCAAAGTTCCACAGACTATCCCACATTAAATACTATAATCCCTCAACCAAGAAATATCAGTTTCTAATAAGTAATCTACATTATGCACTGTACAGTCTAAAAAATCCATCCTTACAAAATGGTGATATCCAGCCTAACCCAGGCCCAGCCAATGTCCTACCTACTGATCCTTATACCTCCAATCCCTCTAACCCACCCAGCCCCATTAAACTCCCCAACTCTCTCCTGATAGCACATCTCAATATCCAAAGCATCAACAATAAAGTTACTCATCTCCATTCTCTCTTAGACATATACTCTTTTAACAATTTATGTTTAACAGAAACTTGGTTAAAACCACAGACCCAAGATAATGAGATTATCCCACCAGGATATAATATATTAAGAAATGACCATACAAAAAGAAAGGGAGTGGGGGTAGCAATTCTTTTCAAAGAAGGGCTACAAGTTACTACCTCACCTTATACCCCACCTAAGGACAATAATGCAGAAATCCTTATTTCTAAGATTCAGCTTAATTCTAATAAATCTATAAATATGTTATGCATTTATCTACCTCCTGGAAATAATATTAGCACCTTAGAGGATATTCTTAGCTGGGTCACAGCAGCCTTCCCACAAGAAACTTTAATCCTAGGTGAGGAAGTGTATCAATACTGAGCATCCTACTTCTCATATTAACCTTCATGGCTTCTCTCAGACCATCATCTCCCCAACTAGAATTAACAAACCAAACCAAAAAAGACAGCACCTTAGATTGGATTCTCATTAATAATCACCACCAAACATACAAAGTAGGCACCTTCCCTGATGATGTAAGTGACCATTGCTTAACCTATATAATTAGGCAAAAAAAGATATCTCCCACCCAACATCATATAGGACTTTACGTTCCAACAAGCATTTTAACCAAGAACAATTTATGAGCGAACTTAGTGCCTGTAATTGGACTTGTCTAAAAACCTTCCCATTAGAAGAGGCTGTCCAATACTTTAACTCTAAATTCTTAACTATCCTAGACCAACATGCACCTATACATAATATAAGAATTAGGTCAAAACCAGCCCCATGGATCACCAAAGATACCAGGCAAAAAATCCTACTTAGAAATAAAGCCTGGACTAGGTGGCAAACTACCAAAAGCTCATCTGCTCAACAGACATTTAAACAAATAAGAAATGCAACAAAAAAGCCATACTCTTAGACAAAAAAAATTACTACAAAATACGGCAAACACACCAAAATAACCCTCAAAGATTTTGGACAAGTATCAATAGACTCCTATATCCAGGACACTCCAGTACACCAACACCAATAGGAGCTAACCATGTGACTCCCATCCAAACTGCTAATGACTTTAACTCCTTCTTCACAGATGCCATCCAAACTCTAGCCAGTCAGCTATCTCCTGACACCTCTAGCATTCCCACCTCCATAACAAGCACTCTTCCTACCTTCCTATTACAACCTATATCTACTAACTTTATTTTCAAACTCCTAGCAAAACTGAAGCCTTGTACCCCTTCCGCTGACCAAATCCCAGCTGAATACCTGCAAAAAGCAGCCAAAGCAGTAGCTTATCCTGTATCCATCCTGATAAACAGAACCATTAAAGAAGGATATATCCCTACCAGTTGGAAAGTCTCACACATTATCCCCCTACACAAAGGTGGCAACTCCAATGAATATTCTAACTATAGATCCATAGCCCTTCTATCCCCTTTAGCAAAAATAATGGAAAAATACATTCACCATCAGCCAATAGGCCATCTAACTCAACGCAACTTACTAGCTAAGGGCCAACATGGCTTTAGGCCATTCCATAGTACCACCACTGCCCTCCTATCCTTTACAGACACCATTAATAGAAACTGCAATAACAATTTACTCTCTTCAGCACTATTTATTGATCTTTCAAATGCTTTTGATATGGTAAACCACACATTGCTTATAAATATTCTCAAATCACTTTCCCTGGATACTCAATCTATAAAGTGGTTTACTTCCTACCTGAGCAATAGGCAATAAGCAGTGCGCTGGGTAAATAATCTATCATCTCACCTGCCAGTCACACTGGGAGTTCCCCAGGGCTCCATTCTAGGTCCTCTCTTATTTTCAATTTTTATTAATGATCTCTACTTGGCTATTCCCAATGCAACTTGTATACAATATGCAGATGATTCTACATTAATTTGCACAGCTAAATCTGCTTCTGAACTGCAATGCCAAACCCATAAAGTATTTAGCATAGTTGAGACATGGTTCTTAAAGTGCTGCAACCTATTGAATCCCAAAAAACAAAGCTCCTGCTCTTTACTCCTACTTGTAGGTCCACACCAATATGTATCTCAGTCATTTCTAACAATGGTACCCTCATATACCCAGACTCTACCACCAAACTCCTTGGTATTACAATAGACAACAACCTTAACTTCAACACCCACATTAACAACACTATAAAATCAGTTAACAGAAAAATGGGCTGCCTGTACAGAGTCAAACCCTTCCTTACTCCAATAGCAAAAAATACCATTGCCCACTCCCATCTAATCTCTACTCTACTCTATGCCTCACCAATATACACTAACATATCCAAAAAGAATCTTCTCAAACTTGCTACCTCTTATCATAATATTGCCAGATTTGCCACTAGTAAACCCTTCAGAACCCATCACTGTCAGAATCTCAAACAACTCAGATGGCTTGAACTTCAAAACCAGCTTCAACTCAACCAACTTACAATTGCCCATAAGGTCCTTTACCAGCCAAACAATACTCCAATACTCTCAGACCTCATAACCCCCTACAAAAATCTTAATGCCTTGTGTTTATCAAATAAACTCCTAGTTAACATCAACAAGTCTCACAACATGGCTGGGGACTCTCTATTCTCAAACACAACTGGGAAAAACTGGAACCTTCTACCTATTGAACTTACTTCCCTTCCTTCCTTACCACTCTTCAAACAAAAACTTAAAACCTTCCTCAAAACACACTGGCTGTGCCCTTGTAGCAACCCTGACTAACCTATCATTAATGCTACTAATATATTTTCTAGCTGTTTCTCTCTCCACTAAATTAATCTTCTGTAGTGCAATGGTAAGCATCTAGTAAGAACCTGGATACTATTTTTTAGCCACTAGCATATTTATATTATCTTGCTCTAAACTTTGTATATAGTTTTATGATATTTACTGTTAAATGCATAAAATATCTTCTATGTCTACTTGTTTTTTTTTTTTTGTAACAATTACTTATTGTCTGTTTGTATTTGTCTTGGAACTTTTCCTCCCAGGCCTCTAATGAAAATGGACATGTATCCAGCTAGACTAGCCCGGTCAACAAATGTAAAATAAATAAAATAAAATAAGTAAAATAGAAAAAATAACACTTTTATTATTTTGTTAGATTATTTCAGTTGTTTAACATCTCCATGCACACACTAATTTTGGCATTCTTAAATGGGAAGGAAGAAGGAAGTAATAAAAAGTTAAACTGGAAGAAGCAAGACAAATGAGTAGGCTGAATGCAGATATGGGATTGCAAACGTGCATGTCCCTACCTGTATAACCCAGTACCACACACCAAGTATTTCAATGATTACACAACCCAAACTAAATGATGAAAGTGAAAGAGAAATGGCAACGCATGACAGACTGACAGACAGTTCCTCTAACTACAACATACACTGAGGTTAAGGGGTAATGGCCGTGGTACCCTGACATGGTCATGGTGTATGGTACACACTCAGAGGTATCACTACAGTGTGCGGCCTACACATATATGTAGTGGGATTAATTCAGGCATAACAACATAAGTATCACTACAGCAGTTCCCTTGTTATATGACCACTGTGGTGACTAGTGCTGTATGTAGGCCGTTTTTCAGCCTGATGTTAGCATACACAAAGAACACAGTATTGCAAGTTGCAATGTCTGCTGAAGGCAATGGTGTGCCCTATTATTAGTGCTACACTCCATAATGCAGAAATTAAACTTGTTTTATCCACTGGTCTCCACCATCACTGCTTCTCTGAATTGAATTAGTTAAGTCCTAAGCTAATGGTGCCATATACCACATGATAAACTGAAGTTTGGTCATTGCAGACATCCCTGACCATGTCCAAATATAGTCTCAAGTATTTCTGTAAAGATATCTAAAACATTTCCTGAGCAATGTATTGGTTATAATCATGCTTTGGGGTTTTCCTGATCTTATCAGCCAACTGATAGTTATAAAACTACATGCTGCCTGTATTAAAAGATTTATTAAGTATAGGGAATCAGAAATGATGAAATAATTGTTGGCAAATTACATAGACCCAAATTAGCGTAAGGAATAATAATAGAGGTTTCCTAAAATGGTGTAAATTTGTGAAACCCACAACATCCTGTAACTTAGATGGAAGGTGGTGTGCAAGGAGGTATGCTAGAAAGTTGCCACACATATTCCCACTTAACCAATATTATTGCTCTCTAACTGTGGAAATGACCAATTTAACTTTTCACTGCAGTTCTAATTAGCGACTGGCCAACTGTTAATCATAAACAGATGACATCTGAACAATATACAATCACGGAACACACAGAAATAGTCCGGTAGAAATCATGCAAATCTCAGTTCTCTGAACGTTTCTAAGATGTCTTTTCATTCCATTTTGGACATTTTAAAACTTTTGACCAGAAACCACATTTTGTTTCTGTGCTTAACAAACATGCCTGTTAAGTATATAGGCATATTGGACATCAACATTACATGATATATTCAGCATACAAACATTACCTTCTTCTTTTTCTTTTGGATAGTCCCATTAGGGGTCACCACAGCGGATCATCTGTTTCCATTTCTTCCTGTCCTCTGCATCTTTCTCTGTCACAACAACCACCTGTATGTCCTCTCCCACCACATCCATAAACCTTATCTTAGGCCTTCCTCTTTTTCTCTTACCTGGCAGCTTCATCCTTAGCATTCTTTTCCCAATATACCCAGCATCCCTCCTCAGCACATGTCCAAACCAACCTAATCATGCCTCACTGGCATACAAATACTGTGGAGGACTTTCAAGATGATATCACTTAATTGTCCCAACATCATCTAAAATGGACACATAGTCCTTGTTATGTCAACATTACTGGGACTAGCTTAATATGCAGTGCTAACCAGTACAGATAGGGTTAAGCATCAATAAAACAGTTTACAATTATCCTTGATGAAGAAGCTGTTTCTTGCAGAACTGAGAAGGCAGTGCAAAAGTAGCAGGCAGAAGATAGGGTACATGAAACAACTGGAGAGGCTGCAAAAGTACCTCACAAAGAGGATCCTAGGCCTTAAACACTTGTCCTATATGGACAGACTCAAAAAACTCCAACTATTCTCTGTCTCATATTGCCTACTTAGAGTATAGCATGGTCAGCTACACATTTCTGTTTGCCCTTATAGGTTCATAGTTTCATAGGTAGGTACAAGGCTATCTGCCTGAAGGCATTTAAAAGCCTAGCCGGAATGTGTAGGCTTTCGCCACCCCCTTAGATTAGTTCCCTGTGCCTCTGTCTAGCAGAGCCATTGAAGTGATCCCTGGGGTAAACTTTCTGTTTCCCATCCACTCGTCAAGGTTTTTCTTGAAGAGGGTTAGCAAGGAGCTCTGCCTAATGTAGATTGGAATCTTGTTTCAGAGCATCGTAAGTCTCGGGGACAGGAATCTATCCCTCCAGCATGTCCTATTTATTGTTGTGGTGAGGTTTAGATCCCTGGAGCATGTGGCTTCAGGGGATATGTTTTTTTTTTAGGTGGAGCATGTCCATCAATTCTGGGTTGGACATGGCCTTGTAGGTCAGGCAGAGATCACCTCTGAGTAGGCGGTATGCAACCGAGTACAGCTGGAGTTTCTTCAGTTGAGCTGCATAGGGCATCTGCTTGAGGCCTGTGATCCTCTTGGTGAGGTACTTCTGTGGTCTTTCCAGTTTTTGCAGGTGTCTTGTAAGGCACATCCCAAATGGGGCACTGGACTCTATGATGGGTCTGATGAGTTATGCGTAGAGGGGCCCAATGACCTCTTTTGATCTGGATGCAAACCCTTTTGTGATTAGGTGGGCCACATAGAAGGATTTTCTAACCACTTTGGCAATGTGATTATCAAAGGAGAGGTTACTATCTACTTGGGTCCCCAGATCCCTTATTACATCTTCCGTATTTAGGGGGCTACCACCTATGTGGTAGTTTGTGGGTACTTTGTTTTTTCCAAAGGGGATGACTATGCACTTTTTGGCATTTAGCTTGAGGCCATGGTTTTGACACCAGGTATCTGTCTCAGTGAGACCCTTTTGGAGGATGTCTGTGTCAGCTGGAGAGTCAATTATAGCCCCTAGTTTGCAGTCGTCTGCGAACTTGGTCAACCATAGTCCTCCTGTGCTTGCCTGTACCTCTGGGATGTATATGCCGAACAGGAGGGGTCCTAGGATTGAGCCCTGGGGAACACCACTTGAAACCGGTTTAGAGTCAGACCTAGCTCCCGCAACTCTTACCATGTGGGTTCTGTCCTTGAGTCAGTTGGCAACCCATCTCGTGATGTAGGGGTTTATGTTCCAGCTGGTGAGCTTGTCTATAATACCTGAGTGGGGAATGGTGTCGAAGGCCTTTGCCCTTCCTTTCCATTGGACAGTTTTAAGATTTCAACCTAGCTCTGCCATGTGCTCTGCCATGGTCTGTTTAGCATTTGTATTCCTCTCCAAGACATGAGTAAGCTGCAACAACATATAGTGTATGTAGCTGCTATATGGAAATTTATTTATTGCATTTAATTACTGGGAAAATCTGACTGAGCAATAAAACCCCTTTTCAGTGAGGTCCGGGTTGAAAAGATCCAAATAACAAAGTATATATACATAAGATACATGCAGTATACTGAGATAACAAACATCTCTGCTAAGGTAAAAGGAGTAAAATAAAATCCACATTGCCATACATTTACTTACAATGTACACATATGCTTTCACACTGCAGACTACAGTACACAGAGTTTCATTCTGTATGTTTGTATGTACACCTAGCCCAGTTATACCTTCTGTGTATTTCAAGCTGCATTAGCCAGCATAAAACATCTCTCAGGCTTGTGCACATTTATTTAAGGTTACTTACGATGTGCTGATTTTAGCCTAGGTCAGATTCAACAATATACATCTTGCAGCATACCACTCAACCTCTTAGAGCAAGAAATCTGGACAAAACAATGCATAAAGGTGGGACAAAGGACCAAAGATAGGGATAATTTTTAAATATTGCTCTTACAAACTTATAAAGTTGATAGAATAACAGGTTTTGCATTAGCATGAATTTTCTGAAGGGTATATGAAGTCTGAAACTCCAATGTCTGTCATTACTTTCTGACTTCAGTCTTTAATGATTTGCCACATCTACTGGGTAAACAGCCAAGTTATAGTGAGGAGTGTTGGTGCTTCTTTTCACCAGAGATCTCTTCAGACAACATTTACTGACCTTAGAATACAAACTCAAAAACAACTTTCATACATTACTCCTCTGTCTGAAAACTACCTTATTATCATGTACACATGTGCACAACATAGTGCAAAAATATTACAGAATAAGTAAGGTTCTTCTCATGCAGCCATAACCACAAAATTATTGTGTCTTATTTACAATAAAGAAGTACTCCAGTTTAAATGGAAACCACTATTCATTGATAAAACATGCCAGATACAATGAACTGTATATACTGAAACTGCTGTGATAAGGCACTCATCATAAAAAACATATTGGAGTCTAGTGACTCAAAGAAGCTATAAAATTAATTGTACCAACAGTAAAGTCATTGCTGACAAAGCAACCATCTATTTTTTCTGCAGGAATTGTTTACACACTAAAAGCCAAAGTATATACTTCTGTCATTATAAAAAGATAGTTGGGGAAAGATGCCATCTGTGAAGCAATTAAGGATGTGTTAAAAACCTGGTTTTATAATACAAACTTCAGCACAAAAAGGTCACAAAGAAACTGAACAAGTCATTTAACTAGGCAGTGCTAAGGAATAACTAACCTAAAACATACTGAGGATATAGAACAAACTGCCTTGTTGAACACATTTATCAGAAATTTAGAAATATTCAAAGAAGTCTAGATGTGTGGATAGGCGAAGAAGCTCTCAAACCTTATTTTAAGGAGTCAGTGTTCCTTGATGGCTATAAGGCCTGGACACTGGATTTCAAACCTCTGAAATTATGAACAGCTATAAGCAGAATCCAGAATCCAGGCAAAGACATCTGTTCTAGTAATTAAAGTAATTTTCAGCTTTTGATATAATGTAATGCCTATATATTTCAGACTAGAGAAGGAAACATTTATTAACTACATTGCTAAAAGAAATCAAATATGCAACTTCTGTGATCTACAAGTGCATCTGCTGATCTTATAAATATTTTTATTTATTTTAAATTAATTCAGAGGGAGTTGACTCATCTGCATATGATATCACATTCATTTCAGTTGTTACTCTTGTGGGACATGCCCTTGCAGTCCCACCTGTGGTGGGGTGGGGGTACAAAAGATGCATAGAGCCATTAAGGCTGTGCATTGGAAAATCAATGTTTTGAACTGTGGTGCTGAACACTTTTGAGAATTGCATGTACTGCCAAGAAAATCAAATCAGTCAGTTCTTAAAGAAGTAAATCCAGACTGTTCAATAGAAGGTCTGACAGTAAAACTTAAATTCAGATAGTATGACCACATAATGTAAAGACAGGATTCAGGGAGACACAGATGCTGAGAATGACTAAAAGCAAACACAGGAGGTATGTCAGAAGCTAAGATGGATAGAGAGCATTACTGAGGTAAAGAATATAAGTTCGCAAGAATTTACAAAAATGTTTTTGACAGACAGGTCTACTGTACTGCTAAACTCATTGAGATCACAAAGAATCAGACTTGACTATATGCTTCTATGTATGCTATTCCTGACTCCAGCAGTATGTTTTGCTAGACCAGCCTCAGGTGTCATGGTCCTTAACAGTGAAATGGGAATGCGAACATCAGCTGCTTCACTTTATATAAAAGTGTGTGAGTGTGTGTGTGTGTGTGTGTGTGTGTGTGTGTGTGTGTGTGTGTGTGTGTGTGTGTGTGTGGGGGGGTATTTGTAAGTATGTGAGTGTGTATATGTATATATATATATATATATATATATATATATATATATATATATATGTGTGTGTGTGTGTGTGTGTATGTGTGTGTGTGTGTGTACAAATAACCATCAGTTACAAATCTGATAAATGTATGGATATGAGAAAACTAGCATTAAAATATTCATGTGCTAGACTGTATTACTCTTGGATTTTTATATAACATGATCCAGGCCAGGGGTCTTACAAACATGCTTACACTGCTGATACAGTTACACATTTTTTCAGTTTTATTAATCAAACATATTCATTCAATAATACCACCATCATCACATAACAATAATTTTCTGCAAATTCCTACAAAATGGGAAATGCCAGTCTTATGTCACTTAACAGTCATGTGCATTTTGCTTTCCATCTATACCTGTGCAAGTATTTTAAACTGAGTAACCTTTTCAGACATCACCTTTTCTGTACAAATGGCATTAACATAACAATAAGCATGGAATAATATCGGTGCCATTTAAAAGAAATTAACAAGAATAACAGTAGTGCAGCTTAGAAAAGACAATTTAAAAAGGAACATTTTGTTCATTCTAAATGGCATCTGCCAGATCTGAGTCCATGTTTATGATATTCAGTTCATGGGGAAGGCAGCACATGGGAAAAATAAATGGAAATGAAATCAGCACAAGTTAAGCACAAAGCAGAAATGCTAGTTTTTCATTAAGACAGAACACGACCAGAACTTGATAAGTAATGCTTTCTTTTCACAGCAGTACTACATTCACTGAACTCATTAAATAATTTCAACAGAATTCACAATTCAGATACAAAATCATTAAACAGGAGAGTCACAAACATGTCGGTCCTGTGCCCATGATAAAACCAGTGCTGGCCTTCTGGTAGAAAACAGTTTGCTGAGAGGTGGAAAGCTAGCTAATTATAAATAACTTTCTTTCTAATGCTCGCGTGTGTGTTTGTGTCTGTTTGTGTCTGTTGTGATTTTTAAATTATTTTATTACTTACTCATTTACCACTTAAAAGGTCAACACGTACTTGTATATTTGTAAAAACAGACAAGTGAAGTTTAGATGGCTCTACAACAACAACATAACATAAGTTTAATATGAGTCACTTGACTCACTTACCTCAAAAAATGAATGATGAGTGATTTTGATTGACTGAGACTGTCCGTTTCTGTCACGAACAACAAAGTAAAGTAAACTTTTTTTAAGTAGCTGCTAGCTAGGTCAGGAATCCAGAAATCTTTCCTCCCCATAGCAAGCACCCAAAGAAAGCTTTTTGCAATCAGATTCTAATTGGCAGTGGTAGCACTAGCACACCTGCATACTGTAAGGTAGCAAGTAACCAAAAGTACCTGTCCTGTCCTGCACTGCCTGCTACTACTGATTGTTTCTCACTCTCTTTTTCAGAAAGAGAGCGAGAACCAATCAGTAGCCATCCTGCCATTCCACGCCGCTTACATGACTGCAGACTTGGCAGTCCACCCCCCCTTCCACTTTACTGTGCGGTTACCGCACAGACTTCTGGGCATCACACACTGATGCAGAACTCTCCATAGTCTGGACTGCCTTTACAGCAGTCTGAGACAGTACAGCTTTACAGAGAAAATAATAAAAAAAAAACGGAACTCGCCGAGCAACGAGCATGCACAGTTCGCATTCCGGGACTTTAAGAGTCAGTTGGACTAATTTTTACAGCACAAGTCAGCCAGTTTTAATTTATAAATATTTTATTGTACAAGTTGTATTCTTTTCTTTTTCTTCACATAGCTTGGGGGGGGGGGCTGCAGCCCTGAGGTCCGATGCCAAGAGCCGCCACTGCCTTTACTCAGCTATTAACATGCTTGTATAGAAGTTCTGTGAACAGTTCCTCAAAGGCAGCAATGTTCTCAGGGGTTTGGGGGGGCTTGAAATTTGCCACGTTATCATTTAATAGTAGGAAGTTAGCCTTAGAGTAGTTCCTGAACATTCCAGGTTTAGCTGGGGTTCACGGTATTATTTTTAGTTCAAATGAGTCCATTTTGTGGTCTGACCTCACCAGAGAAGACATTACACAAGAGGTTGTCCTGTGCTCTTCCAAATTAGTGAGGACTAGATTCAGTATGTTTACACCCCTAGTTGGTGTATTGAAAATCTGGTACTGGGAGTTTGCATTTACAAAATCCAAGAATCTCTCTGCCTGCATCTTTGGTGTTGCATATGATTGCCTGTGTTGTATTTGTGTTGTACACTAGTCACCACTGGTGATTTTTAATGATTTCTTTCTTTCTTGGTGATGAAGTATATAGAAACTGGATTTTTTTTTAATTACACAAATAAATCTATCCAATGTTTACAGTTTAATAACACACTACTCACTGGAAGTGGTCCAGTTTTTGGACAGAGAAATGTTTAGGAGATATATATAAGGTTTAGGTACCAGGATTTGCAAACACAAGCCAGTGGAAATTCCTGCGTTCAGTATGGCAGTGCACATCTGAAGGGCCTAAAAGTTAACATAGAAGCAAGATGAACAGGCTACCTAGGCTGACCTGTGAAGAAATACATTTTGAACAAAACACGAGAACATTAAAAACCATGGTTACACAGATAGGGTACTATAAAGTAAAGTTAATTAAATTGCAGAGCAAGTGAGGAAAGGACAGGACAGGGAAATTCCAACCCATATAATCAGGAAGTGCAGTTGAAAGAGAATCAAATAATCAATGCATGGTTAATTATCATCACGAACAAGATACATATCTGGAAATGAGCATACATTTTAGTGCAGACAGCTATTCTGATAAAAGCATTATCATCTGGTAGATTCTGAAAAGTAGTGCAGCTATTTCTGGAATCGTAGGTTCATAGGTTCATAGGTTCATAGGTTCATACTAGGCTATCTGCCCTAGGGCATTTATAAGCCTAGCCAGAATGTGTTTGGCTTTCGCCACCCATTTTAGATTTATTTTGCTATGCCCTTTTTCGAGGTTAGTATACTGTGCCTCTGTCTAACAGTGACACAGAAGTGATACCCAGGGTAAACCTATGATCTCCCATCCACTCATCAAGACTCCTCTTGAAGGGAGTCAATGAGGGACTCTGCCTAACCTGGACTGGGATTTTATTCCAGAGTGAAGGGAGCCTCTGGGTTATGAATCTGTCCCTCCAGCATGTCCTATTTATTTCAGTGCTGAGGTTCAAGTCTCTCGAGCGCGTAGCTCGATGGGATTTGGATTTTCTGAGGTGCAGCATGTCCATTAATTCCGGGTTGGACATGGCTTTATACGTCAGGCACAGATCGCCTCTGAACAGGCGGTATGCCACTGAGTAGAGCTGGAGTTTCTTTAACCGGGCAGCATATGGCATTTGTTTGAGCCATTTGATCCTCTTGGTGAGGTACTTTTGGGGTCTTTCCAGTTGCTGCAGGTGTCTGGTAAGGTACATCCCAAAAGGGGTATTGTACTCAATTATGGGCCTGATGAGGGATGAGTAAAGAGGCACGATGACCTCCCCTGATCTAGATGTGAATCCCTTCATGATTAGGTGGGCTATATAAAATGTTTTTCTAACCACTTTGGCCACGTGGTTGTCAAATGAGAGATTGCTATCAACTTGGGTCCCCAGGTCCCTAATTACTTCTTCTGTACTTAATGGATTACCACCTAAGTGGTAATTTGTGGGCACTTTGTTTTTGCCAAAGGGGATGACTATATGCTTTTCGGCATTTAGCTTGAGGCCATGGCTCTGGCACCATTTGTCTGTTTCTATGAGGCCCTTTTGGAGGATGCTTGTATCAGCTGGAGAGTCGATTATGGTGCCCAGTTTGCAGTCATCTGCGAACTTGGTCAGCCACAGTCCTTCCGTGTTGGCCTGTACCTCCGAGAAATATATACCGAACAAGAGAGGTCCCAGGGCTGAGCCTTGTGGGACACCACTTGTAACTGGTTTGGAGTCTGACATGGCTCCAGCAATTCTAACCATGTGGGTTCTGTCCTTGAGCCAGTTTGCAATCCATCTAGTGACATAGGGGTTTATATTTAAGCTGGTGAGCTTATCTATAATGCCCGAGTGGGGTATTGTATCGAAGGCTTTTGCGAGGTCCAGGTAGGCTGTGTGGACCACCTTCCCCTCGTCAATGGCCTTGGTGACTGTTTCAAAGAAATCAACCAGGTTTAAGAGGCAGGATCTGCCCTTAACAAAGCCAAATTGGGTAGGATCCAGTGTTTGTAGGTCCCCAATATCTTTATTTATGAGGTCCATGATGATCCTTTACATAGCTTTGCAGACCAAGCTAGTCAGGCTTATGGGGCGATAGTTTCCAGGATCCGTTGAGGCACCACCTTTATGGAGAGGGACCACTGTTGCTGTACGCCACTCTTTGGGCACATATCCTGTAGTAAGGCTGAGATTGAACAGTAGTTTTATGTTTGGGTTTAGCTCTTCTTGGAGTTCATGTAGGACGCAGCCTGGGACACCATCTGGTCCCATTGATGCTGTGTTTTTGCTTTGGAGAGGGCGGCACTTACCTGAGCATCTGAGATGTCAGGGGGGGCAGCACTTTGCTGGGATAGATATTTGCCCTTTTGGTGTGGAGGGGGGTCGGAAGTTTGTGCTGAACCTGTCAGCTAGGATGTTGGCAATGTCTGTGGGTTCGTGTATTTTTGTCATTTTGGACTAATTCTGAGCATATCTGGGAATTACCACCCAGGTTCCTAACATAACTAAAGAAAGCCTTGTGATTATCCTTAGTGTCCTGTGCAATTTTTCTCTCGAAGCTGGCCTTAGACAATTTTATGTGTGCCCGTAGTTTTTTGCTAATACTGATCAGTGATGCCTTCCCTTTTTGGGATTTTGCTCTATCATTTAGTAGCTTCCTCCTTCTATTGTATAGTTTGTTTATGGCTGGGGTCCACCAGACAGGACGTCTGCCTTTGGAGGATTGGGTCTTGGTTTTCTTTGGGATTGCATGATCCATGCATTCCTGAAGGTGTTCATAGAATGCGTTTATAAAGGATTCTGCGGTCTGGGCCGTATTTTCCACAGGCCCGGGGCTTTGAAGGATTCCACCTCAGTTTTGAGGAGTGTGAAATTTGCTTTAGAGAAGTTTTTCACTGTGGTTTTCTGGGCAGGGGGTGGGGTCAGGATGTGAATATCCAGTGAGATTAGTTTATGGTCAGATCTTACCAGTGAGGGATACACTTCTGGTCTGGAGCATAGAGTCCCCATGTTGGTGATGATCAGGTCCAGTATGTTTTCCCTCTTGTGGGAGTGGTAACAAGTTGTTCCATAGCATTTGAGTTTATAAATTCTAGGAACCTTTGGGCTAGGGTGTTGGAGCTAGA
Source organism: Protopterus annectens (assembly GCF_019279795.1). Taxonomy (NCBI): domain Eukaryota; kingdom Metazoa; phylum Chordata; order Ceratodontiformes; family Protopteridae; genus Protopterus; species Protopterus annectens. The sequence goes on from NC_056728.1 coordinate 550,981,882, forward strand.
GTAATGCTCCCAGTCTATGTTTGGGTAGTTGAAGTCGCCCAATATAATGGTGTTTGGAGAGACCTTCATATTTTCCAGTGTTCTCAGGAAGGCTGAGTGAGGTTCCTGGGTTTGGGAGGGTGGTCTGTAGCAGGCTATAAACTGGAAGGCAGTTTTACCCACTGTTAGTTGCACATGGATAGTCTCTGATGCTTCATGCTTTGCCACCAACCTGGAGGTGTGGGTATCTTTGATGAATATCGATACTCCCCCTCCTTTTGTGGTTCGGTCCAAGTTTTGGGGTCGAAAAGCATGGTATGAGGTATAACCTGGTAGTGCTGGGGTGCTCTCGGGAGCCCTGAACCAGGTTTCTGTTACTGCACAGATATCGATGTTCTCCATGCTAAGGAGAGTTTCGAGTGCATGCATCTTGAGGTTTAGACTTCTGGCGTTGAGTAGCATTACTCTTAGTTTCTTATCCCTTGTGATACCTATGGAGGTGGGTTTGTCTTTTGAGCCTTGCCTAAAAAAGGCACTATGGGGGTAGCAAGAGCCTTTGCCAATATCCGAAAGCCCAGGGGTGACAGGTGCAAGCCATCCCTAGCGAAGCATCGTGGCTTGTCGAGCATATCATACCAAGCTGACAGGCATTGGATCCCCTTTGAATGACACCAGTACTGAAGCCAATTGTTGAAATTGATCATCTTGTCTTCATATTGTGGCATCATTCTTGGTGAGGGTAAGATGCTACTCAAGGTCATTGTCATACCGGCCTGGGCTACATGCTCAGAGTGCTCCTTTATGTCTCTTTTCATGTAGTCCAGGGAGGTACGTCTCAGGTCATTCACACCAGCATGGACAATGACTGAGTCATATTTGTACTTGCCTTGGAGTGACCTGAGTGCTTGTGTTATGTGGCGGATCCTAGCGCCTGACAGGCTGCTCACCGTGACCCTCTCCTTGTTCAGCCTGGTGAGCGGAACGTCAGTGTGCCTGACGATAGAGTCACCTATTACAAGTGTATCAGGTGTGTTGTTTAGTCTTAAGGGCTGTGACTGTTTGGCACACTGGCTTTGTGAGATATGTGTTGCACGTGTTTTGTTTTGGGCTAGCGGCTGCTTGGGTGTCTGCTTTGGAGGTCTCTGCTGCTTCGGCAGATCTTTATTTAGAGTCTCCGAGTATGTTTTTGTGTGATTATGTATTTGGTTTGCTGTCGTGGTAGGTCTATGTGAGACTGGAATTGTAGTGAGTGTGGTTTCCTTCTCCTCCTGACTGGTTATGCCAGTACTGAGTTGAGAGAGCTTAGCCTCAAGTTTGGCTATATGGTTGCATCTCTCACATGTGTTGAAATTTGTTGGGAGGAGGAGAGGGTTGTCTGTGTACATGAGGCAGTTGTAACATTGCCTCAAGATTCCCAGATTCACCAGCTGGACCGGAGAGGAGATTAACAACTGACCTTTGGACATGCTAGAATAATATTGGGAATTCATTAATAATTGAAAACCAGGGCCAGTGGCGAGTGAGGGTGTAGTGCTTTTAATTTTTAGTGCTGACTTATATAATTGCTTTAGTGAGCAAGTGCCAGGTAACTTAAGTGCAATGTGTTATAGGTAACTTAAATGCAAAAATGACAAACAGTAACTTTCTTTCAAGTGAAACAAGGAAATAAGTACAGTAAGCAATGCAGATATCACTAGTGATCCACAGAAGCGCCATGAAGCCGTATTAGGTGGAATTAGCGTTCCAGGAAATAACAAGCAAACAAACAACAAGCATATAAACAAAGCTAGATTCAGCAGGCCTGGATCTAGTCTATGCTACAGAAAACAAGGTGTACCAATTTCAGTAAGATACAGTTGAAATATTCAGGCACTATAAACCTTTAACCAGAAATTCCCAGCTCAGAAGGGCAGAGTCCAGCCTCTTCTCCCACAAGAGTGCAGACCACAAACCTTCTTAATGTAAAATAACTGACCTGAAGCCCAAGTGCTTAAACCAGAACTAATACACTTTAAGAATAACAGACACTGGGCTCTCAATCAGCTGTTCCCAACTTAGAAGGATGAAAGCTACCTGTCCTGCCACCACAGTGCATGCCACAAACCTTCCTAATGTAAAACAACTGGTCTGAAGCCCAAGTGCTTAATCCAAAAGACTTAGAATGATAGCTACACTTTAATCAAGTTACTACCAAGCAGTAATAAATACAATTGAATACTTTAGAGAATGCCTGGATTAGTGCTTAAGTTACACAAACAAAGCTAGATCCAGCAGGCCCGAATCCAGTCTATGCCACAGCAAACAAGGCGCACCAACTTCAGTAAGAAGCAGTTCAGATATGCATGCACTATAAGCCTTCAACCAGAAATTCCCAGCTCAGAAGGGCAGAGTCCAGCCTCTCCTCCCACAAGAGTGCAGACCACGAACCCTCTTAATGTAAAATAACTGGCCTGAAAGCCCAAGTGCTTAAACCAGAATTAATACACTTTTAGAATAACAGACACTGAGCCCTCAATCAGCAGTTCCCAACCTAGAAGGATGTAAGCTACCTGTTCTGCCACTACAGTGCAGACCACAAACCCTCTCAGTGCAAAACAACTGGTCCGAAGCCCAAGTGTTTAAACCAAAAGGCTTAGAATGAGTTACACCAGGCAGTAATAAATACAATTGAGTACTTTTAAGATGATGCAAAAGTAAAAAAAGTAGGTAGAAACACAAGTACAGTAAAGGCAGATGAAATTTCTTTTTTTTTTTTTTTCTGAACAAGTGCTGAGATCAAAGAAACAGATTTGAGTGCTGAAACTAGAAAACTGGCTAGTTATAAGGAAAAAAAACTAAGCTAGAAGGCTTCCCTCCAACACAGAAGGGCTTGGGGGCTCAGAGGCCTACAAATAGTCTATACCCTTATTTTTACAGCATCACACATGATTGTTTATTAGGAGGCAATAACAAGAGAGAAAGGGTCACAAAAAAGGAAGGAAAATTGTTTTTGTGGCACTTGCAGGTTTGTTGCTAATAGCCAGTATTATTGTGATGAGAAAGCAGGAAAAACATACAATGGTGAATGACATTTTAATTGTGTTAGTAAAATTGTTGTGTATGTAGCTGATACATCTCCTGCAATGCTTTTTATGTTGGCAAAATGGAAGAACAAAACACCATCACAAATGGAACCGTCCTCAGGTTGAAGCAAGCAGTAGCAGAATCCAAAATAACACAAGTAATGTTAATCTTCTGCAAAAATACTCAAGATAAAAAAGAACATGAAACAGAACAATTCAAAGTTTATTTTCATACAGATTTTGTTATATACAGTCATTGAAGTGCATATAATTCTGGGATATGGGGGCTGTCTATGGAGAAACCAACCCTGCTGCTACTTAATCACTGATCTACTTTGGCAGGGGCAGTGTCACATGATGTATTGTATTTACTGAAATCAGTGTAAAGTGATCATTGCTATGGTTTATGAATATGTGTGTGGATGGGGGGGGGGGTGTTGTAGTGTATATAAGAGCAACAAATTAGACATAATTTCTTTAACTTTTCATTACAGTCAAATATCAGCACTGTATGCAATAAATGGCTTCTTTTTGGCTGTGTCTGCAGGATGTGTATGAAAGCAATTAATCACTGGCACAGTGCTGCTTCAAGTAGTGTTACCATCTCATAGTACTTGATTCTTTGAGTTCTTGGCTGTAGATTCTTCTGTGTGAAGTATGCTTGTCTTCCTTGCCTGTGTGTGTGTGGGCTTTATCTAGGTGCTATGGTTTCTTCCAATTTTCTCCAATATCCAAAAGACATGCCATAGGTACAGTGACCTGAAAGACATGCAAGTGGTGATTTTTCACTTCTCCACTTTGCCTATTGGTAGACATGCAGTGTGAGAGAGGGAGAGAGATAGAGAGAGAGAGAGGGGGAACATGAGTGTGTGTGTGTGTGTGTGTGTGTGTGTGTGTGTGTGTGTGTGTGTGTGTGTGTGTGTGTGTGTGTGTGTGTGTGTGTGTGTGCTGATGAAGCTAATAATCATATATCTTATATTGGGGCACAAAAATAAATATTTTAACAGTAAAAAAGTTTAGATATCATGTAATTATCTTTAAAAAGTGCAGAAAATAATGACATAAAATTCATTATAAAACATCTAGACCCTCACGGCTTCTGAGAACCTTAGAGTCTCCTACCTCATGGTCCCTGGCTGTATAAGGAGACATTGACCTAGGCTTACTTGAGTTTCCCATCCTCATGCTCTGCCTTGGACCTCATTGAGTATAAAACCAGCCCTGTTTATTGACTTTGATTCCCTTCTTAGGTTACATTGCTCTAGAAATATAATTTTCCAAGTTTTGCATTCAGAATTCTTTAGTCATGTTTTGCATCATTCCTCCAGTTTTTCCGATTCTTATCTCATCTTTCCTGTACCATTGTACCAAGGTAGTTTCATGAGCTTTAAAGTTAGATAAAGTAATATTTTACTTAATCTGTTGTGGTGACTTACTTAAGGGCTAGGAATACTTTGAGTTAGGGATCTATCTATCCAGCGACCAGCGAGTTTGTTTATTTGTTGGTGTAGATTTAGATCCCTAGTATGGGTGTTTGTCAAACCACTGTATTGTGAAGAAATAGGAGGTTATATAAGACTGAGTCTTTCAGGAGTGCAAAAAGTGAGACATGGGTAGCTGGTAGGCTACTAGGTATAGGGAGAGTTGGGATAATCTACCAGGATTGTTGAACAATTTAAGGCCTTTAGCTTTCTTGGTTAAAAAATCTTTGGGGCCCTTCCATTTGAGAGATATGCTTAGATTTGTACATATCAACTGGAACATTACATTGGATGATTAGTCATACAAGAGAACAGTATAGAGGTAAGGTGACTTCTCTGAATCTTGAAAATCCTCCTTTGGAAAGTAACTGGCCATATACAAGGGTTTCCTAATTATGGTGTAAGCATAATGATGTATTGAGAGAGAACGAGAGAGAGAGAGAGAGAGAGAGAGAGAGAGAGAGAGGGGGGGGTTGTCCACGTAAGTACCCAGGTCTCTTATGACCGTATCTTTCTGAATGGGAGTATCACTTACAACATATGAGATGGAGACAGCTTTAATGCTGAATGTACTCTGCAGCCCTTTTTGAATTTAGTTTGAGGATGTTTTCAGTACACCAGGTATGTGCATATACTAGCCCTCATTGGAATAGTACCCAGTTTGCACTCACCAGCAAACTTGGCCATATATACTTTTGGGATATTGGCCTGGATCTTCACAAAACAAATGAAAAACAAGAAAGGGCATAGCTCTTATTAGTATGGCACCCCACTCATTATAATTTTACATTAAGAGATGGCATCAGCAACGTTTACAACTTAGGGTTTATTGGATAGCTGGTTTATGAATTTTCATATCGACCTGTGGGATCAATGTCAAAAGTCTTTTCCTGATCAACATAAGCAGCATGCACAGATTGACCACTGTTCAAGTTTCTGTAACCTTTTCTAAGAAGAGTGCTAGGCTCAGGAAACAGGACCTGCCATTCAAAAAATCAAACTGCATTTACATCAGTTAAGTTGCCTATGCCTGCATAAATGAGCTCTACTTTTATGCATTCTATGTCTTTTCATGTACATCTGATGAAGTTTTTGGGCCCATAATTACCTGGATCTGAAGAAGAACTACCCTTGTGTAGAAGAGTTATGGTGGTTGTTCTTCAGGCTTCAGGCACAAATCCTGTGGTTATTCTGAGCTTAATCAGCTTAAGCAGAGGCTTAGACAATGTGTACCTGGCACTGATGCAGCCTGGTGTCTTATCTGGTCTCATAAAAGTGTTATAGTTAGTCTTTTATATGGATTATAGAACTTGTTATAATGCAACTTCTGGAAAAATGCATTTTCAGGGGTAGTGGAAGCAACAATGTTGATAGGAGTGGTATGTGGTGCAATTAGCAGGAAATTTGCCTGCTAATATGTAATATCCTTGGGACTGGAATGTGTGATATTATATGTGAGCTCAGAACATTGTTGGATATTATTCCATAATTTTCTGAGATAACGGAAGAAAGGTGTGTAGTTTCCTCTGATATCTGTAGCGACTTTAAGTTTGGACTCTGCTTTGCATTTTCTGATAGTGCTCTTAAGTTTCTTGTTTGCATGTTTCGGTGTGGACTTGAGGTAAGAAAATGTGGATTTCTTACAAGTTTTCATTATTTTCCTTTTTTGTTATTCACTTCATTAATGTAGAAGTTCCACCAGAGTCATTTATTCCTGAATTTACCATTATAATTTGGGTGGATGAGTATGGACTTTTTCATGCAACTGCTTAGGTGTTGATAGAAAATGGAGGTGAATGTATGACTTGGTCCAGTTCTTGGAATTGTGTGTAGGTCTTCTACAAGATGAAGTAGATTTGCCCTGTATAAAAATCATATTTAGTGTTGGGGTGGTACCACCAGACCTGAAAAAAAGATGACTAACTTGTTGTCTGATTTAATCTGGGATGAGGAGGTTTATGGTGGGGTTCAGGCAGGAGCTAGTTTGGCAAAGACCAGATCAAGGATATTAGAGCCTCTAGTGTGTAATTTTACAATTTGATCCAATGCATCGGTGTTAACAAAATGTAGGAAATGCTAAGCATATCCATGTTTGGAGGGTTAAATGTGCCAGTTAATGCTTGAGTAATTGAAAGTATTTGACTTGATATATAACACCTCAATGGTATTAAGGGAAGTCCAATGTTCTTTGGGGGACATGGATGGGAATTCTGTAGCTATCAATGAAGCAATGGCTGGATTTGTTAAGGGTGATTTGGTGTTACACCAGCTCCTAGCTAGGGTTGTTGGAAATTTGATAAGAGGTGTTTTGTTTCTGACAAATACAGATGTTCTTCCATAGTTATCCAAGTCCTAAAGGTGTGATAGGTGCTAAACCCTGCGATATCGGGAATGCTGCCATTACATTGGTACCATGTCTCGGTAACTACATAGATAGTAATGTGTTTGCATTGAATGAGAAAATCAAGTTCTAGCATTTTTACATTTAGAGTCCTAGCACCGAGCAGTGCCACCATGATGTTTCCAATTCTGAGTTAACATTTGCTATGTAGGAATGTCCAGCAGAGGGGATCTTTCTAAAAATGCAGTATTGGGGTAGAAAAGGATTTAGCCAGTATACAGAGGCAGAGGTATCAGTGGTTTAAGCCATCCCTTGTGAAAACAGGAAATATTATGCATATACATAAATAAACCCACCTTAGGAACAAAACTGATCAAAATTAGAGTGAAAAAAATATAAACCAATAAAAAATAAAAGAAAATCACAACTGTAACCAGTCAGGGCATTGTTGGCAATGTCTCAGCTATGCTAAGTATCCTGGGTACAGAAAATGTATGGAAGAAGAAATAATTGTTGCAACAACCAAATCTTGATGTTTTATGATCTTGTCTGTTTACTATATGTTTGATAAACAACAAACAGACTCAGGTTGGAGTGTTCTAAAACAAGAAAATTGTTCTGAGATATAACATACTACTCACATCATATCTATCTGACTTGTTTGATTTATAGGTCAAACCGGACTTGCAGTCCAGTGGACCACTGAGAAGTCTTGCCCAATTCCCAATCGACCCAAAGCACTGGCTGATTAAGTGACTTGCTCAAGGACACATAGCAGGTAAATGAGGGTTGGGGGAATCAAACCCTATACCACAGGATCTACAGCTCACAGCTGTAACCCTCTCTATCAACTGCAAGACCAGGATTTGAATCCTGCACACTTAATGCAGGTTTAATTAGATAACCTGGAAGGTCCAGCTGGGTAGCACCCATTTTTATACAAGAGCAAGAAGAAAAACATCAAAGAGAACATATTGCATACAGTACAGAAAACTGAGTTGTAGAAAAAGATGATACTGAATACAATTCCATAAAATTGCCAAGCAACATAAATGCATGCATTTCATATATTAGCATTTCAGTACATAACAGTTGGAACAGCTAAATATTAAGTATTTTGTCTATATGAAAATGTATTAGATGCACGTTTTAAACACAAAATACAGCATAATTAGAAATTTAGTAAAATTTATAATTTTTAGTTTTTAACTCCTGTTTGGTAATAGTAGGAGCTAGTAAGTCTGTGGTAGCAGACACATTAACTCAAAGGAGATTAGTTGCAGCTTTTTTAGTTTTTAACTCCTGTTTTATAATATTGGGATCTAGTAAGTCTGTGGTTGTAGACAAATTAACTAGCGGGAGATTATTTGCAGCTTTTGTAGATCGTGGTGTGGTGTATCAGCTTCTGAAGCAAGCAATTCAATGTAGAATGTGAGCTATTGGTTTTTGCAGTGCAGCTTTTTCATTTACGTGGATAATGGAGTTAAGTGACAAAATCTGAACTAGAAAATTCATTTTTAGTACCAAGCACTACAATTATTTATTAACTGTTTATATTTTGTTAACTGGGTTGAACTACTGTGCTTAAGGCCTATTTTCAATGGAGACTGCGGTGGTGGTGCTACAGTAGCATTGTCACCTCACAGTAAGACGTTGTCCTGTTCGATTCTCAACTAGAGCGTCTTCTGTCTGGAGACATGCATGAATGGGCGTACCTTCGTTGAAGGTTGTGCATCAGAGCTGGCAACTCGGCATGTAAAAATCTACTGTCAATCTTTAGCGGACTGGAGTTCCGCTGTGGCGACCCCTAACCGGGAAAAGCCGAAAGACACAACAACAACAATCAAGGGAAAAGAACTCCAGTTACATTAAACAAGAACCCAGTAAAGAAAATGCAAAGTTGGTTTCAGCTAACATATATCTAGCATCTGAGAAAGAGCTGATGTTTAGCAAAATAGATTTGATGCAAAATACATAAATAGTAACTGAATATATAAGTATGAACAACTATGTTAGAAAGAACCACCCAATGATTTAAGGCTCTTTGTTAGTGCATAGTATATTGCTAAAGGATATCTGAGGTATTTAAAGAGTTTATATGCTGCAGCTGATTGACATATAATCAAAATTGCAGTGAAGAGGGGTTATTTTTGAATAATTGCCATTGTAGTTCTTTGATGAGATTACTGCAATGAGGTCTTGGCTGTGCAGATAAGGCAAATCATGCTCCATTGTTGTATATACTTTCATGTACCTTTTCAGATTCACAGCTGAGAAACCAGTATAGATTATATCTGCAGAAATAGCTTAGAATATAATAGCAACCACAAGCATTTGCCTAGTATCTACAAAGAGAAAATCCTTAATCCAAGGGAGACACCTCAATGCCTGGTAACATTTTTGATATTTTTATTTTTACCAATGTAAATATTGAGACTAACTGCACTTTATAGAGCAACACCTGTATATTTACTGTTAACAACACTCTGAACACTGTCTCCATTTTTATACATAATCACCAGGGCTGTAGGATGTGCATTATTAGTAGCAGGGGAGGAATAAAAAGGAGTTGCATTTATCAGCATTGAGCAGAAGGCGACAGTCGGCTTGAAACAATGACATTGCAGAAGTATTGGAAGCAGGTGAACACAACAGGACTTTTTCACCTATATTTTGTATAATTTTATGGTACCACTCTACTGAGATAATTCATTGACATACATAGTGAAGAGTAATGGGTCCATCTGTGGGATCCTGTAGCACCCCTGTATGTGCAATAAATTTCTACAGACAGGCAGATTTCCAATGCACACTGTAAGATAGCTCTGATAAGTACACATTGAACCATTTGTCAGTGTTGTTATATATGTCTAATAGTGACCCTTTTCTAGAAAGGAAGGCCGACTGGTAGCATCTATAAGTTGAGGAATATAACTCAGTTTTATTAACTACATTCTTGATTAACTTGTTACTGTTATTTGACCCCTGTGTATGATGAAATCTTTATGGAAGTTACGCTGGGATGGTATAATGGTGGAGGATGTGCTAACAACTCTGTTAGTCATATACATACTACCATTTCAATAATTTTGGTACAGACATTTAGAAGAGCTATAGGTCTGTACTTGCCTGGTTTGACTTTTGTACCTTTATGTTGAAGGAAAATATATGCTGCTATCTATATGGCAGGCACATCTGCTTCTTAAATGCTATGGTTTATGACTGTTTAGAAAACTGAGTTAAATACAGAAAACACGTTTGATGGTAAAAGTTCTGTACCCAAAGAACCAGACTATTTAGTTTTCACACACCTTTTCTAACTTGTTTAAAAATACTTCAGTGTGAGCTGAATTCATTATAATTTGTGAATATTGAAGAATGGGTTATGGGCTATGTTCTAAACTAGTAATAAAAAAATTTAAAATCTCAAAGCCAGTCACAGAAGTAGAATGAAGGATATGAGAAGTGTTGAGTCCCTTCAGATATTATTTTCCAATCTAACAGTTTATAACTTAACAAGAGTAAACTACTTGCATTACCTGAATGTTATTCTAGAATGGAGAAACAAAAAGTGTCAGCCTCAAACTAAGTATAAAGGCTTCCTGGATAAAGTTTATTGAAAGGACTGTTTATAGAGGAATCAATAATTAAGCCAGGCTTCAATGTCAAAAATGATGTCTTTGATAAAAATTCAGTAACAGATGGCATCATGTAGTGTGTATGTATGCATGTGTGTATATATGTACTGAACAGAAGTGCATTATAAGGAATGAATTATACTACAATAACCTTACCCTTAATAGGACAGATAAAACAAGCTAATTGAGGCTTACCTACTGAATGCTGTATTACTCAGCTGACAGCCATTGCATTTCTAGAAGACAATTTGTGGGAAGGCAAACATCCATGGATAACTAGAGATATACAGTGATCTAAGTAAAAGAGATGTGAAAAGAAACACTGACATTTTTAGCTGGTTTAAAATTTAGTGACAGATTTTTATACACATGCTGTTTAATGAAATCCATAGAAAACATGCAGCATGTCTTAAGTTGTGTTATAATACCTATTAATTCAAGCTTTTTGGCGAAAAGATGTCTAAAAGCAGTGAGAATTGTTTAGATAGTAGGTTATTTTCATTTCATATACTTTGCCAATTTGCTTGAGCAGTGTTCTGTAAACAAGAACGCCCTAAAATGTGGCAGCATAGGCAAGTTTAATTTTCAGCTTTTGTATAGCAAGTAGGATGTACTAAGTTGTTTTACAAATGACATACTTGGTGTATACAGAATTTTGGGAATGGAATCATGTCACACACATACTAATGTTGGTGGCACTTACCTTTGATGGGGGAGGATCAGAAGACTGAGAGTTATATTTGCACATCAGGTGTTGGTTTAATTTTTCAGCACTAATGTTGCAGTGTAGCATAAGGGGGGGGGGGGTGCTGCACCCTTGAGCGTGCTGGCCTTTAAATGAGGCATTAAAATGAAATTCCATCTGCCCGAGGTAGTGTTAGCTCAAGTGGGTGTAAAAGTACTTGTCAAAAAAGTAGGAATTGCTTTACTAATACATTTTAATTAACATACATTACACACTTTTGCTCATAAGAGTAATTAAACATTTCTTTTAATTTTCAGTTGGTTATATTGGTTTTAGGCCATCCACAATTGTTCACCGTCTGACATACCATCATAGGTTGTCCTACAATACAGCTTCCAATAAGATCATGCTGTCCCAGACCCCTGAGTAATAGAATCATTTATCTATGCCCCAAGAAAATTGGCAAGACATCCAAATCTGCATGTGGGATATGTCCCTTATAAGGATTTCTAAGACAAAGAATAATGTGAGCAGAGCCTATATGTGTGCCAAGTGGGTTCATGGCAGAATTAATCATACTTTTCTTATTGAAGAACAGGAGACTGTAGTAAAAATATTTAAAGCACAGGTACAAAGCCAGAAATCCAAATAAAATAAATAAACTGTATTCCAATAACCCCTTACCAATGTAACTTTCCATATCAATATTTAATTTGCATCATTACTTCTTCATCCTCCATTATTGTATTAGACAATAATGTATCCCATCTTCTTTTCCACAGATTCCATGTTATCATAAACAAAATATTATCCTATTTATTCACATCCACTTTACTCCTCTCTCTAAATTTCTCATATACGACCATATTAATATTAATATTCATGAAGCAGGCTTTATAATCATTTCTCTAAAGAGCCTCTAAAACATCTCATTCTTTCTACAATATGAAAACAATGTTGTGAAGTTTCTTCCACTTTATAGGATCATAGCATCATAGGATCATAGAAGTTACTAGGCTATTGGCCCTGAGGGCCTTATAAGCCTAGCCAAGAGTTTAGCCCATGTTTAGACAAGTCATGGGTGGAATCCCATGGATGTATTTTCTGTTCCCCATCCAGTTATCCAGGTTGTGCTTAAAAAGGGTTAATGACTCTGCTTGACGTGCGGGATCTGTACAGATCCCCGAATGCACTTTCCCCCAAAACAGAAATCACAAGCATACTTAACCGAAAGTGCTGTTCACCAAAGCAGCACTTTCGGATAAGTATGCTCGTTGTGCCGGTCATACTACAGTGTGGATAAGGAAATATTTCCTTTTCCCCACTGTAGTGTGACCTTGGAGTGAGAATATTAAAGTAGGGGGGTGTGGGGGGGTGCAGGGGGGCTTGCCCCCCCTACATAGAAGTAGGTTTAATGTTGCTTTTTTTAAACATACTTTACCGTAAGCACTTTTTCGGTGAAAGCGCTTTTGGTAAAGTATGTTTGGCGATAATGGATTCGGACTTTTGATCTTTCGATCAAAAGTCCTACATCCTTAACGTGCAGAGGGAGTCTATTCCACAGATGGGGGGATTCTCTCAGACACAAATATGTCCTGCCAACAAATCCTATTGATGTCACAGATCAGGTTGAAGTCGCGTGTGTGGGTTACTCGAGTGGAACTTGACTTGCGGATAGGCAACATTCCCATCAAGGCGGGGTCTGAGATTGCTTTGTATGCCAGACAGAGGCCACCTCTGAGTAGTCTGTATTAAACTGAGTAGAGGGACAGGGATTTTAGCCTGTCTGTGTAGTGTAGATGTTTCAGGCCCTGGATTCTCCTGGTGAGGAACCTCTATGGTCTCTCCAGCTGCTGCATGTGCTCAATAATTGGCCTTATAAGGGAAGAATTCAGGGATGTTATGACCTCCTTGTACCTGGATGAGATACCCTTACTTATGAGGTGGGCTTTGTAGAAAGCTTTCTGTACAATGGAAGCAACATGGTGGTCAAACTCAGGTTGCTATCAACTTGGGTGCCTACATCTCTCACGACTGATTGTGTGCTTAGGACGTTGTTACTAATGTGATAATATGTAGGGATGTCACTCTCCCCAAGGGGGATGATGATGCATTTATTGGCATTCAGCTTGAGGCCATGTTTCTGGCACCAGTCATTTGTTTGGTGAGACCGTCTTGGTGGGCGCCCACATCACTAGTAGAATTGATGACCATGTCCAGTTTACAGTCATCTGCATACTTGGTCAGCCATAGCACACTGGTTTTGGCCTGCACCTCAGAGAAGTATATCCCGAATGACAGAGGCCCCAAGACTGATCCCTGGGGTATGCCACTCATTATGGGGCTACTGCTGGTGGCTTCCCCTATTTTAATTAGGTGGGTTCTATCAGTGAGCCAGTTTGCTACCCATCTGGTAACATATGGATTGATGCCTAGTTGAGAGAGTTTATCTATTATGCCCAAGTGGGGAATACTGTTGAAGGCTTTGGCCAGGTCAAGGTAGGCAGTGTGCACCGTCTTCCCCTCGTCCATGGCTTTGTTGACTGTCTCAAAGAAGTTGACCAAATTTAACAGACATGACCTCCCCTTGACAAAGCCAAAAGCGAGTGTTTGAAAGTTGCCAATGTCCCTGTTAATAAGGTCCATGATAATACATTCCATGGCCTTGCAGATCAGACTAGTTAGGCTGATGGGTCTGTAATTTCCCAGATCGGTGGATGCTCCATCTTTGTGTAAAGGGATGACAGTGGCTGTCCTCCACTCAGCTGGAACAAAGCCAGTACTCAGGCTTTGTTTGAATAGGGTGCCTAATGGTGCTGCAAGTTGATGCCTGAGTTCATGTAGGATGCAGCCTGGGATGTTATCGAGTCCCATGGAGGCTGTACTTTTTGCCTTTGAGAGGGCAATGATGACCTGTTTCCTAGAGAGATAAGGGGTGGGGAGCAGGTACTGGGGATGTCCTGATTTACAGATGGGAGTGACAGAGTGGTGAAGTTTTTGCTGAATCTGTCAGCCAGTAGGTTGACTATATCTACAGCATTTGTGTATGTGCTGTCCTTGACAACCAGTTCTAAACAGATCTGGGTATTTCCTTTGAGACTGCAGAAGTATGTGAGGAAGGCCTTATGATTGTCTCTAGCAGATGTGGCCAATTTGGACTCGAAGTTAACTTTATAGAGGATTTCACTAGTGCTCTTATTTGCTTGTTCAGACTAAGGAAAGATTGCTTCCAACTGGGCACCTGCTCATTCTTGGTCCTGGGCAGCAATTTTTTTCCTTTTGTTATATAGTTTATTTATTGTAGATGTCCACCAGACAGGTTTACTCTTCCTTGCAGAGGATGATTTTGTCCTGTTAGGTATTCCTGATTCCATGCATCTATATAAATGCTTGTATAGTACTTTGGTGTAGATTTGGACATTGGTGCCAGTTCCTACAGTGGGAGAGGGAGCTGTGAAGATGTTTATACCATCCCTCAGAAGGTTGTAATCAGTTTTGTGGAAGTTTCTTTGTTTGACCCTAGCTACAGAGGATCAGGGGAGATGGTGACTTCGAAAGTGACTGCTTTATGGTTGGATCTTACCAGGGAGGGTGATATTGTAGGGGTGCTGCAGTAGTTACTCATGTTGGTTAATACCAAGTTCAAGATATTATCACCTCTTGTGGGGGTATTGACTAGTTGTTTGAAGGCATTTGCATTGATAAAATCGAGGACTCTCTGTGCATTTGTGTTCTGGCATGATTAGTTTTTCCAGTCTATGTTTCGGTAGTTAAAGTCACCCAGGATCAGGATAAAGGGTTGAACCCTGATAGATTTGAAGAGGTCCAGATAGGTGGAGTGGGCATCTTTAGTCAAATTTGGGGGACTATAGCTAGCTATAATTTGAATAGGGGTCTTATCAATGGTTAACTGCACCTGGAGTGTCTTCTGTGCATCATACTGTTTGACCAGCTTGGTGATGTGTGTGTCTTTAATATATATTGAAACTTCACCTCCTTTGGCTTTACTGCCCACAGTTTAGGGTCTGAATGTATGATAGCATGAGTAACCAGGTAAGGCTGGGGTGCTCTCCGCAGCCTTGAACCAGATTTCTGTGACTGCACAAATGTCAGCATCTTCCAGGGTTAAGAATGCTTGCAATGAGTGCAGTTTCATGTTTAGACTCCTAGTGTTTAGCAGCATGACCTTTAATTTGCATTTTGTTGAAATTTTTATGTTGGCAGTATTGACTTCATGACTTTTCCTAAAAAAGACACTGTGGGGTGGCAAGGGCCTTTGCCAGAAGCCTAAGTGAGACAGATGCAGGCCATCTATAGCAAAGCATCGTGGTCTGTCGATCATATCTTCTCAGGCTGTCAGGTACTGGATCCCCATGGAATGACACCAGAGACTAAGCCAATTGTTAAAGTCAATCATTTTCTGTTTGCATTGAGGCATCATTCTGGGTGATGGTAGAATGCTGCTTAAGGCTAGGGACATACCTGCCTGGGACACATATTCAGCAAGCTCAATCATATCTCTCTTCATATAGTCCAGGGAGGTACATCTCAAGTTGTTCACACCAACATGGACTATGACAGAATCATAACAGTACCTGTTGTTGAGAGACTTGAGTGCGTGTGTGATATGGCATTTTATTGCACCTGACAAACAACTAACCATGACTTTCAACATATCCAGCCTGGTGAGAAGCACATCTGTGTGTTTCACAATGGAGTCTCCTATGACTAATATGTTGGGTTTATGGTTAGGCCTTAGTAGTTGCAAGAGACAGGTGAGTGGACTATGCATGGTATGTGGTGTGGAGGGTTGTGGAGTCTGCATGTGTTTTTACCTTTGAGGTCTCATTTGTTTGGGTTTGTTTTTGTTGAGAACCTCCTAATATGTGGGTCTGTGTTGTGTAGTTGTGGGTGGTGGTTGTGGTTTAATGATTGTGTTGACAACCCTCTCAGTGCCAGAAATACTGATTTGTGAGGAGTGAGCATAGACTCTAGGTTCTTAATGTAATTGCATATCTCACAAATTGTGACCCTAGGTGGTAGTAGTAGATGGTTGTCCGTGTACATGAGCAGTTGCTACACTTTCTCAGGATGCCCATATAAACCAGGCTGGCAGGAGAAACCATATGAAATTGTCCATTGATATTTGACAGAATCTGAGGAAGTGATGCCAGGGAGAGCTAAGGGGTAGGCCTAAAGCCCAAGTTTTTAAACCAAAACTAAGAGGCTTAGAATAACACAATTTAAACAGGCTAAAAACAAGCAGTAATAAATGCAGCAGAAAAGATGCAAATGAACACTTTAGAGAACAAGTAGCAGAAAAAGCAAGATGAAGTAATAGAGTATGAGGAGGAAACACAAATACTGGAAAAGCAGCTGAATAGAGTGTTTTCTTTTTTTTAGTAAAGTGGAAAGGGAGAAAGGAGGAACAGAAGATAACTCAAGGTTAAGAAAGTAAGGGGGTTGGTCTTCCCAAATGTTCTCTCTGTATTAGGCAGAATGAGCTAATGAGACTGGACTGGGAGGAGTGTCCCAGATCAAATTTACAGTAGGGGCAGGCAACTGCAAAGCCACCAAGTTTAAGAACAATACAAAAATAGGGATGGAGGGTGAGAAACTATGCTACAGCTACTAGCTACACTATTTTCAGCAGAAAACACTACAGAAATGTTTATCATAGCAGAAGAACAGCAGTGAGACACTAAATGAAAGTTTCAAACAGAAAAAGGAGCAATGAGACTCTAGAGAATGCTTTTAACTGCAAACAAATCAGTTATATGATACACTCCTTGGCAGGAAAATCAGAAAAAAAACAAACATATGCTTAACAAATGGAGAAAATTTTCAGTTTATACCTTGCACACAGTGAAACTAGCTAAAAGAGCTTTACAAACAGTGAGACAGTAACAAAAGTGATTTAACAGGCCCAGTAAGGTAGACAATTGCAGTACAACAGTGCAGATTAGTTTATTGCAATAAAATACAGTAAAAGGTAGGCAGCAGACAATAAAAAGTGCAATAAATGGTAAGAATAAGCAATAACTGGTAAAAATAAGGAAGAAAACAGGATACTTTTTGTTATATATCACAGATCAGAGTTGTGGCCAGTGCCTCTCCTCTATTCAGCTCAGTGTGAATAAGCAGAAACCATCTCAAAGGTAGGGCTTAAGTACCAGAATGTTCAAACCTGCAACAACTTAAAAAAAAGCTCAAAAGAACTCCAAGCCCTAGACCAGCCAACCTTTACCAACCAGTGGCCAATCAATACAATCCTCTCACTAAAGTGAAGAATGGCTTCTGCTAATCCAAGATGTCCTGGAAAATGTGCTCAGAACAAACAGCCACTGCAAACAAATAACCAGGCCCAGAGACAGCAATCTTGAAACTAGACTATGCTACAGCTACTAGCTACACTGTTTTTGGCAGAAAACACTACAGAAATGTTTATCACAGCAGAAAAACAGCAATGAGACACTAAATGTAAGTTTTAAACAGAAAAAGGAGCAAGGAGACTTGAGATAATGCTTTTAACCACAAACAAATCAGTTATATGATACACTCCTTGACAGGAAAATCAGAGCAATCAAACAGATGCTTAACAAATGGAGACAATTTCCAGTTAATACTTTTCACACAGTAAAACTAGCTAAAAAAGCTTCACAAACAGTGAGACAGTAACAAAAGTGATTTAGCAGGCCCAGTAAGGCAATAATTATTCAGACTTTTTCCTTGCACTTTATATTTCATGCTCTCTGTGATGATGTGTGGTAGTGCCATCTGTGCCAGGGATAGTAAGGCAGTCCCTGTTTAACATATGCCAGCATAGCTAGCTGGAGTTTTGTAAAGAATTGTATGTTATTTGGCTATCACACTGATTTGTACATGTTCGAGTTAAAATATATTTATAAAGTTACTTGTGTTAAACATGCATCAACAGTAGGCCCTGCTGGACAGAAAGAATGTATACATGTATTTTAGGTTGCATTGTTGTAAATGATCAAATGTGTATGTTTATCAGAGAACACTGGAAGGATGGAACATTTGAAATTGTGTTATACCCTTCAGATGCTGCCACAGATCTTAGTAAAGCTCTGCTCTGTGTGCATATTGTATCAGAGTCAGATAACCAGAAGTGATGTCATCCTCTAACCAGCATCTGGTTTCTTTGGAACTCTTGCAGTAGCACATTGGAGCCTGACAGGAAAGATTTCTGACAGGATATATATCTCACACATCCACACAGACAAAAAGAGACATCATCTGCCTTTTACTGTGGTAAGACAATCAGCACACATCAGCTTGCCTTGTTTTAGTAAGTAGTCAGGAAACAGTAATTCTTTAGTTAGTCTGAGACATTTAGTGAGAATAGTTTAGTAATATTTTCTGCATCTGTAAGAAATTATCCAACTGTATTATTTTAATATCTCTGTGGTTGAAACTCTGTTGTTTACTGTATTCAGTATTCTCCTCTTTTCTGTTTTATTATTTTTTATTAAATATTGTAATTCCTTTCATTGTGTATGGTCCTTTAGAGAATACTTATGTTTGTTTTAGTGACACTGTGGCTGCTCCTGAAAGCCTTGCTGCTTTGGTCACACTTTACTATTTGTATTAGTATTAATTTTACACAGTATAATTGGGTACCCTTTATAAGAGCCTTAGGGTAGCTGACTGGTGGCAGCATGAACTGGGCAGAAAGGGGCACTGCTAGTAAATCTGTACCAGCTTTTTCCAGGTGAGTATGTGTGTGTGTGTGAAACTTGAATATCCAAATGTGTGTGTCAGCTACTGGGAACAGGGACACAGAGCTCCCAAGTGGTCAGTGTGGAGTTTTGCATGGGTCTGGAGAGAGAAAGGGAGTTCAGCCCTAGGTCTGGAGCATGCACCCTGTGTGCTGTTAAGGGAAATTGTGTGTGGTGTAGGGAGCTGCATCTGAAAATACTGTGTGAATCCATCTTTGCTTTTAGTCACTGTCTCTCACTGGAGTCAGTGGTGCGGATTAAGTCTCCTTGATTGCTGGCCTGGAGTAGGGACCTGTCACACTCTCATAGATACATTACTGAGTTCTATTCTCCATATCCCCTGCCCCATGTTCATAAAACCACTCAATGCATTTTTGACTTTTTTTTAACTCTTCATCTAAAGCCTGGAATAAAACCATGATTATCTTTTTATACAATCTTTTATTTTCTCTTTTTATATCTTGCCTTTTACTTTCCACAACTTCATTTTCCCTTCCTCTCTCTTTTTTCATAGTTTTTATTCTTCCTTCTTTTTTTCCATCCTTCTTTCCATACATCTTCATACTTTAACTGAAAAAGTTTTCCTGCCACTTCACATTTTCTTTCTTTCACTTTTTTTATTTCCCATAAAAGATTCATTGCTGCATTTATCCCTCCAAAAAATTAACTATATCTCAAAAAAAAAAAAAAGAAAGAAAATCCTTTCCCAGTTTATAAGAAACATAACCTCTTGTATATTTAACATATATGCTTTTGCAAACTAAGACAACTGAAGTGCTTTCCATCATGCTATTTTCCTTATCTGTTGTAACATTTCTTTCCACTGATTCGCTGCTACTGTTTCATACTTTCTAACCCTCACAACACCACACTAATCTCATTCACAGAAAAATAAATACTACTCATCTTCACACGTCAATAAAAGCTTTACCTTCTTTATTTAAAAGTAATCACATTTCTCTAATAACCTCTCACCTCTTACTTACCACTCCCTCTTTCATCCATACTTTATTTCTTTCATCAACATGATAAGCACATTTAAATTAGAACTCCTATTGATTTTAGTTCTTTTTTTCTGTTTATCCATTCACCATCACCAGCACCTATGATTTCTGTACATTTCCTGTAACACCTTTATAGCTTTTTTCCTCCTCAAAAATCTTTCAGTACCACCCAGATCTGCCTAAGATATATGTTGTGTAATGCTTTCTCTGCATCACATGTAACTACACTTCCTTCACCTTTTCCCCTTAATGTACTATTTATTTCTTCTTTTACAATAGTTAATATGTCATTAATATTCAGTTCTTTAACACCATTCATCTTATCTCTTATAATGGTCAATAATCGCTACCAAAATATCTGTCTGGAATATTTTTTATAAGTAACTTATACTCTGTATTCTTTGATGTTATAAACTTTATTTTTTTATCTTTTCTTTGTCCTTCTTCCATATAAATTTTATCACAAGTCTCCTTGTAATATCAATCTCCAACCACATATTCATTATACAGAAAAAAATGGTCTTTTTTCTTCTTCTGACATTCTTGTAAAACCCGTATCAGAGGCCATCAGGTCCAGAACTAGACTTCTCATTCACCTCTTTTAATACACTTTCTAATTATTTACTTTCTATTTTTTTTCTAATTTTTGTACTGGCTCCTTCCCTAACATTTCCACCCTCCACTAACCTTCTTTCATACTTCTTTCCTCAGATGTTATCTCAACATATCTTGTCACTGCTTCCACAGCTTCACCCTAGTTATACCTTATTACACTTTCCACATCTTCTATTATTTTCATTCTGTCTTTGACACATTTCACATCCTTCCCAGAAATGGCAAAATTTCTTTTCCTTTAAAAAATATGCTTATATATCATACCTTTTGTGCTGCCTTTATTACACTTGTATAACTTTGGTTCCATATTCCTAACTTCCTTATTATTTTCCTCCAAACATTTTCTCATTGTCTCTTTATTTTTTCTTATTCTTTCTTTTAACTTTTTATCTGCATATATAACTTTTATATTTTTCTTTATGCACTACTTACCAGTTTGACCCATGGATCAGAAAACCATGTCAACCTATTATGTCGCTACATGTCCTTCATATTTTCTGAAACTAAAATGTAGTCTATCTCTGATGTGAAACTTCCATGCACATATGTAACATTCCTGTCTTTTCCTAAAAAAAAAAAAAAAAAAAAAAAAAAATCTCCAAATCCTAATTATTTATTTCATCTTCTTCACATCTTGCAGTATTTCCCTTTTTTCTTTCGCAAGTTACAGTTCAAGCCATCCATTAGTATAATACACATATAACAATGGTTTACTATTGTTTGTTCGACTGGCAAAACATTTGCCATTCGAAACAATGAATAATAAACCCAAAAAACCCATTCCAACCTGCCACAATGTCGACTCAAATGATCAACACATTTGAGTCGACATTGAGGCTGAAACCATCACGTGATCGCCATATAGGAACTGATGTAAATCACATTTTTGCAGGGGGGGCAAGCCCCCCTGCACCCCCCCACTGATATATTCTAACTCTGAGATCGCACTACATTGGGGATATGGATGAATTTGCAATCCCCACTGTACCGCGATCTCCGTCCAGATAGTTGAATACACTTATGTGAATGCACTACAGCATTCGCATAAGTGTGTTTGACTATCCCATCCATTTATGTTTTGTGCATGACATTCAGATTTTCAGCAGCAGTGCTACTGACAGAATGTCACTCGCACTAACCATAGTAAACCTATAAGAGCTACATAATTCTTTATCTCCAGAAACAGTATTTCCTATCGTTCATGTTAGTGTATGCATATACTGGAATTATTCTCACTGCTGTTATTAACTCTTACATTACATATTAAAAGTTTCCCCATCTCTTTGACCATTACATCAACTATATTAGTATGTCTATTTTTAACTACTACTACTGTACCAGAACATTCACCCTGTAATATGTTCAAGCTACTCTTCTCCCCAACAATGACTAAATTCTCTGATTTTTCCTTCTCTGTACACCTCATATCCAGGAAACAGGTCACATCATCCTCCATCTTTCTGTGCCATTCAAATACACCATGCTTCTTACTTCATTTTATGCTATTTACTTCACTGATACAATATTATGTCAATCTTTTCCTTCTGTGAATTTCATACCAGCTACTAGCAGATGTTTTCAGCTTCCTTTTTCTTTTTCTCATCCTATGCTCAATGGATTTTATTGTTTCTTTCTTTGAACCTGATTCTGTCTTACCATCTTCCCCTTCATCATATTCCAGTGTTGAAAATGTATTTCATACCCTTATTCTTACAGCTTTATTCCTTTTCCACTACCTCACCTTCTTCTCTGTCATCACTTTCTTCCTGTGTCAACTCCTGCCTTACTTCTATTAAATGTTTCTGAATTTTATCCCCTCCTCAACCTGCTCTGTATTCTCTTCATTCCTGTACACATTCCATCCTTCTATAACCCTATTTCACCATCTTTCCTTTCCTTCAAAAAAGTTGCGTGGCCAATTAAATTATACATGGCCCTCACATCCCCACTTTCTACATAGTAATTACAATACTTTGCAGAATGTCCTTGCTCCCCACATTGCCCACACTTTTTTATTATAGTGTTGAACCAAATGTGATGATCCATAAAGTGCCCCTAATATCCGATATGCCTCTTTTCATTAGCCATAACCATGTTTGAAATATGATGCACATTGTTTTATTCAACATAGTTACCTATACATTCCATGTTCTAGTCCAGACTTTTCTATCATCTGTTTCATTCACCTTTTAACACAAATCTTCAAAAAGCATTTATCAACACTTTCCTTTTACTGAAAACTTAAGTTTAAAAAAATGTTATCCCTCCAGGGACTACTAAAACTTTTTTTTCACATTCAGTAATGCTTTTTTTTCAGTTGATAGAAATAATTAAAAGCTTACATCGCCCAAATATACTAAAGCTCTAAAGTTCTTGATGTCAGACTCTAGAGGTAATATTAATGTCCTCAGCACTAACTCTGCCTTTTTCTAACTTAGCTTTTAATGCTTTTTATAATGAAGCACTACTGCTAATCAGTTCTGCATACCATAACATTTATTCAGCTGAGAGATGTCTTTCATCCATACATTTTCGATGGTCTTATTATTGTTCATTGAAAAAACAAAGTAATCACCAGAAAGGCATACAAGACCCCAGGACACAAAATCAAACAGATTTCTTATGCTTTGTTACATCTTGCTAGAGCTGGGTCATGTTCTAGCACTTGTTAACATCTTCATCACTTGTGGCATTGTTCAGTAGGTCAATGCTGTTATCAACAAACTCACTTCGGTGGGTAGTTCTGAGTCTGATTCCCTTTGTTTCTACCTGCATATTAAGTGACTCTGAATCATATGTCTCCTGCATGACACCTGAACAGAAGCACCTGTACTTCTGCTCCTGCATGACCCCTTCCTTAAAAGAAGTGCCTGCACTTCGTGCACATGCCCAGTCAGCAATTAAATAAAATGCTAACATATCCAGTACTTATTGGGCCGGATTCACGATGGCTTGCACGGAGTCTAAGAGTAGAGTAAGACTCCAGGCAGCCATCATGTCCGACGAGCGATCCAGGAACAGCCTGTAGGGACGTGTAAGAGAGCTCCTAAAATGGCACTTACACGGACAGGGCTGGGACATACATATCACCTCAATTGCAGGTGAAAGGCATGCAAATGAGGTAGATTTGCGATTCAGGAAACCCGAACCTGTCCGAGTAAGAGCAGTGTTATTTGCAGAAATGTACTCAGTTGACAACTGAGTACCGTTCTGCAAATAGCAAAACGGAGCCATGACAGCTCCAAATAAAGGTTGCATCCAGTGCAGGAAGCATGCCAATGGCCAAATATATGGCCATTGGAAATGTTCCCTGATGCAAAATTAAAATAAAAATAATTTTTTTTCGCCGATTTCTGATGTTTAAGCATAGCGCAACGCCACGCAAACTGGCTGCGCTCTAAAAACCAGAATACTACAAATTAAAACCCACAAATGTGGATTTTATTGAAAGTGGTAATGTACAATGCAAGGGAATGGCAGGCTGAAGACAGCATGGCCACCGAGTAGAGGTTGCTAACGGGGGAAGCTCAGTCTAAGACATGTAACCAAGCATTAGTAGGCAATCCTATGTAAATGAGTGTTAGGATAGTGAATCGCTGGTTTACATAGAAAATGAGCGCAGTCAGTGGAGTGTAGGAGTAGGATATGGGGAGTAACAGAGTAGATGATAGGTGACATCACGAGGGGGGTATGTATGAAAGAAGTGAAGCTCATTGGAGCATAGTGGCATGTGTCCGCTGTCATTTAGACATCATGGAAAGAGGTGTATCAACAGGTAGGCTAGGGAAAGCCAAGAAATGGAAGGTGTATACCATGGATAACACCAAAGTTTCTTGCTGAGCATGCATGTGCGTGTGTGCGCACCTGTAAACCCGAGTAAGACAGAGTGCACGCGTGTAAGTGTGAGTGCGCGCATTTAAGCTGGAGTAAGCATGTATAAGGCTGTTTAAAGAGTTGTAAGTGTGTTTGCACTGGTGTGCACGCGTTTTAACCCAAATAAGCAAGTTTTAGTCCGTGTAAACATGTGTGCGCGCGTCTTAGTTGCTGTGCTCGTGTTTGCGCTTGTGTGCGCGGTGCTCCCCCCTGAGGAAACAGAAAGGGAAAAGGAAGCACAACAAATAGATGGAAGCTACCAGGGAGTACTAGCAGAGCTAGCAGGTGAAAACAATCAGAATCAGGCAATTACACAGGCAGTACACTAGCCCAGCCCAGCCTAGCACTTAAAACTCTGGAAAACAACAGTCCATTATGTTTCTCACAAGAGACACTGCAGTAAGCTAATAGAAGTGAAAACTGAAAAAGCTTTACTGAGACAAAGAAATGTTAGGGGCTGCCATTGCTGTTATAAGGCGACCTATGCAACATGCTGAGGGTGGTAACAATGGAAATGCTGCTGGGCAGCCCACAGTGAGGAGACGGAGAAGAGTGTACAGGCCCAGGGTAACCTACCAGGGGCTACATGAGCTGGAGATAGTGGAGCGCTATTGAGTGGAGACAGACCTCCTGCAGCAAATTGTTGAGCTGTGCAGGCCACACCTCACACACAGAACCAACAGAGGGGAACCCATCCCAGTGGAAACCAAGGTATGTGTTGGCCTAAGAATATTAGCAACAGGTACCTTCCAGAGACCAACTGGTGATATGATGGGAATATCACAGGCATCAGCATCCAGGGTACTACACCAGTTCCTGGATGCCATGTTAGCACATGTCAGTGATCATGTATATTTCCCCAATTCCCGTGAGGTATTGGCCAGCAATATGCGTCTCTTCCAGCAAATAGCGGAATACCCTGAGGTAGTGGGTGCAATAGACTGCACGCACATATGCATCAAAGCACCAGCCGCTGAGCGGGGTAGGGTCTACTTCAGCCACAAGGGCTTCCCCTCCATCAACTGCCAGGTCATGTGTGATGCCCAGGACATAGTACTGAATGTGTGTGCAGGCTGCCCTGGAAGCTACCATGATTCCCATATCTGGCATCTGACGCAGCTGTACCAGACATTTGCCAATGGGGACATCCCACATGGTCACCTAGTGGGGGATGCTGGCTATGCACTGGAGCCGTGGCTGATGACACCCATCAGAAACACACACACACCTGAACAGGAACGCCATAATGAGGCACACTCACAAACTCGTAATGTAATAGAGCTGTGTTTGGGCTGCTCAAGTCACGGTTCCGGTGCCTGGACACATCTGGTGGAGCCTTGCAGTACTCACCAACTACATGTACCCAAATTGTCATGGTATGTGCTATGCTACATAATATGATCCTGCGAAAACAGCTGCAGCAGGACCAGCATAGGCCTGGGCCAAACAGCCCCCCACCATTGCCAAGGCCATCACAGGCAGAGCGTGACTCGGAGGAGGAACAACCTGAGCCTGCCCCAGTAGGCAGAAGGAGGTGTGCCAAGTATGCTTTGGCCTTGGCAAACAGGCAACGCATAGCACATACACTGGCTCAGTAGGAACTCTGGTAATGATACCCCTCTCCGACTCGCACATAAAGTAAAAGGGATGCCTAAGTTGACACTACCTGCTTCCAAACATGTGCAGGGAGTGTAGTATGTGCATCCAACATAGGCAGCCCTGCAGCACCACCTAAGGCATGAATGCCATGTGTTAAGCAATATAAAGCAGTGCTAAACAGCAATTACCACCATGTAGTATATGCAAACAAAATCGCACACACCAACTAGCACAACTGTGGTCAATGTTCAGTAATATTGGGCAACGTCCGGCAATGTTGGTGAATATTGAGCAATGTTAGACAAGCCTGGTCTAAGTAAGGCATAGCTGAACAAAAGCCAACATGCTCATATTTGCTTAACAGGCCCTTAAGCAGTGTGGTCTGCTCAGTATGAAAATGTAAAGCAGCGATGGGCCTTGAACCCACGATACTGTGCACTATAGCCAAAGTACTGAACCACTAAACCATGACAGCATTGCAGTGGCCCACCTGTATGATGGAATGTTGATAAGTCTGTGCAAAGTATTCCATGCAAACCCTGCAGGCACAGGATATTCTTGTTGAGTTATGACACAAAGGTGAGTCCTGCAGTGAGAACAGAACCTGACTTCCAACACACACAGTATAAATGTTAATATTGATCATATTCGCACATATCACAAATGTAGTGGACCTCAGATAGCAACATACTGAAGGGTCACACTGGACATGCTCAGACACTTGAATAAATGAGACAAATGTCAGGCAACAAAACAAGTAATGTCAGAACTGGGCATGCTCACACACTTAGGCCATGTCTGAGTACAGCAGTGGGCCACGCATATCTGGCAGTTGCATGTGTTAACCCAGGAACCTGTCACTATACAGCAATCCACCCTGTGCACACAGTTATATGACAACAGACACATCTATAATATAGTGGAACCCTGTCATAATCAAATATGTTCTGCAGATACTGAAGGTGTTCATAGAAACTGGTAAAGCAAAGATGATAAAGACCTGCAAACAGTATCAGCAATAAACATTGTGCATCTTAAACATTAGCATAGGTTCAGAGGTCGATACTAGGCTATCTGCCCTAGGGCATGTACAAGCCTAGCCAGAGTGTGTTTGGCATTCGCAACCCTGTCAGATTACTACACTGTGTGTGTGAATAGTAGGTCACACAAGATACCCCATGTACGTTTATGCTAGTGTGCCTCTGTCTAGCAGGGACACAGAAGATATCCCAGGGGTAAATATACAGTCACCCATACAGTCGTCAAGATGTCTCCAGTAGGTGGTCAGTGGGTGGCTCTGCCTATGTGAAACTGAGATTACATTCTGTAGTGAGTGGAGCCTCTGGGATAAGAATCTGTCCCTCCACAATGTCCTATTAACATCTGTGCTGAGGTATACATCCCTGCAGTGTGTAGCTCCAAGGGAGTTGGATATCCTGAGGTGGAGCATGTCCAGTAATTCTGGTTTGGGTATAGCTGTAAACAACAGGCACACATCATATCTGAGTAGGTAGTAAGCGACTGAGTAGAGCTGGAGTTACTGCATCTGAACTATGCAGGGCATCTGTGTGAGTCCCTAGATCTGCTTGGTGAGGACCATCCGTGGCTAGTACAGTTGCTGCAGGTGTCAGGTAAGGTACACCCCAAATGTGGCATTGTAACCAAGCATGGATGTGATGAGTATAGGGGCACAATGACCTCACTCGATCTAGATGTGAAACCATATGGGATAAGGTGGCACACATAGAAGGTGTGTCCAACCACTTTGGCAATGTGAATGTTAAAGGCGACAGTACGAACAAGTGATGTCCCCAAAACCCTAACAACTCCTACCGTATGTAATGGAGTACTACCTATGTGGTAATGTGTGGGCATGTTGTTACTCCCAAAGAGGATGACTATGCAACTAATGGCATTTAGCTGTAGGCCATGGCTCAGGTACCAGTTATCCATCTCTGTGAGACCCTGATTGAGTATGCATGTGGCAGCTGGAGAGTTGATCATGGCACACAGTTTGCAGTCAAGTGCAAACATGTTCAGCCATATTCCCCCTGTGATAGCCTGTACGTAAGACAAATATATACTGAACAAGAGAGATCCCAGGACCAAGCTGTGTGGGATGCCATGTGTAACTGGTGTATAGTCAGACATGGCACCTGCAATCCTGACCATGTGGGTGCTATCCCTGATCTAGATATCAATCCATTGTGTGAGATATGTGTCCAAATTGACGCTGGTGAGCCTATGCATAATGGCCCAGTGGGTTATTGTGTTGAATGGTTTTGCAAGGTTCAGGTAGGCTGTGTGGATAGCCGACGCTGTGTCGATGGACCTGTTAGCCATTTAAAGAGTACCTACAGGTTCAAGAGGCAAGATCTGCCCACAACAATGCTGAAATGAGTAGGACACAGTGTCTGTAGGTTCCTGATGTCTATGTGTAGGAGTCCTATGACAATATGCTCCATAGCTTTGCAGAACAGGCTACATAGGCTTATAGGGCAATATTGTCTGTGGTCCGTTGTAGCACCAACTCTGTGGAGTGGGACCACTGTCCCAGTACGCCATTCCTTGGGTACATATCCTGTAGTAACTCCGATATTGAACAGTGATGTAATGTGAGGGTTGCGTTTGTCATGATGCTCGTGTATGATGCAGGCTGGGACACCATCTGGTCACATTGATACTGTGATGTATGCTGTGGGGAGGGCAGCACTCACCTGTTACTGTGTGATGTCAGGGAGGTTATACTCTGTTGGGATGGATAGTTGCTCCTTAGGGGGGATGGGTGGGAGACATCTGCACTGAACCTGTTTGCCAGGATGCAGGCAATGCCAGTGGGTTCAGGGTAGGTTTAGTCAGTATGCAGTAACTCACAGCATATCAGTGAGTGTCCACCCAGGTTCCTGACATAACTGAAGAAGGCCGTGTGATAGTCCTACATGTCAGGTGCAATTGTCTGGTAGAAGCGGTCCTTAGAAAAGTCCATGAGTGATTGTAGCTGTCTGCTAGTACAGATCACAGATGCCTTCCCAGTCTGGGATTGTGCTCTATCATGTACTAGCATCCTCCTGACGTTGTACAGCTTATTAATGGCTGGGGTCTACCAGACAGGTCCCCTGCCATTGTAGTAGTGGGTCTTGTTGTTATTTGGGATAGCACAATCCATGCAGTCCACTAGGTGTCCATAGAATGTGTATATAAAGGATGCAGCAGTTTGAGCCATATATGCCACTGTCTCAGAATCTCTGAAGGATACCACCTTGCTTTGGTGAAGTGAGATGTTGGCTCATGAGAAGTTCACCAAGATTACCCAGGATGGGTGTGTGGAGGGTATATGTATGTCCTGTGAGATACATGTAGGTTCTGACCTTACCAATGAGGGGTATATCGCTGGTGTGGAACATAGAGTCCCCATGTTGGTGATGAGCAGGTCCAATATGTATTCCCCCTTGTGGCTGTGTTGACTGGTTGTGCCAAAGCATATGAGTCCACAAATTGTAGTGACTGTTGGGTGAGGTTGTCGGGGCTTGAGTAGTATCCCCAGTCAATATGTGTGTATAGGAAGTCACACAATATAATGGTGTCTGTGGAGACCTTCATATTCTCCATAGTTCCCACAAAAGCCGAGTGTGGTTCCTGAGTTTGGGAGTGTGTTCTGTAGCAGACAACAAACTGAAAGGCAATATTGCACAATGGTAGTTGTATATGTATGTTCTGTGATGCTTTGTGCAGTGCTACTAACCTGGAGGTGTGTGTATCTGTGATGTATATGGATATTCCCCCTAGTTGTGTTGTCTGTCCAAGTCTTGTTGTCAGACAGCATGGTATGAAACATAACCTGGTAGTGCCGGTGTGCATAAGCAAGCCTGAACCAGGTGTCTGTCAGTGCACAGATATTGCTCTCCTCCAAACTGAGGAGAGTCCTGAGTGGCCACAATATGAGGTTAACACAACTGTTGTTGAGCAGCATTACCCTTAGTTTCATTTAACCTGTAATGTCTATGTAGGTGGGTTTGTCTTCTGAGCCCTGCTTAAAAAAGGCACTCTGGTGGTAGTAAGATCCTTAGCCAGCATACCAAAGTCCAAGGGTGACAGGTGCAAGCTGTCCATAGTGAAGCTACGTGGCATGTTGAGCATGTCACCATACACTGACAGACACTGTATCCCCTATGAATGAAACAAATTTGTTAGCCAGCTGTTAAATTTGATATGTGTGTCCATATACTGTGACATCATAATTGGTGGGTGTAAGATGCTAGACAAGATCAGTGTCATACTGGCCTGGGCTACATGATCAGAGTGTACCTCCATGTATCATGTCATGTGGTCCAGGGAGTAACGTCTGAGGTTACACACACACCAGCATGGACAATGATGGTGCCAGTCTTGTATTTGCTTTGGAGTGACCTGACTGCCTGTGTTATGCGGCAAATCCTGGCACCCAATAGACATCCCAAAGTGACTATTCCCTTGTCAGGGCTGGTGAGTGGTACGTCAGTGTGTCTGAACATAAGTGTTGCCTATTACAAGTGTATTAGGTGTGTTGCTTAGCCCAAAGGGCAGTGACTGTGTGGCACACTGACATTGTGAACTTAGTGATATGTGGGTATTGTAGTGGGGTAGCAGGTGTGTGTGTGTGTCTGCTTTGGAGGTCTCTGCTGCTTAGGTAGAGTACATTTACAGCATCCGAGTATGTCAATGTGTGCTAATGTGGTTTGAGTGCTCTTGCTAGAGGATATGTGAGACTGATATGTGGTGTGTGTGGTTACCTTCAACACCTGATAGACTGTGCCAGTCATGGGATGAGAGAGTTCAGCTCCCTTTATGTCCATATAGGTGCATCTCACACATATATCTGAGTATGTCGGGAGGAGGAGAGGGTTGACTGTGTACATGAGGCAGATGTGACATTGTGTCAATATCACAATATCCACCAGCTGGACTGAAGAGTACACACAAAACCGACCCCTGGACATGCCAGGATATTATCATGACATACTCTGTAGCCTGATCACAAAGGATCAGTAGGGTGTTAAGCGTGTAAAAGAGTATAACAGGGATTAGTGCTCATGTTCGTTAGTGTTTTGTAAAGAGGAGCTGAGAAGGAGTCCAGACTGAATCATGACACCTCCTTCAGCTATGTCATAAATATCAATGTGCACACATATATGTCCTGAGTCAGGGCCAACTGTACCTGAGTGTCAATGCCGACATCATGACAGACAGGCCCATATGTACATACCCATCCCCCACTGACAACAGTCCACATCATCATACCAGGAGATATCACATGTAGAATGGATGAGCAGCTACCCCCACTGCCAAAAGCATGGCAGCAGGTGAAATACATTGATTCCCAATATGTGTCATGCACAAATTACA
This sequence comes from Protopterus annectens, assembly GCF_019279795.1. Lineage (NCBI taxonomy): Eukaryota > Metazoa > Chordata > Ceratodontiformes > Protopteridae > Protopterus > Protopterus annectens. The sequence continues at coordinate 551,013,283 of NC_056728.1, forward strand.
GAACAAACAGATCATGCACCTGAACAGTCAGCTGAGCCGCACCCCCTACACAGGATGTGGAACCGTTGAATGTGTCACAGCTATATATGGCACTCCCCACAAGTGTTGGTGCACAACACACCATGGGAAGTCAAGTCCAGTACGCCTATGAGGTCTGATCTGCAAGGTCATGGAGTCCATCATGGTTGCAGTCATAAACAGAGCTATTGGAAGCTGACACACACACAACCCTACCAACTGTGGTATGTTCATGTGCGGATCATGGTTCCCAAACATGCTAGACTGTTTGCAAGGCAGCCACCCAGGACATACATCAATGAACACATCTACACATGTGTCACATAGACTTTGAATAGCCCTTTATCAACATCCCAGACACATGTAGTATCCACAAAACCAAGAAGCTGTGCATAAATATGTGTTGACATATGAAGGAATGTCAATGTGTCCACAGATAGATCACACAAGGTAAGGATACTGAGGTCATGTTCAAGCTGTTGAGACCTGCTGACCTACATGGACCATTCCTGGAATGGCATAAAACAAAGTGTACACACATCACCATGTCCAGTCTGATGATGTCACCATCCTATAAATACAGCAAGAGAAGGGAAAGAAGCCAATAAAGCAAATAGCATGCCATGTTAATGCGTCTCTTTCCAGTATTATAACATAGTTAAGTAGGGGTTTGAATTCTGCAAAGTGTGGGAGTGGGGTGTGTGTATGTGTGCAGTTTTCTTTGAGAGGTGTTCCCTTTTTGGAGACTGGGAAAACTCAGTAAAGGAGTTACATTCCTCTTTGGAAAGTCTGATGATGTCACCATCCTACAAATACTGCAGGAGAAGGCAAACCAGCCAATAAAGCAAATAGCGCACCGTGTTAGTGTGTCTCTCTCTAGTATCATAACATAATTAGTTAGTGGTTGGAATCCTGCAAACAGTGTGTGTGTATGTGTGCAATTGTTTTTGAAAGGAGTTCCCTTTTTGGAGACGTTGAAAACACACTAAAAGAGGTACATTCTTCTTTGGAAAGTCTGATGATGTCACCATCCTACAAATACTGCAGGAGAAGGAAAACCAGACATTAAAGCAAATAGTGCGCTGTGTTAGTGCATCTCTTTCTAGTATCATAACATAATTAGGTAGAGATTTGAATCCTGCAAATAGTGAGTGAGTGTGTGTGTCTGTGTGTGTGTGGGGGGGGGTTGTGTGTATGTGTGCAATTGTCTTTGAAAGAAGTGTCCTTTTTGGAGACTGTGAAAACACAATAAAAGAGGTACATTCCTCTTTGGAAAGTCTGATGATGTCACCATCCTACAAATACAGCAGGAGAAAGGGAACCAGCCAATAAAGCAAATAGCGCGCCGTGTTAATGCATCACTCTCTAGTATCATAACATAGTTAAGTCGAGGTTTGAATCCTGCAAACAGTGAGTGTGTGTGTGTGGAGGGGTTGTGTGTATGTGTGCAATTGTCTTTGAAAGGAGTGTCCTTTTGGGAGACTGTGAAAACACACTAAAAGAGGTACATTACTCTTTGGAAGGTCTGATGATGTCACCATCCTACAAATACTGCAGGAGAAGGGAAACCAGCCAGTAAAGCAAAGAGTGCGCCGTGTTAGTGCAGCTCTCTCTGGTATCATAACATAGTTAGGTAGTGTTTTGAATCCTGAAACAGTGAGTGTGTGTATGTGTGCAATTGTCTTTGAAAGGAGTGCCCTTTTTGGAGACTGTGAAAACACACTGAAAAAGGTACATTCCTCTTTGGAAAGTCTGATGATGTCACCATCCTACAAATACAGCAGGGGAAGGGAAACCAGCCAATAAAGCAAATAGCACACCATGTTAATGTGTCTTTCCCTAGTATCATAACATAGTTAGGTAGAGGTTTGAATCCTGCAAATGCTGACTGTGTGTGTGTGTCACTGTTGGTCAACACAGTGTGGGTTTTGCTTTTACTATGGTATGACATAGTATGATGACAACAGTAAGTGCATTGCAGACATCAGGTATCTGCGTGGCAAATATATATGTGTACATGTCCCCTCAATCACTACATAGGTGTGAAGCCTGCATACTACATGAATACATTTGTTTCCATTGACAGGTTGTGCCGCTGCTACTCAGATCGTAGGTCACATATGTATGTATGTGACATGGCCATCCACTGTCGTGTTCTGTGGCCAAGGTCATCTGTGGCACACACCCATGACAGTTACTTAAGAGTAGTGTGAGTGAGGGTATATGCCTGGGGTATATGTCAGACATGGTCATACACAACAAAGTCTGCCAAGAATGGACAGTCTTTATAGGTGTACGACTGCCTTGTGGATATGCATTCAGGCCTCTAATGTCTGTGATACACCTTCGGACTCCACAATACCTATGGATATGTTGATACCAAGGGACACATGACATAACATGGGTCTGTATGTACACAATGGTACCCGACATTCATGTTGAGGGTTACCACCACTGTGGTACTGATGGGATAGTATGTATAGTACATGAGGATGATTATGCCATAGTTGGCTTACTGCTATACAGCATGTATCACACAACAGGTATCTGTCTGTATGATACCCTTGTGTAGGATATGTGTCCCATCCAGGGAATGCATTGTAGGCCATTCCATGCATTCCCAGATTTGGATGGACACATCCCTAGTGTGTCTGCATGTAACTAAGGGGGCTATATGACACACAGGTGTGGTCACAGTAATGGGTGGCGGTCATCACCACTGTTTAGTGTTATAGTGTAGCACCGGATGGATCCAATTGATACTGGGTTCCCTACTACTGTGTGTCATTTGTCAGGACATCATCCAATGATTGCTTATAGTCATGTTGTTGATGTTGTGTATACTACCAGACTGCAAATCATTGACTGATATTAACGGTATCACCCGCAGCATAGTGTCAACCCATGTCATACACACGTCTACCCATGTTAGTACATAACTGTAGTATAATGCATACTGGCCATTGAAAGATGCAATGGGATGTTAATAATGTGTACGACAGAGTATGCCACACGTCCCATGTGTCCACTATGCACGTACATCCAGACAGTGTGCACCCACCATGTTCACAGATGTACACTTGCTAATCTGTACTGCACACATCACACACGTACTGTCCACTCACTACCACATGCAGACAACACATCACACATCAGCCAAGTGGCACATGGGTGGATAATACATACTCAGACCTAACAGTGGTGTAAACAATGCTACACTGACAATCAGAGCTTTGATGCATAATGTCTGCTCAGATATACCTACCAGGATGTAGTTAGACTTCCTTGTTGACAACTTGCTATTATTGCTACACTGCTATAGTGTCACCCTGTGCATCAGCACCATGTTAGCCTGTCCCTCCATCGATAATGCAGATGACAGGAGGCGGCACAGGTATCATCATATGCACAGGGCGTTTTGTTGCTTGCTAGAGCCTGACATTGACCCATCCAATCGACATGTCTGTGTGTGTATGTGTGTGTGTGTGTGTGTGTGTGTGTGTGTGTGTGTGTGTGTGTGTGTATGTGTGTGGGGAGGGGACAACAGTACAGCATGGGCCAATGTTGATGTAATGTGTGTGTGTGTATGTGTGAGCCCTAGTTGTTTGCTTAATGTGTGTGTGTCTGCATGCACACAGCTCCACCATGTGGCTGCCATATACGGTGGTTTGTGGAACAGCCACAGACTGTACCTGCTTGGCTGTACAGATCACTGTCTCTGGCCATGGACACAGTACCTGTGCCTGGCAGGGGTGCTACGGACGGCATCGGGTACCAACCCTGACTGGGTACTGTTATTAGAGGCAGAGGTATGACGACTGGACCCATGTCCCTGCTGGGACTGGCCAGAGCCACGTGCATGTGGTCTACTGGGACGGACAATGGATAGGCCAGCCCCAGCATTGCTGGGGCTGGTACTGCCACTACGGGAGTGGCTGTGAGCTGTGGGCCATCTGCGACCACTGCCAGCTGTTGCTGTTGCTGGCATGCGTCCACGTCGACGTCGCAACCATCCCACACAGTCCTGGCTTGAGGAAGACATGTTGTGGAGGGCATCTATTGTCTCCCCCCAACGTCTATCAATGACCTCGGTGTATGTCTGGATGGCACCGGCAAGGTCACGGATGCTGTCATTGATAGCGGTGTTATGTGCCCTCTGTGCCCTAAGTCCCTGCCTGGTGTACCGTTCCATACGTGCCTGAGCCTGCATTACAGCCCGGAACATAGTGGTCATCATAAGACCTGTGAGGGTACGCCTGCCAGGGGCAATATGTCCAGTGGTGTTCCCCCGAGAACCCCTGGACCTCCGCCTATGTGGTACCATTCCGGGTCTACGGCTATGACTGCTGTGAGGGGATGCACGTGCCATGGGTACCACACTCTCCTGGTCAATGCCAACTGTATGCTGTCCCTCCGCTATGGCCATTGGTGGTGAGGGATGTAATGGCAGTATGAGTGTGCACATAGATGGGGTTAAATGCTGTGTACTGTCGATTGGTGGACCAATGACAGACCCTGTCAAATCTCCCTGTGCCAAAATACATGTGTCATCATCACCACTATCCATGGCAGTGGCTTCAGGTCGCCTGCTGCTTTCGCCAAGCCCTACCTCAGCACCTGTGAGAGGAAGACAGGAAACACACGTTACGGTCTGCACATGCACACATGCACACATGAACACATGCATACATGAACACATGCACACATGCACACATGCACACATGCAAATATGCACACAGGCACACAGGCACACATGCACACAAGCACACAGGAACACATGCACACAGGAATACGGGAATACAGGAACACATGCACACTCCTCACTACAGCAGATACACACACACAACAGAAATCCAAATCATACTCAATACTGGTTGAAGGTGGGTGGCAGTATTGCAAGGCAAACAGTCACGCACACGTCAGCATGCAGAATAAGTGTTGATCAAGTCCATGCAGTGTGAGTGTAGACAGCCATAGTTAATGACAGTGTACATGGCTGTGGTGCATGTGTGTACATGTTCAGTGACTGCCTACACCCTGGAACACAATGTGTACAAGGACACGACATTTCTGTGCAGGTATTATAATCTCTGCAATGTCCTGTGCACCATCACACACAGGTATACATACCATGGCTGAGTGTGCTATCTGTGTGTCACATGGATTTCACAGAAAAAACACAAAAAATAGATACTATCCAGAAAAACCACCAGCACGGGAGGCTGGTGGTTTTTCTGTAACATGGATTTCCATGTCTGATTGCAGTGTCTGTAGCAGATAATTGTGGACACAGGTGTAGCACATGCATGCTATGTACACACACGGGATGAATGGTGCATGTATACGTGATGGAATACCAATCTTGGACATGGCCATTGTAACAGTATGGGGTGTAGTACCATTAGCCATCTTCATCATGCATCATGTGGTCACTCAAGGCCACTAAAGTGTGCTAGACCACCGCCTAGCATGCTGTACCTGAACCGCAGTGCCGTGGCTAAGTTCACAACTACACAGCCACGCTGCACAAGGGTGTGTGAGGTGTCCAATAGGGAGCATTGCCTAACATGACTGTGTTATGTGTTGAGGAGTATTGCACAGCCCCATGCTAGGCCCCTACCCCTCAGGTATGGTATGTGTGGTGTGTGGATGACATGTGGGATACTGAAGTGTGACCTGGCAGTGGGTGTCTGGTTACACTATGTGTAGCGTGTTGAGGTGTACTGTGGATGACAAGCATGTTATGTTGTGTACATGTGTGTCAACTATGCCTATCCAATGTGCAGTACAGTGTTGCCACATTTGTGTTTCATGCTCTGTGCATTGCATGTGATTGAGGCAGCTACTGACATTACTGAGATGTTTCACATCTCACAGCAAACATACACAGCATGCATTATGCGTAGGTGGGTTATGTGTACATGGCCTACACCTCACCTATGACATGCACAGTTCAATACCAAGTTTAAAGTGTTAACACACTCACCAGCATGTAACGTCTGCCTTGCTGTCACACCAGAAGGACCTGCAAGAATATGACACAGTTTGTCAGTGGCCACAACTGTGGCATTGCTACTGTGAGTGTGCTAAACTACAGTAGAACAACAGGCATAGGTGTACAGATACTATTCAAATTATCAGTATTGCACACAATAGGCAGCACAACTGCTAAACACAGTACACACCTCACACATGCATAATCTAACAATACAGGTAACAGTAGTCTACAGCTAGGGCATGTTACCTGCACACTCCATGTCACTATGCTGGGTGGCTCTGGCCTCCATGATGACACATGTGTGATGCTGTTGTTGCTGTAGGCCAGGAGCCACCACACTTAGCAGCAGTTCCTCCACTCTGGTGAGGGGGGGATGTATGGCCACCCCACCATCTGTGGGAAGCTGTTGTCTGTGGATACCAGACGCATGCCGGCGGACATGTCTAATTAAATCACTGCAGTGATGGCGTACCTGCTCATATGTCCGGTTATGCATGCCTATGTAATTTACCTGATGAACAAGTTCTTGCCACAGTGCAGTACGCTCCTGCTGGTGCCGGCTGGCCCTTGAAAACAGCAGGGTATAGTGCTGAACCAGGCTGTAGTGGATTTCCTGTTCCTATGCAGCTGTGTAGCAGGGGTTCCTGTGATGAGCCATAGGTCTGGAAGACAAGTAAACGATATGTGTGAGCAAGTCATGTGGCACACTTAACATTATACAGTACAGATATCAGTTAACTGCCATATATAGCATCTGTTCGTCTGTTAGAGGGATAAACACATTCAATACCACATATCAGTGCTCAGCCCACAACTGGCTGACAGTGCCTGCCACACTCCATATGACACACCAGTATACACCAGTACTCGGATCACTGTTTGGGATCCAATGCACAGTCTTGCCAGGGGGGGTACATATCAAGCTAATGCATGCAGAAATATGTCATCCATTGCAATGAATGTGAAGTACAGTTACAGTATAACCAGTAACCCACTCTAGTCGTTGATGCCATACCCCTGCTCAGTTGTTAATATAGCCAGCATACTGCTGTAACAGAGTATACATGTTGCTAGGTACACACGCAAACCCTGCATCACACATGTGATTGCGGACATGGTACAGGCATCATTACACACACATCAAACATTCATACAACACACAAATGTATGCTAACACAGATGAGCATTTGCTATGTACCTTACAGTACTATGTGCCCCTACTTACAGATACCTATGCCTGAGGAATGTAATCTGTGCAGACTGCAGGAAACACACAAGACACACAAGACAGTGTTACCAGGGAATGTGAACATACACCATACTGTGCTGTTTAGGCCTACAGCTTCAGGTGGTACAACAGTTCAAATGTCGGCTGGATTCACCAGCAGTACCACTTACTGAGCATACATGTATTGCTTCAGCCTATGATGGGACACCACAGTCGTACACAAGGAACTACGTCACAACATATACCCTCATACTATGTCTGCATCCCGATAACTGACACATCTTTCTCTGGCCTCACACTTAGGACACAAATGACCATGACAGAAACAACCTCACACCTAGCTATCACACCATCACAGACCTTGCACACATTCACTGTCACACTCATTCCACCTCACATAGCAGGTATTGCACTGTGTACATGTCTGTGTGCATTGTGTCATAAGTAGGTAATACACTATTGTCTCTGGGGCCTACAGCAGCCTAGCCATATGCTACCCTGGCCTGTGACACACATGTAATTAGATTTAACTTCCTCCTGTCAACCGGATACACAGAGGTGATTCCCAGGGCGTGTTACCTATCCCCCAGACAATTATCAGGGGTATGTCTGACATCTGCTACTGAGGAGCCTTGTTTGTTCATGTTGAGTGGTTTACTCCAGAGTATGGTATATTTGCCAATAGGAGCCTATCCCTCCAGCATGTGCTATTTAGTGAGGTTGCAGGGACTAGGGACCTAGGCCATGTAGCCCGGTGGGATTGTGAGGTGTTGACATGGTGGTTGTCTGACTGCTATGGGTGTGGCATATCTCTGTATGTTTGGCAGAGGTAACCTCTGGGTGGCCGGTATACAATGCACTGTAGCTGTGGTTATGTGAGTCAGTCTGCATAGGGTATGTGTTTCAGGGCAGTATTACCCTTTGTGAGGTATGTCTGTGGCCTTTCCACTTGCTGTAGTTGTCATGTGAGGTACATTCCACATAGGGCATTGTGATGAGTACAGGGGAACACTGACCTATATTTCTGTACATGACACATTGTTTGTGATTACACATACCACGTAGACAGATTACAAGACTAGTGTGGCACTGTGAATATCAAAGGGGAGGCTACTGTCCACCTGTGTCCCATGTTCCCTTCTGACACCTTCAGTGTTAGTCAGGCAACCACCTATCTAGTAGTTAGTGGGTAAAGTGTTTTGGAATGGGGTATGGCACTGCAATATCAACACTGGTGTTCAGTCCATGCCTTGGTCACCAGACACCTGTTGCAATACGTCTGACCCTGTGTCTCCCTCTCTCAATATATATATATATATATATATATATATATATATATATATATATATATATATAAATATTTATATACATATATACATATATACATATATATTTATAAATCACTCTATATATACATATCTATATATATCTATATACATATATGTATGTATATATATATATATATATATATATATATATATATATATATATATATATATATATATATATATATATATATATATATACATATCTATATATCTATATCTATATATATATATAATATATATATATATCCATAGATATCCATATATATCTGTATATATCTATATATCTCTATATATATCTATATATGTATATATCTATATATCTACATATCTATATATCTATATAAATATCTATATATGTATATCTGTATATATCTATATATATATATATATCTATATATATATATATATATATATATATATATATATATATATACATATATATATATATATATATATATATATATATATATATATATATCTATATATCTATATATGTGTGTGTGTGTATATACATATATATATATATATATATATATATATATATATATATATATATACACATACTTGTAAACAGCCACTGCTGAACATATACATGCACATATATGCAGATATACTGCCCACCTTTCATGGTGGGAATATCAATTATGGAACAGTTGTGAGACATACAATTATGTAATAATATTGCACAGTGTTGTGCAGAATGCATTTTGCTGTCCTCAGGCCGTATAGCTGTAGCAGACCTCACTGGCTGTAATTCAGTCCCACAGCATTTAACCACCACATGACATATACCTGCACTGCTTGCTGTTTTCAATGCCACACACTACAACCTACATAGATATGTGCACATAGCAACCTTCAAATACATATATATGTCCAACCTTCACTAACAGTTGCAGTATGTCCCTTGCCCTATGCACATCTGCATATACATATAGATATGGACTGCTACCACATAAGGAGTGTTCACAGAATGTAGAGTGCCTTCAGACACATCATTCGGATGCCAGAAGATACATCTGTGTTACATACCTTACCTTTGTATTTCTCACCTCACTCTGTTGTACCCGTTGATGGTTTTTTTTTTATTTGTTTAGGTTGGTGTCTTCCACTGGCTTTGTTTGTTTTATTTTTTGTTTTGGTTGGTTGGTGTCTCCAAACGCCTCTGTTTTTTTTTTTTTTGGGTTGGTCTCTCCAACTGTTTGTCTGTCTGTCTGTCTGTCTCTCTCACTCGCTCTCTCTCTCTCTCTCTCTTTCCAGTTGCTGCAATGATATTATCGCATGTGTGGACAGCAAGTACAGGCTGTTTTTGTAGATATCTGCACATGTGCATGTGATGGCCTCTGCACCAATTGGTGCCCACCATTTAGTAATTGCATGCAGCCTGCTGTGTGGTAATTGCAGTTCTCACTGTGATTTCAGGACACTGCTATAAAATGATAGGTTAGGTAGGCGTAGGCCTTTCAGTTTTCCAAGGTGGGGACCATGCTTGTTTGCTGTGGACACTGTTGTGTCAGTCAGAAGGTTGGTATATGTCTCATATCTGAAGCTGGGTTGTAGCCAGTGAAATGCATGTTGCACTGAAACCTGACTGTTGCTTCTTCAAGTACACTCTTCTCAGTGTGTAAGTTTACTCACACCTCCTAATGCTACCACTGGATACATGGGAGTATGTACTTTATTTTGGAATTAGGGAATTAACTGGCATACAGCCGTAGTTATTGCAATGTATTCCTATGGCTTTCCTATTTTCCCTTTACATTCAGTCCTTGTAATGCATGTTATATTTCTTTATTGCAATGTATTCCTATGGCTTTCCTATTTTCCCTTTACATGCACTCCTTGCAATGCATGTTATATTTCTTTCAGCACCAAGTTATTGTGTATTTGCTGTGGCTTAGTGGTACATCATGCAGACTGGTGAGTCCAAGGTGTGGGGTTTGAGACTGACAAGGGTATTTTATTTTGCTGCTGAGCGATACAAGGGCCTTGTCATACAGAGTGACAAAGGCACTTTTAAGCAGTTGTAAGCGAGTTGGCGTGGGTTTGCGCGATGCTAAGCGACGCTTAGCTATGCTAATCAGCGCTTAGCTTATTGTATTTTAGCAATACTAAGCTAAGCTTAGCTTAGCTTATTTTATGTTAGCAATAGTAAGCTAAGCTTGAAGAAGCTTATCATATCTTAGCAATGCTAAGCTAGGCGCACACATGCGCACACTGGTGCAAACCCGCTGACTACTGTTTACAAGTGCTCACTCCCGCTAACCCCCATGCTCATGTCTTTGACAGAAAATTAAATGGGGGGATAGGGCTGTGGTGATAAAGGGTGCTCAAAGAGGGGAAGACAGTAGGGAAACTAGCTTGGGATGTACACGATGGGTGTGGAGAAGGTCCATAGCTACCCATTTCTTTACCAGCAACAGCTCTGCATATGCAATATATTAGGTGGGATATTTGAAACCTTCTACCCCTGAAAGAGTGGTGAGGACATCTAAGTATGTTGTACTACCAATTATGAATATCAGGCACATGCACTGTTTGTGAACAGCTATACTGTCATTAGTACGTTATTCACATCTGAACAGTTTGTGGTTTGTGTTGGCATTAGCACAGTCTGCTCAGGATGACTGGACATATTTCTGTACTGTGTATGCCTACCTACACCCTTGGTTGTGCCTGACTACATGGGTATATAGTACCTTTGGGTAGGGGTGCAGAACTGCAGTGTGCATTATTTATTATCGTGTGATGTTTATCTTGCTGAACATGCAGAGTTGCTGTGTACCTGTAAGTCTATGAAGGCTTGTAGTCTGTCTGAGTAGCTCCCACCTGTGGACGTATCCAGATGGTAGACAGAGGTCAGCCTAGTATTCTTTGACTGTGCACCAAAGCAGTCTTTTCAGCGCCTGAACAATGGCATTGTCACAGGTGGTTGCTAGCAGTACATGGCTACATATTTTGCTATTTCTGTGTTGTACTTCTACATAAGGGCATGCTTGTGGGATTCATTCGACAGCTATTTGCATAGTGTGTAACAGCAGACAAGCTGATATGCCTGTGTGTTTCTGACTCTTCCAGGCCTCAGATACTCTCATGTATATATTTGAACAGCCTCAGGGAAAGGTACATATAACTGGGATACACCTGTGAAATAGTTCTGACATTTTTCAGTTCAGACTTTGGGTGATTCAGACCATTTCTATTACTACACCTTTTCTGACGTGCAAGCGGTGTCTACTCTCACTTATTGACATTTGTTATTAAGTGAGATTCAACACCTTTCTGTCTACTTTTAGTACATTTCACAGGGAGTCAGAGGGGCACAGCTAACTTTTGTTTACTAATCAGGGTCATCACTGTAGAGCAGTCACTGTTGGGAGGTCTGGCCTGTGACCTATGCTAATATGCCAGTGTGTATCCTGCTCTGATACTGTGTGGGGTTTGTAAGCTGCTACTGTAACCTTATTCCCTACTAGCATGGCTGATTCTCTTTTCACAGTCATGTTGTGCAATTCAACAACACCTGCTGGTTAAGGCCCACAGAACAAGATTTGTCTTATGTCATTCCTATTTTACCTTTACATTCACTCATGGTAATGCATGATAAATTGCTTTCAGCACTAAATTGCTATATATCTGCTGTGGTTTAGTGGTACTTCATGCAGACTGGTGAGTCCAAGGTTGCAGGTTTGAGACTGACAAGGGTGTTTTTATTTTGCTGCTGAGCAATACAAGGGCCTTGTCATACAGAGTGACTAAGGCACTTTTAAGCAGTTGTAAGCGGGTTGGTGCGGGTTTGCGTGATGCTTAGCAATGCTTAGCTAAGCGCACACAAGCTCACACTTGCGCACCCCCACTAACTACTACTTAAAAGTGCTTACTCCCGCTAACCCCCGCGCTAATTTCTTTTAAAGAAAAGAAAATGGGGAGATAGGAAAGTGGTGAAATAAGGGGGCACAGAGAGGGGCATACAGTAGGAAAACAAGCTTGGGATGTGCAGGAAGGGTGTAGGGAAGGCCCATAGCTGCCCATTTCTTTAACAGCAACAGCTGTGCATATGTTGAAAATTTGGAGTGAGTTTTGAGACCTTCCACCCCTGAGAGAGGGGTGAGGACAACATAGTTTGTTGCACTGCCAATTACAATTATTGGTGTACATGTCCTATGGACGGGTCTACTTCTAATGCCATTCACCGACAGGAAATAAGAAACCCGACAACGCAGTTGACCGACACTTCGAATCCCGACAGACGGAAGACCGACAAGGGAATGTGTAAGCGACGACCTGGTAAATCGATAGTGAGGATTTAGGAGTAGGGAAGCGGAGGGTAAGTGTGCAATACTCAGGGATGTAGGGTTAGGGTGTGTGATAGGTGAGTGTCGGAGCTTGGGGTTTGGGTGTAAGTGAGTTAGTAAGTGAGTTAGGGTTAGGTGCAGGTAGGGAGTGTGTGCGGTAGTGTCGGAGCTTGGGGTTTGGGGTGTGTAAGTGAGTTAGGGTTAGGGTGCAGGTAGGGAGTGTGTGCGGTAGTGTCGGACCTTAGGGTTAGGGTTTGGGTTAGGGCTAGTGGATATGTGTTGTAGTGTACTGTGGTGTTGACGTGTAGTGTGTCGGTGTTATGGTGTTCGTGTTTGTTGTCGGGTTTGTGTGTTGTCGGGTTTCTGGCGTCGGTTATTTCCCTGTCGGTGAATCGGCGTTTCGGGCATTAGAAGTAGACCCCCTATGGACATGTGTGCAAAATGGGAAGCTATGTATGGGGTCTAATTTTTTTTCGGGTACAGATTGCCCTTTTTTTTTTTTTTTAATTCAGGTGAGAGTGATAAGTGAGGTAGGGGAAATAGGTATATTTGGGGGGTAGGTTGGGGAGGTAAACAGACAAGACAAACAAGACACATACAGGGATGGAATTTGACACATGGGGTGGGTGAACACAATTGACGGGGAAGGTTGTTTGGAAATCGCAAGCCCATGAGCCCACAGATGGTAACACTGGAACTGAGATCCCCACCCATGGGCAGTCACCACTGCACCTTCACAGCCCCGGGGGTTGCTGTGCTGGGGGCTGAGTAGGACGGGCAGGCTCACCAGTGAGACGCGCCACTCTCGCCTCAAGCTGGCATAGGGGATCAGCGACTGAACACTGGATCTCCCCTACACACCACAGCCCGGACCCTTCGAAGGGTGAGGGGTGGCCCTTCTCTGCCCACGCTTGCACGGGGGGACAAGCCCCATCCCCTGCAGAGCTTCCACCCGAAGGTGGCACAGGACCAATGGATGAGGGGAGTCCGGGCTGGGCACCAGAGCCACTGGTGCCAGGTGCACTCACCAACTGAGGAGGGACAGGTGGGTCCGCTGGGACTGGCCTTCCCATACGTTCTGTGATTCGATGTGTTTCATTACAACATAAACAACAGCATTCCAGATTAATTGTAACAGCATGCAGTAATATTCCCATTAACCCAACACACCACAGTTCCAACAGTTGAAAAGCAAACATAACACATGCATATATTGAACAACAGTGGTTATTCCAACTGCATGCAGGGATGATTGGTAGCAACAGGCCACCATGAACATGGTGTTTGAACAGGGCATATGCATCAACATGAGTGCAAATATTTATGAAACAATAGGACATATATCCTGACAAATATTTAAGATTACACATACCCATTGAGGTGCGGAATTGCATGGTTTATGCACAAACAGTAGGGTGTAGAAAAAACCTCCATTAACATCTTATAAACACTTTTGCTCTGCACTACATTCCTAGTGACTGCAGGTGTATATTCCCTACATGTATTATTACACTTGCCACCATGCATTAGGTTGTGTAATGGGTTTGGCTAGTTCAATCTATACTTGACCTATATCTCACATACTAACTGTCCAGGATGCAGATGTTACTGCTACATATTTCATGGTTGCATTTATATTTCTTCATCTACATATCTGGATGTTTTCACATGACATTTTCACTTCTAATTGTACCGAACCCTGCATTTATTGAAGCACACTTACATTTCTGGGGAACATATTCGCATGCTACTCGTGTGCCAGATTTACTTATGCATGCCAGCCAGTAACTGACTGTTGAGGACTGTATATTTACTTCACAGCTACTAGCACTTCCATCACCCACTTTGGATGGGCCTGCAGAACTCTGGGTTGCCATCACTTTCTAACACATTACTATTTGTATAATGCAAAGGTACAACAACATTTCATACTAAGTGAAACAGACACACTCTGGGTTTTAGACCTTTATTAATGACATTACACACTTTTCCACCGGCTCACTTCTTTATTTGTTTTAACGGTATATATGGCAGACATGTTCATGACATATTATACCTTTATTAATAGGTTAGCACACTCTTTTTTCAGGCTCACTCACATATTATTTTATATGACAGTGCCGGCAGAGATATTATTCCAGTCATTTGTTATCTTTCTTAATGGGTTACTACACTCTTTTTTTGCCTCTCTAACATTTTTATCTGACAGTACATGCAGAGGACTTATTCAGTCCATTTTATGGCTGTATTATTGGACTACAACACTTTCTTTCATGCTCTCTCCCATATTTTATATAACAATACATGCAGAATAATCACTAACCTGCCTGGCGGCTCAGCCTTAGCAGCCTATCTTCATAGGCTTGCTGATTCGTAACACGGTCACCTGCAGCTGTAAAGTAAATGAAGGGATATTGAGACATTCCTATCTGTTATACATACTCCATTTTAAATCCTTACATACTGCATTCCATGGCTACATACTCAGTTGTGGGGCATCCCGCATCCCACGGGCCTCCTGTATCCACTGGTTCAGGTGGTCCTCCTTTCGTCTCTTCAGGTCCGCATGGTGGTGATGGACCTGCTCACCAGTCCGGGGAACGCCTGTGGCACTGGTGAGGTCACGAGCTAACTGGTTCCAAGCCTCTGCCTTGTACTCCGTCCCTTGGAACTGGCCCTGCAGGAGTCTTGCTTCATGATGGTGGACTAGGAGCCAAACCATGTATTTGGACTCCTCGGTGCCCCATCCCTGCGCTCGGAAGCGCACTCTCACTCCAACACCAGACATTCTGACCGCAGATGCGAGCTACAATCAGTTATGGCGTGTATTCCCGCCTGTGGGGCTTAAATATGCCGCATTTCCCGCACTTTTTTGTGATTGGCCATTTTGTAAAATTCTCAGCTGACTGCAGACCTGCTTAGTAATGGTTAAACTACCATTCCTAAGTTTATGTATGTTAATTGTGGCTGTTTCCCCTCTGTTGTCATGGCTTAGTGGTTCTGTATGTTGATTATGATGCAAAGGGTCATGAGTTCAAACCTTGTCTTTCTTTTATTTTTATACTGTCTAGACAGGCTAGGAGGTGTGGCTGCGTTTAAGCAAATTAGCTCTACGTTGCTCCCCTGTTCCCTACGGTGCCCTGGTTGGCGCGGCGCGCATGTCCGCACAAAAACATTGCACTGGGTAAAGCATTTTTTTAAATGTTGGGCAACTCTATTGCGCTGGGTAAAGCGCTATTATACTATGGGCATCTCTGTTTAGCTGGGTGAAGCGCTATTAAACTATGGGCAACTCTGTTTAGCTGGGTGAAGTGCTATTAAACTATGGGTACCTCTGTTTAGCTGGATAAAGTGCTATTAAACTAATGGCACCTCTGTTTAGATGGGTATATCGCTATTAAACTATGGGCACCTGTGTTTATCTGTTTAAAATGTTGCTTAATGGCAGGCTATTATATATCTGGGTCTTTTAAAAATATATATTTTGTTCGCTGATATGGCCATGTCACTGCTTTTAATAACATTTTAATCATATTTGTCTGGTATTATTTCAAATACTGATTTAAAACATAAATAAGAAGGGGAGTGGTGGGACTCGAACCGTGAATGCCTTCTCTTTGTACATACACTCTACCATTACGCCATTGCTATTTGGATTCATTTGCATAAGTAGTTCTTATATGCTCTTCAATGTCACAATTGCTAACTGTGGTTAAGCAATGAGCACACCCACGCAAACAAGCACAAATACGGGCAGCTATATCATGGATTTAAAAAAAAAATAATTTTTTCCGTTTTATAACTCTGATGGGGGTTTACAGTGTCAGGGAGTATGGTGTTGGGTGCAAGTACATTTGAGTGGACTCGCTCTTGTCTGTTTACATTATGCTTTTTAAAACCTTGCAGGGGCGTGGACTTTTAGACTGCTCGGCAGTCGGACACACCCCCTGCTTGCCTACTCAGTCTGTGTAAGAGTTACGGATGAGTCAGCGTGCCCTCATGAATATTCATGGCATGCTGACATCATACCATTCAACTGCAGCCTCTGAGTAAGACATATTAAGTCTTACATGGAGGTTTCGTGAATCTGGCCCATTATCTTTATTTACACAGACTTTAAGTCCAGTTGGGTACAAATGCTAGTTTTCAAGGTGCCCCTTCATAGTTATACTTGGGGTGGTCACAATGCTCCCTTAAATTTACACACTATACAAGCAGAGGCTATGGGAATCAGACCTAAATCTGCATTGTGAAGTTCACTATGCTTTTGACTTGTTACTCTTTTTCCCCCTTTTATTTTTGTATAACTTTTTTCCACTGGGCAGTGCCAGACAGGAGTAGATAAACTCTATGTCAGTGACTATATAGTATTATTTTCCTACTTATCATTGCATTTTTTTTAAATGTTAAAGTACAAAGGTCAACACAGAGTGCTGCTGGCATAAAAGTCTATATTCCATAAATATATCTATCCACTGTACTGTTTGCTTTCCACAATTTTCGGTGGTGTAACATAGTATTAAAGCCATCTGTTCTGACATACAGTGAGAGTTAACTATTGGCAGAGGCACAACTCGGATTCACAAATCTCAATTACATGGGTATATGTGCTGGAAATCAATGAACATTAGTACCTGCACTCTGATACTCAAACGCTAGTGCTAACTTTAGTTCAAGTACCTTATGGCAGAACATATAATGGCAATACACATAATGGCATACTTGATTGGAGACCCTTTCTTTTTAAAAATAAGAGGAAACATGAAATGTAACTCATAGCAGAGCTTATGTTTGCTTAGAATACCTTATATAATGGAAGTTTAAGCACATTATATCATATTTAATTGGATATGAGTTCCTTTGAGTTGCTATATATTTAAAGAAATCACTTTCTTGTGAGAGGGCATGTAATTGACATTATTTGGGGTGATTATTTACTGGTTAGTCAGTTACATATTCTGATATACTTCCCTTATAATGGCTCTCTGCTGTGTTAAGCAGTAAAAGGTTTTGTGTGCTGTCTCTTTATTCACTATTTTGTATGTGTATTAGCTTAACACTTATGTTCAATTGGTTTTGCTCCTAATTGCATGGCTGGAAGACAAGGCAATGCAAGATAATGCAAACATGGCCTCCATACAATACCAAATCTAAATTTTGTACATTATATGTAAATAAATAGATTAAGGCTGCAGTTTTCATGATTTTATAAATACTGAAATGAACCTGCACTTATTGTTATATTGTATTATATTTTTAACATCAAATTTGTTTTGCTGAAAGTTGAATGCATAGTTCCTTGGCAGGTTTTAGCAACCAAATGTCTTTTTTCACTTGTAGAAATATCTGGTATAACAATTCAAATTTATTTCTAGTTTTTAATCTATATGGTAAAATGGTTTACTAGACATTAGCAGACATTTGCCTTCAGTTTTCTTAGCTATGCCAAAATGCAGTTTTGATTATGAAGAATGGTCCATTAAGGTTAGATAATTTTTAAAAACATTCTACATCAGAAAGGGCATCTGCCCATTAAGGAAATATTCTGTAAATACTCAGAACAGAACTCTGACCTAAAGCTTTTATCAGGACATCATTCCAGTGAACAACGTCATCTTTATCTCCCACATTTATGCACACAAAAATGTATTTTCTGAAAAACATTGCTTCTCTCTGTATCGATTCATTTAAAGATTAACTCAAAAATGGGGAGACAATGTACAGTTATTGACAAAATGATAAAAGTAGGCCATCTGTCATCATTACTGTACTAGTGAGTAAATGTGATTCATCTTCAGTTGTCAGGAGAATGTAAGGATTTCCTGTTTCTTTGTTCCATGTTGATTTTGGTTAACTATTTTAACTTGACATTACTCAAAGAAAAACAAAACTGTTTGCCTAACAGTGTAATCATTTTTAGTTACTGACAGTTTCATTTTAAAGGGGAAGGTTTTTATCTATGTCACCTCCAAGAATCTAGGTTACACTGCCTGGCAGTGACAGCAGGTAACTCCACAGAGTGTGCCTCTGATCCCCACAGAGTGAGGCCTGGGTACACTTATTAGAGGAGAAGAAACAAGTGGAATTGCAAGCATTGCAGTGCGACTTTATTTATCGTGCTTATACAGCATGGATAAGCATTGCATGAAGGAAAAAACAGTCACATATATGTATTTCTTTTATATTAATTTGTCAACCAAGAAAGTTTAATGGTCACATCTGTGTCTTTTCAGGGGCAACCCAACAACACAGTCTGGTTACGTAGCCTGCTTCAGTATGTACTTAGAGATTGAGGGTATTAAACCAAATAGTTCTGGGTAAACTCCTTAGTAGGTTATACTATTGACCCTGCATGCCTAACTCCCAGAGATAAAAAATAAAATATATAATGACAACATACATAACTGCTGGTTTGACAAGGAACATAGTTCAACAATGTAGTTCCAAATAATAATATAAAAATCCTCAGTTGTATTATGCCATCTTATTTCAATTATTGTTATTTGTCTTGAACAGATAATTATACAATGATGGCTCGTTTATGTTAAAAAATGAACACGCTGATTAGGCAATCCAGTCAGTGTGCCCATTGTAAAGCGAGCATATACCAATGGAATAAAGTCTGGCCACTGAAGTATCGAGTGGCTATTGGAATATGTTGAGGAACAGAACAAAATAGAAGAAAAATCAGGCATGTTCTCAAAGATACAGAAACAGAAATGTACCTGATTTTCCTTTTATTTCTACTCTGTCCTTCATAAAATCTCGAGAGCAAAAAACAGCAATAGAGATTTTCTTCTCACTGTTGCTTCTCCTGCACTGCACTGATGTACTGTGCACGTGGGTTTGCAAGTCCCATACAAGTGTGGGGATGCAAATCCCATACACATGCCCAGTACATCAGTAATGAAAGAAAATGTGGAAGAATACTTCAGCACCCTTACACAAAGGCATTACTTAAGGAATGTAAGTAACTTCTTTTTCAATAATGTTATTGTATAATAGCAATAATCCATTCTTGGATGTGGATAAATCCCAGCACACCCACACTCAGTCGTGAATTATAGCTTGAATACATCCCAATGGGAAGCAATACATTTCATCAGTATAGTTTCAAACATGCTGTGATATATTTCATTACTACTTATTTTATTTAAACTAATTCTCTTTTCATATCATTGTGTCATTCTGTAGGTTTTTCTACCTAAGTTCTGATTATTCAAGTTATATCCTTTAATAACCTAATCAAAGTTCTGGCATAGCAAATGCAAAACTGAAAACATTCTTATGCATAACATAAAGACATCAACCTTACCTGTGATATAAATAGGACATGCTGAAGAGACGTATCCCAGAGATTACCCGTTCTCTGGAAAATGTCCCCATGCATGTGAAGCAATGTTGCTTATTAACCCAATTCATATGTAACTTGGACAACTGGATGGGCTACTGGAAATCAATCCCTAGGTTGACACCTGCATCTCTACTGGACAGAGACAGCCTGTAAATGGTTAGTCTCCCAGGCCCCTGCTTGTAAATTTTTCTTCTTCCAAGACTCTGCTTACACTACCAAGGATACTATAATTTATCAGAGATCTGGGGTACATGGCTAGGCTTAAAAAGACCCCAGTGGTCATTAGCCTACTACATACCTATGAACCTATGAATTTATGAATAAGCCAGAAAGAGGCACTATGATTGTGGTAGGAACAGAAGTAACACTCTTATTGGTCTTACAAATTGTGCCATCCAGTGGTGATTTTTGAAAGGGTATCCATACTATCAGACAAAGAGATCATACAAATGTGGACTACAGCAAAGAAATACAAACCAGAGTCATAGCAAGTATAAACTACTACATTTTCTTATATTGAGGAAATACTAGCACTAATAAAGCATTTGATACAATAATTAAGAAACTAGAAAGCCTTGAAATGGATCTTGTGGTGGAAGCAGAGATAAAAAGTAACTAGCTAGTTTCTTTTACAGAGGAAAGAAACGTTAATGAACTTCAAAAACTAAAGATGGATGAGGTGACAAGGCCTGATGTGCTACATCTCAGAATTACTGGATAACTGTGGAGAGAACTTGTAACAGCTCTAACTAAACATTCAAGATTTTGTGGGAGGAAGATATGCTTACTGAAGGCTGGAGGAATGCAGATATAGCTCTCCTTTGCAAAAGAGAAAGGAAGACAAAGGCTGAATTCCATCAGCCTATCTAGCTTGTCAGTTTAACGTGTTCTGATTAAGAAATCAATGCTAAGTGAGAGAGAATTTTGGCATATCTAGATGCCACTCTGGCCTTACACAATGAACATAATCCTAGACAATTATAGCAGATTTCTTTAATTGTAAAACCCAAGTAATAAACTGGAAAGGTGACCTATATAAATAATTTACTTAGATTTCATCAAAACATGTGACACAGCATTGCACAAAATGTTAGTGACTAAATTTAGCTGTGTTTCAGTGAGACACAGATTAGCAGAATGTTCAAAACATTAACTAGACAAAAGTACATAAACGTTCTTAGTAAGCAGCTTTCATACAGATTAATGATGATTTTTGGAGAAGTACCATAAAGTTCAATATAAGGGAAATTTTCATAGTTCAGTAGTAGGCTAACTGCCCGTATGGGACATTTTAAGCCTAGCTAATTACCCATTGTGAGAATCAAACCCTGCACCTTCTAATTGTAAAGTCACCACCTTAACCATTATGCCAACCTCCCACTACCATATAATAAGTTAACAATGCAGATGTCTGGAAGTACAAATATGTGCAAAGATATTCAGCATGGCTGACAAACAAAAAGGCATAAAAAGGATGGAAATGGAATTTGCTAGATGAGAAGGGTGTTGTATACCACGGCAGCATGAAATATTGCAGAAATGTGAAGTAATGCACCTGGGAAGCAATAGTCTGTAAAAGGAGTACAAAAGTGGAAGAGTAGCATTATGAGCAGATGTCAGATGATACAAAGGTGTGAAAGCTGTATGACAAAGCAACAATGAAGGCAGGCAGAGAACAGGCAAGTGTAGGGAAAAACATCACCTTTTTCAATGTTGAAGTGGTTGGTCCTGCAGCTACTAAGTAGGAGTTACATGAAACCTGTCTACACACATACACACACACACACACACGCACACACACACACACACACACACACACACACACACACACACACACACACACACACACACACACACAGACTGCCAATACTTGCAGTCCTTCAACAATATAACAATATATTGTTTAATATGCACTGGCATGTGAAAGTCAGTGTGGGCAGTCATTTGACACACTACATCAAGCCACAACTCAGACACAGCAGAATAAAAGTTGGTTTGAGCTTACATAATGTTTGTGTCACTACTAACATCTACTGGATATGTGACATCCTCATTTAAAAGATGAACTGGATCAACAAGGCACATGATGCCATGTGATACAGCAAGACATGTGATTGTTTCCCCTAATACTTCTGCTGTGACCAACATTTAAAGCATAAGTAAGCACTTTTGGTTGAAGTCATGAAGTCAGAAATGCTTGTATTTTCTATAAAACTCCCAAGATGCCTTGGTAAGGTAGATGAGTCCAGGTATAATTTTCTCTTTGCATAGCTCTATAGCTAGGTGATCATTTTAAATGCATTACATCTACTAGCATGCAAAATGTTGATAATAACCCAGAAGTGATCAGTGGACCTCAAATATGACTGTGCTACAATGTGCATATAAACATATTTATTCTAACAGTAGAGTCTAAATAAAGTGTGACATAATAACATGCAAATCTATCCATCCATCCGTCCTCACCCCCTTTTTTCCATTTTGCACATGGGGTCGGGGTGTCACTTTCAACAATGACAGTCATCACATGGTGTACTCTAAACTCTTTGAATGTAATCAACATTTATTTACCCCTCTTGGTGAATCATCAACAGTTTATGTACACTCTTTGTAGATCATCAGAACTACTACTATCTCCATTAGTCTCCCATATTAATACTATCACTAAAGTCTAAAGTCAAAGGTTACACACTGCACATGAAAAATACAGCACTGATACCCCTCAAGACAATCTAGTCTACCTAAAATGGACCAAAACCCCCAAATCTATAAGTAATAAGATTATAAAAATAAAATAAAACACTACTAGCAATTAGTCAATCAGAAAACAGCATAACGGATTTGATTCTAACTCTCTTGTTGTTCCTTTGGTTTTTCCCAGTTAGGGGTCACCACAGTGGAACTCCAGTCCACTAATGATTGGCAGCAGATTTTCATGGTGCCGAGGTACCAGCTCGATGCTCAACCTTCCACGAAGGCATGCCTATTCACACATGTCTTTTGAACATCACTTGACCGTGGAGAGGACATGCAGACTCCACACAGAAGGTGCTCCAGCCAAGAATCGAACAGGAGAGCTTCTTGCTGGGAGGCAACAATGCTACCACTGCACCACCACAGCTATCATTTGATTCTAACTCTCTAAACTAAAATAAACAAGAAGCATAACTGTAAAACTAACAAATCCTAACATAACTTTAACTACACTACTAATCTACACAAAAAAGAACTGCTGCAAAAAAAAGTTAAAATTTCCCTCAGAACAACAGGAGGAAACCACACATTAGATGTTCCATTCATAAAATCATACACCAACTATCTAAAGCACTGTTCAGTAGAAATGTAAATATTTAATGCATTTAATGTAGCCCACTGAAGTCATAGAGAAACACTACTCTAACATAAAGATAATTTATTTTGGAGCTATCTGTATAAATGAACACTTCACAGCAGAACTGTCCTGATTACCAAACCATAACAAACACACAAATGAATAAATATCACCAGCAAGATGGTATTCTTTTCACTGGGTTCCCAGCAGATAGCTGAAGGACTGTTCACTGACTATCTTATTAACTGTGTCTGTCTGTGAACAGAACCTTAAGGTCCATGCCATAACCTCACCAAATGTAACCTATTTTCTCTGAAGTCATATTACTTTAGGGGACTGAAAATTCTTTGGATAGGGCTCTTCACAGAAGTTCAGTGAAAATGACCTGCAAATTATACTTCGTCTGATCACCTGTTAAATAGTCATCATGCTCCCCTGTTCCTCCCTTCTCTTCTGTAAAGAGAAAAATAGCAGGCATGCAATTGAAAAAAAAATGATTTCATCGCTTATATCTTCACTGTCTATCAATTAGGGTGTGTACTGACTGATAGTTATTTGGTTTACCTTTAAAATGTCGCAACACACTTGTGTGATGGTTCACTTACCCGACTTGAAATGGTGGAAACAGCAACGTTGAATGCTCAGAATTGCGAGTCTGGTACTTAAAGAAAGTTTACACTCAGGGAATGTCAACTTTGAGTGAAACTACCTCATTTCCAGGTTTCTGCTACAAATGTTTTGCAGGGGGGCAAGCTCCCCTGACCCCCCCGCACCTCCTGATACTTATATATACTAACTCTGAAATTGCACTACAGTGAGGGAAAGGGTGCATTTCCTGATCCCCACTATAGTGCGATCTCTACTCACAATGTCAAATTTATAACAGTGAATGCACACTAGCAATCACTGATGTGAGTTCAGCATTTTCTCTTTCGCTAATATGATTCCTGATACCTATCCCTATTCTATTCTACTCTAATCTCTGCCACTGCTTCATCTCTAAAATTCCTTTGCCTAAATACATGTAGTTTATTAAATGAAAATAAATGTATTGTTTTTGCTAATATCTTATAAATGATTGACTCAGCTCATATATTTCAAGATATATAAAATCTTGTCTTGCTGTATATTGAATGTTAAACTGTTGTTCTCATATGCTGTACTAATACATTGTATATTGCATTGTCTTTCTGTCTGGAGCTTTTCTCCTCGGGCCTCCATTGAAAACAGGCTACCTTGGCCCAATGGACTTTCCCAGTTAACAAACTGAAATAAATAAATAAATAAATACAGATTTTTGAAGAGATACTTTCACACATATGTGCGTTGCACAAGTCAGCCATGACATTTTAAAGGTAAACCAGTTATTTTAAATAAGCAGATATATGTCTGTATTTTATAGGCATAATTTTCTCAACTATTTATGTTACACTAGGTGCATAATACAATAAGATGATTTATAGATTTTACCTATGAGTCTGTGAATCACAATTTTTCAGCTCACCTCTTTATGAAAGATTAATGTCAACAGCAGGGAGCCAAAAGAAAAAAAAATAAAACCTAAAAAAATGTTTGCAGGCTGTCTCTGGTCTCCCTCTCCCTTCTCTAACTACGAATTCTTCAGTTGTAACACAGTAGAGAAAAGAGGAAAAAACTAAACTCCTTGTCCGAAAACCCAATGCCCACTCATATTTAACATGATTTATATGTGTAGTCTTTTTCAAATGCAAACAGCATTTCACATTATATGCAAACCATCTGAAAAACTACAACATACACTTTTAAAAAACAACTTCTTTAAAAATTATAGTAATGCAAATTAAATTAACCTAGAATTACATGAATAATAAAGTGGAGTAATTATTCAGCACTTTTTGAGATTTTTTTGAGCTTCTTTTTCTAACAACTGCATTTGTCTTCTGCCAAAGGTAGGTGGTAAGTATACATTATGACATCACAGTAACTGTAGCATTCATTATACGATCTGTTTTATCTCAAAAAGTGAGAATATGTTAGTACTGCCTTGGAGACTGTGAACTAACTATAATGTTCATCATAAAAGTGCTTGTAATCTCAGAAAGTGATTCCACATTATGGCTGTCTCTGAGTTTATCAAAATAAGTGCAGCATTCATCATAAAAATTGTTTTTATCTCAAAAACTAGCCATACATTATGATTGTCTCTGAATTTACCAAACTAACTGTAATATTTGTAATAAATGCTACATTTTTATTTCAAAAACATAAATAATGTCAAATAATTTTATTACAGGCTTTCTCATGAAAGACAAAAAAAAAAAACGAATTTAAGCTCTATCTATTAATGCCCTTCTAGCTTGCCAATATACCAAAACACTTGTTCCCATAATAAGTGTCCAGGATGTCCTTAAAAATATCTAAACTAGCAATTGCTTTAATGTAATTTGGTAGTCTGTTCCATGCATCAGATGCTCTCTCAGAGTACCAGTTAGTGCACATCTCATTCCTATAGAATCTTCTACATAGAATGTCTGATGATTCTCTAGTACTTTTTGATAACCCCAAACATTCCCAGAGGTAGTTGTCTCTAAATGCATTATATAACTGAATAAGATCTCCTCTTAGATATCTATAAGAGACACTGTGCAAGTTCAGATATTTTAGTCTTTCATAATACCTTAAATGTTTGGGTCTATATTATATATTCAAAGTTTCAAAACTTCGAATCCCATATGTTTGACAACATATGATCGAATTTTGAAACTTTGAATATATAATAAAATATAAAAAAACATAAATAAAACTTACCTTAACGAACCGAGCAGTGGGGCAAGCACCCCTGCACCTCCACAACCCCCTACTTAAATATACCAACTCCGAGATCGCACTTCAGTGCAGAAAAGGGAAATTCTCCCATTCTGCACTGTACGGCACCGTTACATTTAACCTTCAAACTTTTCAAAGTTCGATCATATGGTGCTGACTATATGACATTCCAAATTTGAAAAGTTCGTTCATGTAATAGGAACCCAAATTTTCACATCATGGATATCCTTGGAATATTTCCACTGTACTCTTTCCAGTTTACTCATGCTTGTTTTCTTATAAGGGTTCCATATTGTTATTCCATACTCAGGTTTGGGTCTAATGTAACTTAACAAACAATGACCTCATCATTTTGGATTTCTTAGACTTCATGAATCTTTTTATACAACCTATAGTTCTGAAACTATCATTAGCCAATTGCTTGATATGATTAGAAAAACTCAAAGCTGAATATACCCATATACCCAGGTCCTTAAATGAGTCTACACTTTCAATCACTGTGTGTTGTATTAAATATTCACATTTCACTTTATGTCTGCCAAATCTCATATGCCTAGTTTTTGATGTATTTATCATCATATTATTCTCTTGTGCCCAAATAGTCAATTTAGTCAAGTTCTTTTGCAGACATGCCTTACCTGTAACACATGTAATCAGTTTACCCAATTTCAGGTCATCTGCATATAGACTGTAGAACACCTGAGATGAAAATGTTAGGTCTGAAAGATATATCTAAACAAGTAAGAGCCTAGGACAGAGCACTGTGGGACACCCTAAATGTAATCATGAATTACACCTGTCTTATCAAGAGTATATCAATACCTAGTTTTACTAATTTATCAATCGTGTTTTGTGTAAGACCCTGTCAAATGCTGAAGTTAAATCTATATAAATTACATCACACCACAATTTTTCTTTCATAGCTGTTATTAAATTGTTATAGAACATCATGTTACATGTGGCAAAGATCTATTTTCAACGTATGCATGCTGATATATGGTTTCAAGTCCCAACCTATCCAGTTCTGACAAAAACTTATCCGATATTTCCTTCTCCATTATTTTTCTACAGCATGAAAGTAGACTTAAGGGACTATATGACTCTGGTTTTGTCATACTCCCCTTTCCCTTAAAGACAGGTTTAATAAGCACGTCTCCAATCTTGAGGAATCTCCCCATGTTTATATGACCTAGTGAATAATAGATATAATGATAATGTAAGTTCTTGTTGAAGTGTTCTCAGGTCATTATTACTAATTCCTCCTCCTCCATGTGCTTTGTTTGGATCCAGTTTGTGCAGCTCTTTTTCAATATAATCTAATTTGATTCCAGTATCTGAGGTTACCTGGGTATCACTAGGACAACTTATTAACCCCTTTGTGGAGCCAAACTGTTTTGCATAAGATTTTGTAAATATAATCTGTGTCTGAAATAAATTTTAGAATCTGCACACAGTTTATCAATTTGTATGTCTTTACTCCTTCCACATCTTATGGATCTATATAAAAGGTGTCCTATTATGCTCAGTATCTTTATATAAAGTTTCTTCAACTCTTTTTTTAAGTTATTTTTTTTTTCTCAAAAATTTTTTTATTAATTATATGAATAGCAAGACAATTAAAAGATTATACATAACAAGAAGGCATACATGAACATATAACAATTCATCTAGTGATAACAACCTTCATGAGATTTTGATAAGTTATTTAGAAATAAAACATACACCATATGTACACTATATACAAGTTAGGCAACCTGAGAGAGAAAAAAATATATATATTTAACATTAACTATTTAATATGTTTAGAACCTTTTCTAACACAACCTTTCTAATAGCTTTTTTTTGGACTTCCACCTAAGTATCTTTGAGCATCAATAAATTTAAAAGCCATTTTCTGGAAAGTAACCCATTTTAATTTAGAACGATCAATACAATTTTGTATTATATAAAGTTTTAGTAATGAGCAAATAAAAATGATAACATGAATATCAACTTTTGAAAGATGAATCAATGGAATATGTAGAATAGCAAATTCCCACGTCAACGTGGATTTTGATATCCCATTTTCTGCAGTCTGACTTTCAAAGATGTCCACAATCTGTGAGAAAAATGACAATACCATAGAATATGAAGGAGGTCTGCTTGGGGATGAGAACAGCATGAACACGAAGGGGACTTATTTGGGTTAAATTTGTTTAATTTGATTGGGGTAAAGTAGGCATCATTATTAATCATTAATTGTGTGTATGCTAATTTTTAAAAGGGATAAATTCCTTAGTGTGTCTAATAGCCAGGACTTTCTGAGATTCTGACAATTGGGAATTATAATTCAACCAAACATTAGATAAAAGACAGTTGTGGTCCATCATTAAAGAATTAATTAATTTATATGAGTTTGAGAGCATTTTATCAGATGATGAAAGTATTTTGATAATCGTGTTAAGGTTTTTAAATTGTGAGTCTATGGGGACCAGAGATACAAATTTGTTTTTAATTATTGCTCTTAGTTGTGTAAGAATTGGTGAGTAATTCCAGTTTACTTTCAATAACTTACGCCAGTCAGATAAAGGCAAGTCAAGATATTTCAAAACATCTCCTACTTTTAGATTTTTAATTAAAGGATAGTTTGTTAAGTTCAAAGTTTATTGTCCAATAATATATTTGGGTTTAGATGAATTGGCTGAACATGGTGCGAGATCTTTTCTAGTTTACACATTTTGAGTAAGGTTTGGAAATCTCTAATCTTTTGTTTAAATACTGTAGATATATTTTTAATAAATAAACTATCCAGAGAGATAAAGGAATAGCTTCAGGATTTAAATTATTAGAAATGACATAATTATACCATAATTTTATCCATAAAGAGTGATTTGGATAAGAAGTGTTATTGAATTTAGAGATAGTAAGAAGTTTATTGGATGAGACAATCAAATAATAGAGATAAAGATTAGGTAAACCCAAACCTCCCTTGTCCTTCGAAAATGCCAATCTAGAATAGGAAATTCTAACAGATTTAGGGAACCATATGAATTTTGCCAAAACTTTATTTACAGACTCAAAAAAATTTTTTGAAATTATCTGATCAGATGATGAGAATTGGTAAAGAAATTTAGGCAGAATATTCATTTTAATAATGGCCACCCTTGAAAGAAATGAAAGGTTTAGATGCTTCCATCTGTCCATATCAGACAATATAGAGTTCCATAATTTATTAATATTATTTTGAAAGGAAGATTTATTATTGTGTTCTAAATTGATTCCTAAATATTTTATATTATAAGTAAACTGAAAATGATCGTCTGGAAACAAAAAGATTTGTGTGCTAAATGATTTAAGGGAAAAATATGAGTTTTTGTAGAATTTAAAAGATAGTTGGAAACCAAAGAAAAATAATCAATAGAATTCATTATTTTCTGTAATCAGATAATGGAGTTTGAAAGTAGATTACTAAATCATCCATAAAAGCAGATAAATGAATATTAGTATTAAGAATTCTAGGATGTTATGAAAAGTATTTTGAGTAATAAACAATAGCAAAGGTTCTAAGTAAATGTTGAAAAGAAAAGGGGACAATGGACAACCCTGTCTTGTTCCTTTAGTGATCTTTATCGGAGCAGAAAATTGACCATTAATGTATAGTCTAGTAAACATATTATTGTATAAAACTTTTAAAAAATTTATAAAGAATAAGGGAATATTAAAACATAACATAGTTTGAAATAGAAAGTTCCAACATACTCTGTCAAAGGCATTTGATGCATCTATAATCAAAGCATATATAGGGTTTGGATTTTCTTAATGAGATGAAATATAGTCTCTAAAGATAGAGTATTATCCCAAGCATGTCTCTGAGACATAAAACCTGATTGATCTGACGAGATAATTGAGGGTAAAATCCGTTTCAATCTGTTAGCCAGAATAGATGACAGAATCTTAATATCCACGTTAATTAAAGAAATGGGTCTATAATTTACTGGGTCAGATTTATCTTTATTATTTTAAGAATTAGAATGGTTTTGGATGTGTTCCAATGAATATCTGAGATATCATTAACTCTTATATGATTGTAAACTTTAAATAGAAAGGGAAGAACTACCAATTTGAAAGTTTTGAAAAATTCTGGAGTAAAACCATCAGGTCCCGGAGATTTACCCAATTTAAGATTATCTACTGAATCCGAGATTTCTTGTACCGATATAGGGGTAGAAAGTAGTTTTTGCTGATTATCATTAAGTTTAGGGAACTGCAAAGAGTCTAAAAAGAGTTTTGAGTGATTATCTTTAACAGAATTAGAAGAACCTGAATATAACTCAGTGTAAAGAGAGGTGAAAAGTTGAATAATCTCTTCATCAGTATTATATAATCTGTTATTATAAGATAAAGATGTAATATTTGGATTTCTGAAGTTAACTTTAGTAATTCTCGCTAACAATTTAGATGGAACCTGGGCCCACTCTGAATATGAAGCAAGTAGCTTTTGTTCAGCTAAGGAGAGGTTATTTTGGTGAAGCAGAATTAAATCTTTCTGACAATCAAAAATTTGTTTTTCTAAAGTAGCATCATAGTTCAGACTAAGATGATTTTCCAACGAAGAAATTCTTGATTTTAAGAATTCCTCTTTCTTAAAGTATTGTTTTTGAAAAAAGCAGCTTTACTAATAAATAAACCTCTTAATCTTGCTTTACATGCAGCCCATTGTATGTCATAAGGAATGTCTGATGATTCAAGACTATTCACCATTTCATTTAGGATTTCTGAAGCTTGTTTGCAAATATCTTCATTTGACAATAAGTTATTATTTAAGGTCCACTTATTAAACATAGTTTTATTTTTGATATTGGGTTTTATGTTCAATTTTAGTGAAATTCTTGAGTGATCCGAAAAGAATCTGGGTTCTGTAGTAAAGTCCACAATATATTTTGAAATATAATCTGAAATTAGAAAAAAGTCTAATCTGGACCACGAATGATAGCACTTAGAATAATAAGTATATATATCATTCTTGTTTATATTTTTAACAGTGCGGAGGGGATCTATTAAATTATATTCTGTCATCAAATCATTTATAGCCAGAGTAGATTGGAGATTATAGGTGACAGTGGAGCGGAACGATCAATTACAGGGTTTATAACTGCATTCCAGTCACCACCCACTATA
This sequence comes from Protopterus annectens, assembly GCF_019279795.1. Taxonomy (NCBI): domain Eukaryota; kingdom Metazoa; phylum Chordata; order Ceratodontiformes; family Protopteridae; genus Protopterus; species Protopterus annectens. The sequence continues at coordinate 551,044,797 of NC_056728.1, forward strand.
ATATGATGATCCTTATAGGATGCAAGAATATTGTAAATTTTAAAATGAACAAATGTTGTGAATTACATGGGCCATATAGATTTAAAATTAATAAGGGTTTGTCCAAACCAGCAATAGAAGCGGTAAATAAGCACCACCTCCCTCATCATCAAATTTCTCATCAATAATATTCCCAATTAATTTTTGTTTAATGATTATAGCTACACCTCTGGAGTTAGATGAGTCACCTGAAGCTATAATCTTTTTGATCCATTTTTTAACTCTTTATTCCAATCAATACGTGAAATATGGGTCTCTTGAATAAAACAAATGTTAGCCTGTGATTTAAAGATCATATGAAATAATAGTGACTTTTTCGCTTTATCTTGAATGCCTCTAACATTCCAAGAATCTAAAATTATGTCAACAGGCATATTCTACAAGTATAATCATTATTGATGCTATAAAAGTGAACTCAAGGTGCAAATCCAACACAACATTAAAAAGAAGAAAAAAAAATAAAAGAAAAAACAGTCTTTAAGTATTCAAGCAAGTCATCAAATAACATTTGTTGAAAAAAAAAAGAAAAAAGGTTTTTTAAGAACCATGAAATGTATAATAATAACCTTTATCCTAACCCTAGTGCCTACCCACCAATCCCCTGTGATAAAGGAAGAGCAGAAGAACATGAAAAACATTGTAATTATAGATAATAATAACCTCAAGTTAGAATACAAATTACTCAAAGGAAGCCTAACATAACATAAAGTCCGAGTAATACTACTAAAATATATACAAAATTAACTAATTTCAAGACGTCCAACATGCCTAATCCCTACTTCTAATACTAATCTAAAGCTCCTATCCTTAAATTGAAATTTATAGTGATTAAATGTATTTCCTCAAGTATTTCAAGAGAAAGAGAAACAAGTAAATAATAAATAAATCACACTCTGCTTAACTAGAACACTCTATCATAAGAAGTAATACAATTAAAACTGAAAGATATGTAAGATAACATATATAAGTATAACAAAACCAACTGATAACATTATAAGTAAATAAGCATAGCATTACTGAACTAAAGATAATAGTCATGCACTATCTACTGAACCTTCTTTAGTACTTTAGTGATAATTTCATTAATCAACATGACCATTAGTATGATAAAAGCACTAATACCTGTAGAATGAGTATTTAGTTATAGTTCAAATAAAGCAAAAAACAACTACCAAGCAACCATATCTCAAAATGAAAAACAATTCAGTCTGGAGATGCATCTATTAACTAGATAATAATAGTACAGGAACTATTCAAAATGAAATATTATAAGCTGTAAGGTTTTAACACTAGTTAATATACATGAATAAAGTATAATTATATTATTAAATAGTAACTTAAACAGCATCATATATATTGGACTGAATGTACAACAATGTGCATACATATAATTTTAAATCTACTTTTTGAATATTTTACTAATGACTCTGTTAGGTTATATAGCCATACTATTCTTCTAAGCTATAGATGTAACATAGCAAAACAGCATGAAAAGACAAGGCTTTTAAAGTAAACATTTTGAAAATCTAATTAAAACAGAAACAAGCAAGCTAAATGCAGTAAATCTAAGGGCTTAAATATATACATGTAGATTCAGCTAATCATATTAAAGATAGTTATTTCAAACCTTTCAAATAAGTAAAGGCTTTCTTAAACATAAACTACTAATCATAAATATCACATCCAGCCTCTGAGAAGAGAGAGAGCAGAGAATAGAAAGAACATGAAACTTTCATATGAACAGGTATACTTTGTAACATTTGTCAAATTAAACACTTCAGTATAATATAAAATATTGTATGAAAAATATTCTGAATAGGAAAATATGTTCATTTCTTTACACATCCTTTAGAATTTTAATATATAAAACTAACCTGTTCATTTGTTTCCAGAAACATTTTCACTCTGCTTTATGAAAGTAGCAGCTTGCTTTGAAGTCATGCAGACACACTAAAAGTCACTGAATATATTATGTGACATGAATCTGTTTAAATTTAAAAAGCAACCTTCATTTATGAAGAGAAAACACTTTAAATAATAGCCAGATCTATTAAAAAGTTAGTGCTATTGAATACTTGTTGAAAACAAGCAGACTTGTGTATTTGAAACTGTCCTTCTTTCCTCACAAATGATGACATCACCATCCATCTCAGAGCGACTATAGTGTGCGCATGTTCATGCAGAGCATCAGCTGGAACTCTGAGGGGAAGATTTTCTTGCTAGAATGTTGAGATGGAATGTTTTTCCCTCCAAAAATCATTTAGCTTACACAGAAGGCTGTAACTCCAAAGCTTGTAGTAAAATTAACATATTATCTATTAACACAGCAAGCATATGTGAGAGAAAGAGAAAAAAGTAAATACAGGAATTTAAATGCTTCTATTAATCCACACAAATCTAACAAGCATATATCCTGTCACTGCACACTGTCACACCAAATCCATCATGTGTAAATTACATGACAAGTTCTTAAGGTAATATAATTATGTCACACCAGAATTACAAATCATGTAACACAAATACTGTCATATTAAAAGAAAAGATCAAACCTTATTGTAGTTCTTTAACAGTAGAATATTAAGATACAGTGTCAGGAAGCTTTTTAAATGTTTTAAGAAAAATGTCTTTTGCATCTTTAGGATCTGAACATACAAATCTTTTGTCATTAGCTGTGAAAGACAAGGTATTAGGATATGCCATTCGAAATCTAATCCCTCTTTTTATCAAGTCAGCACAATAGGGGACTAGTTTTTGTCTATTTAATTTGATCTGTGCAGGAAGATCTTGGGAAAATGATAGTTTGTGAGACTTCCATATGAATTGTTTCTTTGTTTTAGCAGTTTCTAGGATCTGGAAAGTGTCTTGAAAGTTTAGTAACTTAGTATAAATTAACCTTGGTGTGGAAGAATCTTGCTTTGTACGCAGTGCTCTGTGTGCTCTCTCTACAATTATAGATTTTGAAGAAGCTTCACAATTTAACAGTGTTTCAAAGATATTTTTAGTCACAGATAACAAGTTTTTATTGTCATAAGATTCAGGTAAACCACGAATAATGATGTTATTTCTTCGACTCCTGGCTTCCAGATCCAATATTTTAGCTTGTAAATCTGAAACAGTTTTATCTCTAGATTTAAAGTCACTTTCCAATAAGTCTGTTTTAACCTCCAAAGCTAAGATTTTATTTTCAATAGTAACAATACTATCGTTTATTTGCTTTAAAGATTTACTAAAGTCTGTAAACTGTTCTGAAAAGTTTTGTATAGCACTTTGGATTGGTTTTAATGCTATTTTTAGTTCTTCTAAAAGGAAATTTGAGCCATTTAAATCTTTATTACTTACATTAAAAGTTTCTGTAGGTTGTCTAGATGATTTCAGTCTTTTTGAACCTGAATCTTTTTCAGGAGAGAGCATTGAAGTACATTTGGCCTTTGTAGGTTGAGTCTCCATGGAGTCAGATTTTGTAGCCATGCCCAGAAATGGAATGCAGTTAACAGGATACCAGGAACCAGGAACAGACTGGAGCAGTAGGAGTCCCAGCAGCAGAGAGACCAAGAATGTTCTGAGGTAAAATAAATCCCAGGATAATAATTCCAGAAGAAAAAATAATCCAAATCCGTAGAAAAAGATTTATAAAATCTTTTAGTATAAAAATTTGAGGAAAAAGGTTGATGTAAAGTTGTAAAAAAAAACAAAAGTTAAATAGCTGTGAGGAGCTCAGAGAGTAAGGACTAGACTAGTCGGCAGCCATCTTGGAATCCCTTCTTCAACTCTTTATTGAGCTTGTCTTACATGGTGCTTAATTTGTCTAGCTTATTTTAGTTTTCAAAGTTCAACCGCTCTTCCATTTCTTATATTTTTTGTCTATCACCTTAATCAGGTAACTTGCTCTTATAGAAATATATCCCCCCCTGATGTTTTATGCCAAGATCCTGATGTTAAATTTTTTTTTTTTGCACTTCTGTTTCAATACTTTCAACATTACATCTGCAGTTTTTCCACCGAACACATCACTCCAGTTAGTTTTACATAGTGACTGTTTGGCTTCCATATAATTTGTAATTAACCTCCTGTGCATTGGTTTAGATTTCAGTTTAATAATTATCTAGCAACAAATTAACCTTTAAAACCCCATGATCACTGCACATCAAAACATTTTTTTTACAATCTGAAGCAATTATTGTTCCTGAATATACATTGTGAATAATTTCCCTTACTAATGTTGTTGAATCAATATTATTCCACTCTGTTTCTGGTAAATTTAAGTCCACAGCTAATGTTATTCTTCCTTCCTGTGTTTCATGTAAGAAATGTATGAATTCCTCTAGGTCATCTTCACTTGACTTTGGTGGTTTATACACTCCAACAATTGTTATATGTTCCAGGGTTGTCTTTATTGTCACAGTTACACAGTCTATAGTATTGGTATTATCACTGAACATGTAATAATCACAAGTCTCTTAACTATCTTTAATCCTTATCATAACACCTCCACCTGATTTTTTTTTGTTAGAATGTCTGTTACAGTAAACACTTTTGTATCCTGACAGAACTGGTTTCCAGTCATTGTTTTTTAACCATGTTTCACAAACAATAACAACATCGATCCTGTGGGAATGTTGCAATGACTTCAAGGTTAGAGCTGGAGTTTGGACTAGGGTAAATAGTAAGGTTTTAAGTAACAATAGGGGTTAGAGTCAGGGTTAAGATTAAGTTCAGACAACTTTAAGGTTAGGGATATTTTTAATGTAACAATTAACATTAGGGTTGGTTTTAAGCTTATGGCAAAGGTTAATCTTTGGGTTAGATTTAGGGCTAAGTTTGGGTCTGGGGTTTCAGTTAGATATAGTGTTGAACTAGAATTAGAGTTATAGGTTAAGGGTATAAGGGTGTTGTGCCCTTTATCTAATTTGTGGGGCTTTTGCTCATCAAACGAAATGCTGTGGATAATTAAACTAGGAATACAATATCAAGACTTGTTTTTAATAAGACAAATGCAAAGCTTTCAAGCATAAGCTCTTTCTCGATGCATAAAATAGCTATGTTAATGGTCACAATAAATGCCTTGAGGCAGTCTGCATAGGACATTTTATGTACGCCCTGTATTATTGTGACCATTAACCTAGCTATTTTATGCACTGAGAAAGAACTTATGCTTCAAAGCTTTGCATTTGTCTTATTAAAACAAGTCTTGATGTATTCCTAGTTTATTTTTGTTTTTGTGCTTTTGAGTACCTGGGAATACGTTGGTTCCTACATGAGATTTTATTCTTTGATAATTATATATAATGCTATATTGTGTGCCTTTTCTATTATGAGTCTTTTTTTTTTAGTTTTGGCTTCTTTCCTTTGACCTGCTTAGGCTCAGTTGTGTTTATCTCGGTATGTCTGTATTTTGCATGTCAGCAGAAAGAAGTATAAGAACTTGGTTGCTGTTGAAAAAAGAGGTAGCTTTACTCCATTGCAGTACATGCCTGCTCACTGTCATCTGTGGGCTTATGAATTGCCTGCAAAAGATAGTGGTAAAAAAGACTTGTGTTTCTGCAACAGTTGCTGATGCTTCAGCAAATAATGTCTGACTGACAACATATGTGGGAATAGTTGTAGTATAGCAAATAGTAACAACACACGGAGCATGGAAAGTACCCTGCTGGTAGTACATTCATACTATTTCCCTACTCTTCACTTATTTTATAGGTGGCATGGTGGGCCCATTGCCCTGACAACTAGTAGAAGCTTGTGAGTTTAGACAACGTGTGCCCATTAGGCATGATGTGGTAATCATGGATGGCAGAATTAAAGCAAATAAGAAATATAAAAGAGCAACAAAAACAGTCAATGTATATGATAAGAATAAGAAGCCTCTGTTAGAAAACAAGAAGTTGTCATCTTTCTGAGAGACAGGTCATAAAGCCCTATCAAGAATACCATGTGCAGTTCTGAAAGGGTCATCTTCATATTAATGTAGGCAAAACAGAAGCACAACTTGGCAAAATAAGCCATGCAAACACAGAGTTGAAAAGCTTCACTTCTAGCACACATTGTGTTGAAAAAAGGAGGCAGAACGTAAAAAGATGTGAGGAAAAAAAAATCAATGTTATACAGATAACTCAATGAATATACAAGGAATTATTCTACAATGATTTATTGCACCTTGCTATGAGCTATTGAATGGCTAGAAGATGAATTTAATGCACTGTTGGTAGCATTTGTAAAGCTGCAAGGAACCACCACGAATCACCATAAAATAAATAAAAGGATTTTATTAAAGAGAGAACAAGCGCTTTCACGCACCATCCCAGTGCGCTTCCTCAGGTTACATTCTACAAAGCAATCTCCCATCTTTAAATAAAAAACCATCAGCCCAATTAAACAATCAAATCCATCAATTTAAACAAGACAATCAACATTTCAAAGGGTAAATACATCCTATGTCTGAATGGATAACTTCGGACGCTGTGGAGAAGGTATTCCTTCTTAAAACACGGCACTTAATCACATTTCAGTTCATTTATATTAATAATCATATATGTATATAAAAATATACATATAGCAATACAAATCAATTCATTTATGTAAATAAATATATATAAGTGAAAATATATATATAACAATACAAATCAAAAACCTATATATAAATAAATAAAATATCAAAAATATTAAAATTTGATAAGTTAAAACAATCAATATACAAGCTCAAATGACCTTTCAAGTAAGTTAGCACCATGATATTACAAACTAAAACAGCATCAGTTCAGACATTACTTCATATTATCATAAATCTGAACATGTTAAGCTCCCACATATATGAATGTAGAAAAGGAAAAGGAGATATAAAGTGCAAGTGACTTTCAAAAACTAAAATTAAAATTGATCACAATACTAATATTAATGTACCCAAGTTAAGCATAATAAAACTATGTAGACCACATGAGGCTGAAGCATGAAAGGGAAAGGGGGGGTGGAGGGGTTTGAGAAAGGTGGAAAGGGGAAAGGAGAAAGGGGTGGGAACAAAGGAAGGGGGAAATTCACATTAATGTGCAAAGCAGTCATAATGCAACCATGTCACTGACCACCCAAAAGAGCTGGTCTGATACTAAGAGCTGAGTTCAGACCCGGCTCTATGTGTGCCCTAAAATTTAGGATCCATTTTAATTCACTTAATTCAAGGGTACCTGTAAGGTCTCCTTCTCTCCTATTATGATGTAACACCTGTATAATTCTGAATCTAAATGTATGTGAGGGGAAATGTTGGCAATGCCTTGCTAATACATTCGTAGCATTCCCCTTTCTGATGTCATACACATGATTGTATATGCGGTCCTTAAATCTGCGTGTAGTCATGCCCACATAGTAGGCTCCGCAGGGATCACATGTTGCTAAATAAATGACATTGCTAGTGTCACACGTGGCATAGAATCTTGGCTCAAACACTATCCCTATGCCTGGAACTTCAAAATTCTGAACAGTGGATATATATTTACATATACAACACTTCCTACATGGAAATGTACCTTGTCTATATCTCATTCTGACATCTATGGGTTCAGTTTTCACTTTTTCTCTACATAAAAGTCTTTTAAGATTCAGACAATTACTATATCTAAATACTGGTTTATTCCCCACTAATTTAGATAAACTCTTGTCCAAGCATAATATTTTCCAATTGCCATTTATGATGTCTTTAACATGATTTACATCATTCGTGTATCTAACATCAAAATAGATTCTTCCCTTGTTTCTCCCAAAGTAGCGATCAGGGCACCACTTCCTATGTACTGATCCTGATGTACCTAGGGAGTTGTCCATTTGGCTTCTCACCAGCGAATATGGATAACCCCTATCGATGAGACAGCTTTCCTGGATCTCCATATAATGAAGAACATCCTCTTGCTTACTGCATAACCTGGCTATCCTAGATATTTGATTTTTTATCACATTTGGAAAGATATGTCTGGGATGCATGCTGTCAAAATGGAGGATACCATTCCTCCAGCACGACTTCCTGTACAACGATGTTGTTATATTATTCAGATCATCCTTGTGGATGGTGATATCTAAAAAATCCACCCTTTGAACAGAACATTCATAGGTAAATTCCAAAAAAGTAGTGGTTGATCCCATAAAATCTATAAATTTATGTAGCGAATCAAGATCACCATTCCAAAATAGGAGGATGTCATCCACAAAGCGTCTATATAAGATAACATTATTTTTAAACCTCTCATCATCAAAAATAAACATCTTTTCCCACTGATATATTGCCAGGTTTGCATATGCATTAGCACAAGGGGTGCCCATGGCTACCCCCCATGTTTGCTTGTATATTTTATCCTGAAACAGAAAAATATTGTTACTCAGTATCATATCCAAGAGGGTACATACTGTCATCTGATCATCATTTTCCAAGTTGCTGAGCTCACGTAAGCAACTTCTTACGGCCTCAATTCCAAATTCATTGGGAATACTAGTAAACAAGTTCTTTATGTCTAGTGTAACCATCAATGTATCATGCCTTAAACTCTCAGATAATGAGGTGTGCGTCAGATCTTGTAACAAGCTATATGAATCTTTTAAAATGGTTGAGATGGAACTAACCAAAGGACCAAATTTTGATTGTACAAACAGAGAAGCATTCTCCGTCACCCAAAGTTTTCCAGAGACTATAGGCCGTAATGGTGGTGGATATACCCCCTTATGCATCTTCGGGAGCCCTTTAATGAGAGGAATTAATGGAGCCTCAATTATTAAAAAATCATAAAGACATTTGTCTATGCACCTGGTCATCAGCAAGTCATAGATTGTATCATGTACATCTCTTATAATAGATTCTACTTGTGATTTATTTATTTGATGATAAGCTAAATCATCATGCAGTAGCTCATCCATTAGGTCCCTATACAATACAGCATCCATTGCAACAACTCCCCCCCCCCTTGTCTGCGGGTTTAAACACTATGTTGTCATCATTGCACAATTGTTCAAGACAATGCTTCTGTGGAGCATTTAAATTAATAAAGAGATTCTTATGTTTCCTTTCCTTATAATACATGTAGAAATCATGCTCACATGCACGCTGAAAACATTCTAACAAACTAGGCATTTGAGTTATAAATGTGCTCTTCCTTTTTAGGACTTGCGAATTAAATGCAAAATCATTGTCCACAGAGTCTTTATACAATATCGTAAGGGCTAACTTCCTCGTGAACAAACGGAGCATTATCAGAGTGTCTGAAAGCTCACTCCCCCTAGAGGGAATGAAGGAAAGTCCTCTATTAAGAACAAAACGTTCATCATCAGAAAACTCCCTAGAGGTTAAATTAAAAAATAAAGTGTTCAACTCTTCGTCTTTCTCTTTGATTCTCGTACTTCCCCTGATAACTTTCTTTTGCCTCTCCCCCTGCTTGTTGAGCGCGTCTGTGCTCTGTTCTTGTATGGTAAAGGGAAGTTAAAAGGTATCGCTACCTCAGAACTGTTCTTGGTATAGCTGTCATCAGTTTTAGACCTTGCTCCCGTTTCTTCCATAGCTCTTAAGCACTGCTGGTTGCATGGAAGAGAGGAGCTAGATGAATTAATTTCCCTATCCACATTCACACCAGTGGATTCTTTATTAACAAGTGATTGACTCAGCATATTCAAGCCATTAGTCATACTTGGCGTGCTTAAATGAATAGCATCTGTGGAGTTGTCGGTCTCAACAGCAACAGCAACTTCATTGACTCTCGGCCACACAAAAATGCGGCCCATTTGAAAGTCCTGACAGTCCCGTTTTAATTTCTTAAGCTTGATTTGTTCAAGCTTGTTGCTGTACAGTGTAAGTTGCCTAAGCATACTATTCAGTCTAGATATACAGAGTTCACTCTTGAAAAGCATAATAATATTTTTATGCTCACCTTCCACTTTTGTAATCAGTTCAGCCTCGATGGGTGAAAAATAATCAATAAGCAGTTGGATATACTTATTACCAAGGTCTATATTCAGCTGCTGCCACCTCCATAAAAGTTCAGGGTGGTTGTCTCCGTAGCTCGGCATGCACAGGACCCGCATGCCGCGTGGAATAACTTTAAAATGCAGACACGCCTCCAAGTGCTTCCTCTGCCAAATGAGCCGGTGCAACTTATACAGATCATTTTCCAATGTTCTTAGTGCCCATAAAAATCCTGTAGATTATCAGTACTCTGAGCAGCAACATATGAAGTATTACCTTTAATGTCAAAGCTCAAAAGAGAGTTATTCTGTTGATGAAATAAACTGTTCCAGTCCTCGGTACCGCTTGTACCTGCCGGATTGTAATCAAGTTCAATATTAGGCATCTCCATCGTGTGTCGGTCAAACAGGCAAATAAATAAGAGAAATATCAGCACCAAACCAAGTACGACCATCCAAAGGTTCCTTCCAAAACAGAATGCTGAGCAAACAGGAATCACTTGTAAAGCTGCAAGGAACCACCACGAATCACCATAAAATAAATCAAAGGATTTTATTAAAGAGAGAACAAGCGCTTTCACTCACCATCCCAGTGCGCTTCCTCAGGTTACATTCTACAAAGCAATCTCCCATCTTTAAATATAAAACCATCAGCCCAATTAAACAATCAAATCCATCAATTTAAACAAGACAATCAACATTTCAAAGGGTAAATACATCCTATGTTTGAATGGATAACTTCGGACGCTGTGGAGAAGGTATTCCTTCTTAAAACACGGCACTTAATCACATTTCAGTTAATTTATATTAATAATCATATATGTATATAAAAATATACATATAGCAATACAAATCAATTCATTTATGTAAATAAATATATATAAGTGAAAATATATATATAACAATACAAATCAAAAACCTATATATAAATAAATAAAATATCAAAAATATTAAAATTTGATAAGTTAAAACAATCAATATACAAGCTCAAATGACCTTTCAAGTAAGCTAGCACCATGATATTACAAACTAAAACAGCATCAGTTCAGACATTACCTCATATTATCATAAATCTGAACATGTTAAGCTCCCACATATATGAATGTAGAAAAGGAAAAGGAGATATAAAGTGCAAGTGACTTTCAAAAACTAAAATTAAAATTGATCACAATACTAATATTAATGTACCCAAGTTAAGCATAATAAAACTATGTAGACCACATGAGGCTGAAGCAGGAAAGGGAAAGGGGGGGGAGGGGGGGTTTGAGAAAGGTGGAAAGGGGAAAGGAGAAAGGGTAGGGAACAAAGGAAGGGGGAAATTCACATTAATGTGCAAAGCAGTCATAATGCAACCATGTCACTGACCACCCAAAAGAGCTGGTCTGATACTAAGAGCTGAGTTCAGACCCGGCTCTATGTGTGCCCTAAAATTTAGGATCCATTTTAATTCACTTAATTCAAGGGCACCTGTAAGGTCTCCTTCTCTCCTATTATGATGTAACACCTGTATAATTCTGAATCTAAATGTATGTGAGGGGAAATGTTGGCAATGCCTTGCAAATACATTCGTAGCATTCCCCTTTCTGATGTCATACACATGATTGTATATGCGGTCCTTAAATCTGCGTGTAGTCATGCCCACATAGTAGGCTCCGCAGGGATCACATGTTGCTAAATAAATGACATTGCTAGTGTCACACATGGCATAGAATCTTGGCTCAAACACTATCCCTATGCCTGGAACTTCAAAATTCTGAACAGTGGATATATATTTACATATACAACACTTCCTACATGGAAATGTACCTTGTCTATATCTCATTCTGACATCTATGGGTTCAGTTTTCACTTTTTCTCTACATAAAAGTCTTTTAAGATTCAGACAATTACTATATCTAAATACTGGTTTATTCCCCACTAATTTAGATAAACTCTTGTCCAAGCATAATATTTTCCAATTGCCATTTATGATGTCTTTAACATGATTTACATCATTCGTGTATCTAACATCAAAATAGATTATTCCCTTGTTTCTCCCAAAGTAGCGATCAGGGCACCACTTCCTATGTACTGATCCTGATGTACCTAGGGAGTTGTCCATTTGGCTTCTCACCAGTGAATATGGATAACCCCTATCGATGAGACAGCTTTCCTGGATCTCCATATAATGAAGAACATCCTCTTGCTTACTGCATAACCTGGCTATCCTAGATATTTGATTTTTTATCACATTTGGAAAGATATGTCTGGGATGCATGCTGTCAAAATGGAGGATACCATTCCTCCAGCACGACTTCCTGTACAACGATGTTGTTATATTATTCAGATCATCCTTATGGATGGTGAAATCTAAAAAATCCACCCTTTGAACAGAACATTCATAGGTAAATTCCAAAAAAGTAGTGGTTGATCCCATAAAATCTATAAATTTATGTAGCGAATCAAAATCACCGTTCCAAAATAGGAGGATGTCATCCACAAAGCGTCTATATAAGATAACATTATTTTTAAACCTCTCATCATCAAAAATAAACATCTTTTCCCACTGATATATTGCCAGGTTTGCATATGCATTAGCACAAGGGGTGCCCATAGCTACCCCCCCATGTTTGCTTGTATATTTTATCCTGAAACAGAAAAATATTGTTACTCAGTATCATATCCAAGAGGGTACATACTGTCATCTGATCATCATTTTCCAAGTTGCTGAGCTCACGTAAGCAACTTCTTACGGCCTCAATTCCAAATTCATTGGGAATACTAGTAAACAAGTTCTTTATGTCTAGTGTAACCATCAATGTATCATACCTTAAACTCTCAGATAATGAGGTGTGCTTCAGATCTTGTAACAAGCTATATGAATCTTTTAAAATGGTTGAGATGGATGCTGTTGGTAGCATTGTTACCAGTCCAGTTCCATGCATAGGTGCCTTAGACTCAATTTGCATGTCCTCCAAATAACCATGTGGTGTTTTGCCAAGTGTTCTGGCAGTCCTCCAAATGATGACCCTTGTGTTTGTGTGTGTGTGCATGTGTGTGTGTGTGTGTGTGTGTGTGTGTGTGTGTGTGTGTGTGTATGTGTGAATATGTGTGTGCTGTGTATTCCTTTTCTAAACTGGCATCTTTTTTTTTTTGACGAGCAACACTATTTATTACCACATTTTCTTTTTCCATATTGTGCATGGTGCACTTGTTATCTGGGTAATGATTGCAGATATGACCATTTTATAATTATATGCTTATATAACACTAATAAACTAGCCTAAAATGAATCAATCAGTGCTTCCATTTAATTTGCAATAACTTGTCATTGTTAACAGTGCAGATCCATAAATTACAAATAACTATTCTGTTTAGTCTTAATCTCCAGTTTGATTTAATATTGCCCCTTAATTAAAAACACAACAGTCTGTTTCAACAAAAAAAAATACTCCCCGGGATTCATGAACCTTGCGCCAGGCGTCAGCATAGCGTCGGCGTTATAACGCCAAATATGGCTGCTTAGCTTATTATTCCACTCTGTTTCTGGTAAATTTAAGTCCACAGCTAATGTTATTCTTCCTTCCTGTGTTTCTTGCAAGAAATTTATGAATTCCTCTAGGTCATCTTCACTTGACTTTGGTGATCTATACATGCCAACAATTGTTATATGTTCCACAGTTATAATTATTGTCACAGTTACACAAGCCACAGTATTGGTATTAGCACTGAAAAGGTAATAATCACAAGTCTCTTATATCTTTAATCCTTATCATAACACCTCCACCTGATTTTTTGTTAGAATGTCTGTTACAGTAAACACTTTTGTATCCTGACAGGACTGGTTTCCAGTCATTGTTTTTAACCATATTCACAAACAATAACAACATCGATCCTGTGGGAATGTTGCAATGACTTCAAGGTTAGAGCTGGAGTTTGGACTAGGGTAAATAGTAAGGTTTTAAGTAACAATAGGGGTTAGAGTCAGGGTTAAGATTAAGTTCAGACAACTTTAAGGTTAGGGATATTTTTAATGTAACAATTAACATTAGGGTTGGTTTTAAGCTTATGGCAAAGGTTAATCTTTGGGTTAGATTTAGGGCTAAGTTTGGGTCTGGGGTTTCAGTTAGATATAGTGTTGAACTAGAATTAGAGTTATAGGTTAAGGGTATAAGGGTGTTGTGCCCTTTATCTAATTTGTGGGGCTTTTGCTCATCAAACGAAATGCTGTGGATAATTAAACTAGGAATACAATATCAAGACTTGTTTTTAATAAGACAAATGCAAAGCTTTCAAGCATAAGCTCTTTCTCGATGCATAAAATAGCTATGTTAATGGTCACAATAAATGCCTTGAGGCAGTCTGCATAGGACATTTTATGTACGCCCTGTATTATTGTGACCATTAACCTAGCTATTTTATGCACTGAGAAAGAACTTATGCTTCAAAGCTTTGCATTTGTCTTATTAAAAACAAGTCTTGATGTATTCCTAGTTTATTTTTGTTTTTGTGCTTTTGAGTACCTGGGAATACGTTGGTTCCTACATGAGATTTTATTCTTTGATAATTATATATAATGCTATATTGTGTGCCTTTTCTATTATGAGTCTTTTTTTTTTAGTTTTGGCTTCTTTCCTTTGACCTGCTTAGGCTCAGTTGTGTTTATCTCGGTATGTCTGTATTTTGCATGTCAGCAGAAAGAAGTATAAGAACTTGGTTGCTGTTGAAAAAAGAGGTAGCTTTACTCCATTGCAGTACATGCCTGCTCACTGTCATCTGTGGGCTTATGAATTGCCTGCAAAAGATAGTGGTAAAAAAGACTTGTGTTTCTGCAACAGTTGCTGATGCTTCAGCAAATAATGTCTGACTGACAACATATGTGGGAATAGTTGTAGTATAGCAAATAGTAACAACACACGGAGCATGGAAAGTACCCTGCTGGTAGTACATTCATACTATTTCCTACTCTTCACTTATTTTATAGGTGGCATGGTGGGCCCATTGCCCTGACAACTAGTAGAAGCTTGTGAGTTTAGACAACGTGTGCCCATTAGGCATGATGTGGTAATCATGGATGGCAGAATTAAAGCAAATAAGAAATATAAAAGAGCAACAAAAACAGTCAATGTATATGATAAGAATAAGAAGCCTCTGTTAGAAAACAAGAAGTTGTCATCTTTCTGAGAGACAGGTCATAAAGCCCTATCAAGAATACCATGTGCAGTTCTGAAAGGGTCATCTTCATATTAATGTAGGCAAAACAGAAGCACAACTTGGCAAAATAAGCCATGCAAACACAGAGTTGAAAAGCTTCACTTCTAGCACACATTGTGTTGAAAAAAGGAGGCAGAACGTAAAAAGATGTGAGGAAAAAAAAATCAATGTTATACAGATAACTCAATGAATATACAAGGAATTATTCTACAATGATTTATTGCACCTTGCTATGAGCTATTGAATGGCTAGAAGATGAATTTAATGCACTGTTGGTAGCATTTGTAAAGCTGCAAGGAACCACCACGAATCACCATAAAATAAATAAAAGGATTTTATTAAAGAGAAAGCGCTTTCACGCACCATCCCAGTCGCTTCCTCAGGTTACATTCTACAAAGCAATCTCCCATCTTTAAATAAAAAACCATCAGCCCAATTAAACAATCAAATCCATCAATTTAAACAAGACAATCAACATTTCAAAGGGTAAATACATCCTATGTCTGAATGGATAACTTCGGACGCTGTGGAGAAGGTATTCCTTCTTAAACACGGCACTTAATCACATTTCAGTTCATTTATATTAATAATCATATATGTATATAAAAATATACATATAGCAATACAAATCAATTCATTTATGTAAATAAATATATATAAGTGAAAATATATATATAACAATACAAATCAAAACCTATATATAAATAAATAAAATATCAAAAATATTAAAATTTGATAAGTTAAAACAATCAATATACAAGCTCAAATGACCTTTCAAGTAAGTTAGCACCATGATATTACAAACTAAAACAGCATCAGTTCAGACATTACTTCATATTATCATAAATCTGAACATGTTAAGCTCCACATATATGAATGTAGAAAAGGAAAAGGAGATATAAAGTGCAAGTGACTTTCAAAAACTAAAATTAAAATTGATCACAATACTAATATTAATGTACCCAAGTTAAACATAATAAAACTATGTAGACCACATGAGGCTGAAGCATGAAAGGGAAAGGGGGTGGAGGGTTTGAGAAAGGTGGAAAGGGCAAAGGAGAAAGGGGTGGGAACAAAGGAAGGGGGAAATTCACATTAATGTGCAAAGCAGTCATAATGCAACCATGTCACTGACCACCCAAAAGAGCTGGTCTGATACTAAGAGCTGAGTTCAGACCCGGCTCTATGTGTGCCCTAAAATTTAGGATCCATTTTAATTCACTTAATTCAAGGGTACCTGTAAGGTCTCCTTCTCTCCTATTATGATGTAACACCTGTATAATTCTGAATCTAAATGTATGTGAGGGGAAATGTTGGCAATGCCTTGCTAATACATTCGTAGCATTCCCCTTTCTGATGTCATACACATGATTGTATATGCGGTCCTTAAATCTGCGTGTAGTCATGCCCACATAGTAGGCTCCATGAGATCACATGTTGCTAAATAAATGACATTGCTAGTGTCACGTGGCATAGAATCTTGGCTCAAACACTATCCCTATGCCTGGAACTTCAAAATTCTGAACAGTGGATATATATTTACATATACAACACTTCCTACATGGAAATGTACCTTGTCTATATCTCATTCTGACATCTATGGGTTCAGTTTTCACTTTTCTCTACATAAAAGTCTTTTAAGATTCAGACAATTACTATATCTAAATACTGGTTTATTCCCCACTAATTTAGATAAACTCTTGTCCAAGCATAATATTTTCCAATTGCCATTTATGATGTCTTTAACATGATTTACATCATTCGTATCTAACATCAAAATAGATTCTTCCCTTGTTTCTCCCAAAGTAGCGATCAGGGCACCACTTCCTATGTACTGATCCTGATGTACCTAGGGAGTTGTCCATTTGGCTTCTCACCAGCGAATATGGATAACCCCTATCGATGAGACAGCTTTCCTGGATCTCCATATAATGAAGAACATCCTCTTGCTTACTGCATAACCTGGCTATCCTAGATATTTGATTTTTTATCACATTTGGAAAGATATGTCTGGGATGCATGCTGTCAAAATGGAGGATACCATTCCTCCACGACTTCCTGTACAACGATGTTGTTATATTATTCAGATCATCCTTGTGGATGGTGATATCTAAAAATCCACCCTTTGAACAGAACATTCATAGGTAAATTCCAAAAAGTAGTGGTTGATCCCATAAAATCTATAAATTTATGTAGCGAATCAAGATCACCATTCCAAAATAGGAGGATGTCATCCACAAAGCGTCTATATAAGATAACATTATTTTTAAACCTCTCATCATCAAAATAAACATCTTTTCCCACTGATATATTGCCAGGTTTGCATATGCATTAGCACAAGGTGCCCATGGCTACCCCCCATGTTTGCTTGTATATTTTATCCTGAAACAGAAAAATATTGTTACTCAGTATCATATCCAAGAGGGTACATACTGTCATCTGATCATCATTTTCCAAGTTGCTGAGCTCACGTAAGCAACTTCTTACGGCCTCAATTCCAAATTCATTGGGAATACTAGTAAACAAGTTCTTTATGTCTAGTGTAACCATCAATGTATCATGCCTTAAACTCTCAGATAATGAGGTGTGCGTCAGATCTTGTAACAAGCTATATGAATCTTTTAAAATGGTTGAGATGGAACTAACCAAAGGACCAAATTTTGATTGTACAAACAGAGAAGCATTCTCCGTCACCCAAAGTTTTCCAGAGACTATAGGCCGTAATGGTGGTGGATATACCCCCTTATGCATCTTCGGGAGCCCTTTAATGAGAGGAATTAATGGAGCCTCAATTATTAAAAATCATAAAGACATTTGTCTATGCACCTGGTCATCAGCAAGTCATAGATTGTATCATGTACATCTCTTATAATAGATTCTACTTGTGATTTATTTATTTGATGATAAGCTAAATCATCATGCAGTAGCTCATCCATTAGGTCCCTATACAATACAGCATCCATTGCAACAACTCCCCCCCCCCTTGTCTGCGGGTTTAAACACTATGTTGTCATCATTGCACAATTGTTCAAGACAATGCTTCTGTGGAGCATTTAAATTAATAAAGAGATTCTTATGTTTCCTTTCCTTATAATACATGTAGAAATCATGCTCACATGCACGCTGAAAACATTCTAACAAACTAGGCATTTGAGTTATAAATGTGCTCTTCCTTTTTAGGACTTGCGAATTAAATGCAAAATCATTGTCCACAGAGTCTTTATACAATATCGTAAGGGCTAACTTCCTCGTGAACAAACGGAGCATTATCAGAGTGTCTGAAAGCTCACTCCCCCTAGAGGGAATGAAGGAAAGTCCTCTATTAAGAACAAAACGTTCATCATCAGAAAACTCCCTAGAGGTTAAATTAAAAAATAAAGTGTTCAACTCTTCGTCTTTCTCTTTGATTCTCGTACTTCCCCTGATAACTTTCTTTTGCCTCTCCCCCTGCTTGTTGAGCGCGTCTGTGCTCTGTTCTTGTATGGTAAAGGGAAGTTAAAAGGTATCGCTACCTCAGAACTGTTCTTGGTATAGCTGTCATCAGTTTTAGACCTTGCTCCGTTTCTTCCATAGCTCTTAAGCACTGCTGGTTGCATGGAAGAGAGGAGCTAGATGAATTAATTTCCCTATCCACATTCACACCAGTGGATTCTTTATTAACAAGTGATTGACTCAGCATATTCAAGCCATTAGTCATACTTGGCGTGCTTAAATGAATAGCATCTGTGGAGTTGTCGGTCTCAACAGCAACAGCAACTTCATTGACTCTCGGCCACACAAAAATGCGGCCCATTTGAAAGTCCTGACAGTCCCGTTTTAATTTCTTAAGCTTGATTTGTTCAAGCTTGTTGCTGTACAGTGTAAGTTGCCTAAGCATACTATTCAGTCTAGATATACAGAGTTCACTCTTGAAAAGCATAATAATATTTTTATGCTCACCTTCCACTTTTGTAATCAGTTCAGCCTCGATGGGTGAAAAATAATCAATAAGCAGTTGGATATACTTATTACCAAGGTCTATATTCAGCTGCTGCCACCTCCATAAAAGTTCAGGGTGGTTGTCTCCGTAGCTCGGCATGCACAGGACCCGCATGCCGCGTGGAATAACTTTAAAATGCAGACACGCCTCCAAGTGCTTCCTCTGCCAAATGAGCCGGTGCAACTTATACAGATCATTTTCCAATGTTCTTAGTGCCCATAAAAATCCTGTAGATTATCAGTACTCTGAGCAGCAACATATGAAGTATTACCTTTAATGTCAAAGCTCAAAAGAGAGTTATTCTGTTGATGAAATAAACTGTTCCAGTCCTCGGTACCGCTTGTACCTGCGGATTGTAATCAAGTTCAATATTAGGCATCTCCATCGTGTGTCGGTCAAACAGGCAAATAAATAAGAGAAATATCAGCACCAAACCAAGTACGACCATCCAAAGGTTCCTTCCAAAACAGAATGCTGAGCAAACAGGAATCACTTGTAAAGCTGCAAGGAACCACCACGAATCACCATAAAATAAATCAAAGGATTTTATTAAAGAGAGAACAAAGCGCTTTCACTCACCATCCCAGTGCTTCCTCAGGTTACATTCTACAAAGCAATCTCCCATCTTTAAATATAAAACCATCAGCCCAATTAAACAATCAAATCCATCAATTTAAACAAGACAATCAACATTTCAAAGGGTAAATACATCCTATGTTTGAATGAATAACTTCGAACGCTATAGAGAGGGTATTCCTTCTTAAAACACAGCACTTAATCACATTTCAGTTCATTTATATTAATAATCATATATGTATATAAAAATATATATAAAAAATATACATAACGCTATACAAATCAATTTATTTATGTAAATAAATATGTATGGATGAAAAATATATATATAACAATACAGATCAAAAACCTATATATGAATAAATAAAATATCAAAAATATTAAAACTTAATAAGTTAAGACAATCAATATGCAAGCTCAAATAACTTTTCAAGTGAACTAACACCATAGTATTACAAACTAAAACAGCATCAGTTCAAACTTTACTTCATACTATCATAAATCTGAACATGTTAAGCTCCCATATATATAAATGTGGAGAAGGAAAGGGAGATGTAAAATGCAAGTGACTTTCAAAAACTAAAATTAAAACTGATCACAATACTAATATTAATATACCCAAGTTAAACATAATAAAACTATGTAGACCACATAAGGCTGAAGCAGGAAAGGGAAGGGGGGGGGGGGGGGGGTTTGAGAAAGGTGGAAAGGGGAAAGGAAAAAGGGAAGGGAACAAAGGGAGGGGGGAGTTCACATTAATGTGCAAAGCAGTCATAATGAAATCATATCACTGACCACCCAAGAGAGCTGGTCTGATACTAAGAGCTGAGTTCAGACCGGCTCTATGTGCCCTAAAATTTAGGATCCATTTTAATTCACTTAATTCAAGGGCACCTGTAAGGTCTCCTTCTCTCCTATTATGATGTAACACCTGTATAATTCTGAATCTAAATGTATGTGAGGGGAAATGTTGGCAATGCCTTGCAAATACATTCGTAGCATTCCCCTTTCTGATGTCATACACATGATTGTATATGGTCCTTAAATCTGCGTGTAGTCATGCCCACATAGTAGGCTCCGCAGGGATCACATGTTGCTAAATAAATGACATTGCTAGTGTCACACATGGCATAGAATCTTGGCTCAAACACTATCCCTATGCCTGGAACTTCAAAATTCTGAACAGTGGATATATATTTACATATACAACACTTCCTACATGGAAATGTACCTTGTCTATATCTCATTCTGACATCTATGGGTTCAGTTTTCACTTTTCTCTACATAAAAGTCTTTTAAGATTCAGACAATTACTATATCTAAATACTGGTTTATTCCCCACTAATTTAGATAAACTCTTGTCCAAGCATAATATTTTCCAATTGCCATTTATGATGTCTTTAACATGATTTACATCATTCGTGTATCTAACATCAAAATAGATTATTCCCTTGTTTCTCCCAAAGTAGCGATCAGGGCACCACTTCCTATGTACTGATCCTGATGTACCTAGGGAGTTGTCCATTTGGCTTCTCACCAGTGAATATGGATAACCCCTATCGATGAGACAGCTTTCCTGGATCTCCATATAATGAAGAACATCCTCTTGCTTACTGCATAACCTGGCTATCCTAGATATTTGATTTTTTATCACATTTGGAAAGATATGTCTGGGATGCATGCTGTCAAAATGGAGGATACCATTCCTCCAGCACGACTTCCTGTACAACGATGTTGTTATATTATTCAGATCATCCTTATGGATGGTGAAATCTAAAAAATCCACCCTTTGAACAGAACATTCATAGGTAAATTCCAAAAAAGTAGTGGTTGATCCCATAAAATCTATAAATTTATGTAGCGAATCAAAATCACCGTTCCAAAATAGGAGGATGTCATCCACAAAGCGTCTATATAAGATAACATTATTTTTAAACCTC
The DNA here is from genome assembly GCF_019279795.1 of Protopterus annectens. Classification (NCBI taxonomy): domain Eukaryota; kingdom Metazoa; phylum Chordata; order Ceratodontiformes; family Protopteridae; genus Protopterus; species Protopterus annectens. The sequence goes on from NC_056728.1 coordinate 551,066,448, forward strand.
TCATCATCAAAAATAAACATCTTTTCCCACTGATATATTGCCAGGTTTGCATATGCATTAGCACAAGGGGTGCCCATAGCTACCCCCCCATGTTTGCTTGTATATTTTATCCTGAAACAGAAAAATATTGTTACTCAGTATCATATCCAAGAGGGTACATACTGTCATCTGATCATCATTTTCCAAGTTGCTGAGCTCACGTAAGCAACTTCTTACGGCCTCAATTCCAAATTCATTGGGAATACTAGTAAACAAGTTCTTTATGTCTAGTGTAACCATCAATGTATCATACCTTAAACTCTCAGATAATGAGGTGTGCTTCAGATCTTGTAACAAGCTATATGAATCTTTTAAAATGGTTGAGATGGATGCTGTTGGTAGCATTGTTACCAGTCCAGTTCCATGCATAGGTGCCTTAGACTCAATTTGCATGTCCTCCAAATAACCATGTGGTGTTTTGCCAAGTGTTCTGGCAGTCCTCCAAATGATGACCCTTGTGTTTGTGTGTGTGTGCATGTGTGTGTGTGTGTGTGTGTGTGTGTGTGTGTGTGTGTGTGTGTGTGTATATGTGTGAATATGTGTGTGCTGTGTATTCCTTTTCTAAACTGGCATCTTTTTTTTTTTGACGAGCAACACTATTTATTACCACATTTTCTTTTTCCATATTGTGCATGGTGCACTTGTTATCTGGGTAATGATTGCAGATATGACCATTTTATAATTATATGCTTATATAACACTAATAAACTAGCCTAAAATGAATCAATCAGTGCTTCCATTTAATTTGCAATAACTTGTCATTGTTAACAGTGCAGATCCATAAATTACAAATAACTATTCTGTTTAGTCTTAATCTCCAGTTTGATTTAATATTGCCCCTTAATTAAAAACACAACAGTCTGTTTCAACAAAAAAAAATACTCCCCGGGATTCATGAACCTTGCGCCAGGCGTCAGCATAGCGTCGGCGTTATAACGCCAAATATGGCTGCTTAGCGATTCAGGTATGAATGAATTCCACGTGCACTACCGGCGTGCGCCGGACCGTCCCCGCCCCCGGCGTAGGTATGCAAAACACACTGTGTGCGGTATTGCACCATGCAAATGAGGGCAAATAGCGATCCACGAAGTGGCGCAGGCGTAGCGTAAGGGCACGGCAATGTAAACCAAAAGCGGTTTACATTTACCCAAACATACCGGAGGAGTAACGGAAGGCTGTCAAAGTCAGGTATCATATAGGTGCAATATGCCAATGTGGAAATGCACCGAGAATGTCCAAAGAAAATATGCACAAAATGTAAAATGACATAAATGGCACGTAGAAAGAACAGCAGACCCGGGATGTGTGCACAGAAGTTGTAAAGCAATGAAATAATATGATAATGTCCGAAAAGAGCATTAGAACACAAATCAGCTGCACAGCCACCACACACCATAGTATGTATGTAAAGCTGCAACCCCAGCGCAATGGTTGTCAAGGAGTGGAGGCGGTGTCCGGCGCCGTAACCAGGTATTAGTAGTCAATTCCATGCAAATGAGGCAGATAATAGTGAATCGCAAAACGGCGCCAGCGTAAGGATGGAGCAAGCGGCGTGGCGATGCGACACCGAGGAGTGGCCTACACGAGATACATGTCAACCACACAGGGTGTGCCACTGTAGGAGGAAGGATATTGGAGGACAGCAAATCTGGGCTGTACAATGCACATCACAGCATCATGACTGGCGTGTTAGGAAATAGATGCGCTGACAGTACAGAATGCGCGTACAAATGCATGTGCACGAGGATGACTACGTTCCCGAAACCAGTCATGTGACGGCCTCACCGGCAACAACCAGGGATATAGGAAGGTAATGCGGAGAATACGAGGAAATGCGGAAGCAGTGTAAATGTATCCGTAACGAGCAATTAACACCAATCAATGCAGGAAGGGCAAACGCCGGCAGCTGATAAGTCTGCATGCAGACTCCTGCAGAACGGGAAAGGGGAGGCATATGAGAGCAAAGATAATAGGGGTGTAGTAGAAATGCAAAGAGCAAAGAACCGAAATAGCACAGCCAAGTACAGAGGTAGCATAACTGCGGCTGCAGATAAAATGCATCATATGCCATGTGCCTGCAGGATGCAGTAATGTAAGATGCCAGGCGAAGGCAATGCAGGCAACTGTAATGTAACACTACAGGCAGTACCGTTGCAGCTGCAAGCGTAAAACCACGGAAATAATCCATGGATAGGGCTGCAGACACACCCAATGACATCACCGGGTATACAGCACAACAGTAATAAATGTGAATGCACAACACACAGCGATTTGCCAAACGCCGCACCGTAGGGTGTAAACAGACGGGGAACTTTTAACATGTATATGCTGGGTGCCGCCGTGGCCGGGATGCATAGGTATGTGGCAGAGACAGACGGAGTTGCGGAGGGTGGTGCCGACAACTACCGTAGGCCTCACAGGAGAAGGAGAGTGTTCAGACCAAGGGTGACCTACCAGGGGCTGCGAGACCTGGAGATAGTAGACAGCTACAGGGTGGACAGGGACACGTTACAGCAAATAGTGAAGCTGTGCCGGACGCCTGAGAACAAGAGACAACAGAGGGGAGCCCATCCCAGAGGACACAAAGGTATGTGTGAGCTTGCGAATACTGGCTACAGGTACCTTTCAAAGGCCCACCGGGGACATAATGGGCATCTCACAGGCATCAGCATCCAGGGTACTACACCAGTTCCTGGATGCCATGTTACCACATGCCCATGAGCACATAAAGTTCCCCACATCTCAGGAGGAGTTGGCTAGCAATATGCGCCGCTTCCACCGTGTGGCACAATACCCGGAGGTCCTGGGTGCGATAGACTGTACGCACATAGAAATCAAGTCACCACCTGGGGAGCAGGGTAGACGCTACATAAACCGCAAGGGATACCCCTCCATCAATTGCCAGGTCGTGTGCAATGCGCGGGGCATTATCATGGATGTGTGTGCTGGCAGCCCTGGAAGCTACCACGACTCCCATATCTGGCATGCCTCACAGCTGTATCAGGTATTCGCCAGTGGGGACATCACACAAGGTCACCTTGTAGGGGATGCTGGCTACGCACTGGAGCCGTGGTTGATGACACCCATCAGAAATGCACACACACACATGCAAGAACGCCATAATGAGGCACACGCACAAACGAGAATAATCATAGAGCGTGTGTTCGGGATCTTGAAATCATGGTTCCGGTGCTTGGATACATCCGGTGGAGCCTTGCAGTACTCTCCAGGCACAAGTGCCCACATATTCATAGTATGTTGTATGCTACACAACATGATTCTGCGGAAACAGCTGCTGCAGGGACATAATGCCGGAGGGCCACCAAGCCCGCCACAACTGCCAGGGCAAGCACAGGCACAGGGCGTGCGGTGCCACGGACACACTGAGCCAGCCCCAGTAGGTAGACAGAGGCGTACCCAATATGCCTACGCCCTGGCAAAGAGGGAACGCATAGCACATACTTTGACAGTGTAGGCCCCATGGACTGACACCTCCTGACCTGCACACACAGTAAAATGGACGCCACACAAACATGTCCGCCCGTAATGTGTACCGTATGTGCGGACGTATGTGTGACTCCAACAAAGGCACCGGCCAAACACTGCACACCCAATAGCCAGCAGAGCATGGAACGCCAACACCTCAATGCACGCCGGTTCAACAGCACACGGCGTAGCCATATGCTGCCACTATCGCCGCAAGTCGACCACACATGTACGCATGTGCATACACAGATACGGAAATACATATCAGTACACATGTAGAAATATATGTACGCATACACAGATAGAAAGGACAACAGGGTAATATGGAACCCAGGGATGCAAGTTCACAGATAAGTAAGACGCGAAATCACCACATATTAAACATAGTGACCGACAACCCGATCATCCTGGAGGGTGGGCAGGGCAGGTAACGCCAGCCATGGAAATGTTAACCTGCATCAATACATATCCGCGTGTCGGGATGGTCACCGGTCCACGGTACAGTAACGGGATATGTGTAGGGTCACCACCTGTCCCACGTTGTGAGGGACAGTCCACCTTTGGGCAGTTGTGTCCTGCAAAACATTGACAAAATGGCAAATGTCCTGAGATTGTAGGACAAAACCATTTCCCATAATTACTTTATTAGTTGCAGAAAACAGTTATTTTGTAGAAGAAACATCTAAATATGATAATAAACAGAATAAGCAACTGTAATGCTACAGCTTTGTATTCCGTCAAAAAGTGAATCGCTGTCCTTTGTACTGGCCGTGGGTATGTGTTGGCATGCAAAATCTGACGTACCTACTAAAATGTCCCACTTTGGCCATTTGAAAAGGTGGCAACCCTACATATGTGCGTGTCATATCCATAGGACATGAGTGCGGAGATACACGCCGCCACCGGCGGCCAACGTAGGTATTGTGTTCAACCGTCGGTGCGTAAGCGGAAAGCATACCAGTGAAGTGTACGACATTATGAGGAACGTACCTCATCTGGGGTGTAAAACAGTTCATGTTCCTCGCAGTTCCTCCAAGTTCCACATTGAAAATGTCTCTCAAACATCCATTGTTAGGAATGTATATAAATGACATCCTGGTAAATAGAATGTACTCATAGTAAGTTAGTAAAGGTTCTTCACTGTAAGTAAATCAGCATATCATAATCAACCTATGACCTACTTAGCTGAAGTTGTCACTATGCCATTACTATGTGTTCCACATTATGCCCATGTGTTTCACATTACTACTGTGTGTGTTCCCCACTCCGGAAATAGAAGGTTGACAGCCATGGCGGCAATATGTGTATGTGTGAGGTGAGGTTGTCGTGTGTTCCGCTGTGTGTGTGTAATGTGTGTGCCAGTGTAAACTGTGTATGAAGGTGACATGTCACAGGCGGAGTGTAATAACAGGCGTAGGCATACAGTACAGGAACCATAGGCGTATGTACAGCAGTACCCACAAAGTAGTACTGACATCTCCTCAGTGGCTATGCACGTGGCGGCGTAAAATGCTGCAAGGCGCAAATGTCCCAAAGTGTACCAGGGAGCCAGAGGAAACAGCAGATGCAAAGAGCGCACGTACAAACCACGACCGTAGGTATGGCGGCCATAACGTACACTCCACACGGTCCGTCGGCAACGTTACACAACATCAGGCATGTACGGCGAAAATACGAATGTGCCATCCCGGCACCGATCGTGAACACTTACGGTCCGGTAAATACCGCGGTGTGTTCCACGACCGTGGCGTAAGCAAGCGGCACACGAATAGGAGGCTACCGGTAGCATACAGTCCGCCCCAAGTATAGGACCACAATCACCGTAACTATCAGCGACAAAACGCCAATGGATGGTAGGCACGGACGAACATCCGCAGATATATAACCGATGTGAAGGAGGAATACGTGCAGGAAGCACACATGCAGGCGATACCGACAGCAGACGACATCAACAAAACAAACATTCCCGGAACAACAGACAGGTAACCCGCAGCCCCCAAGCACGGATGGAGCACACACACAAGCATATCTGGTATGTATAAATGCAAGACTCACACCCCGTACCCGTCACCCACATCCGCAGATATACCCAATTGCACATATCAAAGGGATAACAGCTAAAACCGTAGCAAACACATACAGGCAGTGAATGACAGCGGCATACCCACAACAAGCTCCTGGGAAACACTAGCAGCGGCTCATGCATCCATGCATTCGCTATGTACAGGAAAATAACAGCCATGTAACACATTTGAATGCACAACGCCATCGACCGGCGCCGCCAGGACACGGGGACCCACATGTCGAACACAATACCATACCCAACACACACAATCCACGGCTAACACCACAGCGAAATGTACCCGACACCACACATAGCGGATGCAGTCACACAAACATGATACAATACATACCATCCTCACGAAGGTATTGCAAATAACCAACGCCACACGAGGAAAGAACCATGGCCTAGTGCCGACGCGTGAACGAAAGGAAGGGGATCACCGCTGATATGCGCAGAAGTACACACCGAGGAACAGCTATTGGCCTGATTAACCCACATGCATCAGGCGCCGTCGAATATAAGGAAGACTCCCTGGATATTCAAACCGTATGTTCATACCGAACTCATACAAACTAGAGAAAGAGAAACAAGGGAATAGAGACGAACTCGGAACAAAAGGCCGGAAAGGTATGTCGAACCCACGACATGTACTGGTGTGTAACGCACGATACGTATGACGAATCTGTACAGTATGTGAACAGTGTGTGTAGGTAAAGATACCTGTCCATCAGGCAGAGAGAGGCGAAGGTTGGATATGTAATGCTAAAACGCGCAGCATACCAACAACTGTGGACAACGTGTGCACAGCAGTGGGACAACATGTAAACACCGGGATAACCCCAGGGCCGGCTTGCCACCCTTTCAAAAGGCCAAAGTGGGAAATCGTCGGGACACACTTCAGATGTTACAGGTGGACACATACCCATGGTCAGTACAAAGGTTAGAACTCTACTCTTTTGCATAAAGAAAAGTGTAGTCTTGTAGCAGTTCAGTTGCTTATTGTGTGTCTTGTAACAGTTAGGAATGTACATACATAAATAAGTATGTTATGCAACTCTTACATAAGAATGGTATATAGTGATGTCCCACAATCTCAGGACATTTGCCATTTGTGATAAATCTTGTCAGGACACAACTGCCCAAGGAGGGACTGTCCCTTGCACAGTGGCACAGGTGGTAACCCTACCCCAGGTCTGCCATAGGGGTTGCAAACACAGAACAATGCCACCACCCACGCCGATGCTGGCAGTGGATATCCAACACTGAAGTGCCACAGCAGCGGATAGGACATTTATGTATAGTGTCACAGCACACATGTGCATGGGCATATACCGTCGATGTCATACGGAATGTGCACACGACGTGCACCTATCCCACGCAGTAGGGGCGACTATGTCAATTATGTGTAATGCAAAGCTGGCATGATGGATATGTTCACAAATCATAGACAGTATCACAGGCATAGCATGCATGATGGGCGATGGGCTAATGTTATATACATACACAAGATATGTATGGCCTGCACATATGGGACAATGTAGTAGCAGAATAGGTACCGAAATGGAGGTAACAGCAAGTGACCATGTCCAAACGTTCCATAGCAGGTGCAATGTGTGCCACAATGATGTCCAGCAGGGCCGTGTGTAAACACATGTGCAATGTACACAGTACTGACACCCCCCCCCATGGTAGTGTCCATTGAACGGCAGAACTGGATGTCAACTGTCATGTCTATACAGTACGTCGTCCGCTGTGGTGGTACCATGGGTCTGTGTCACCCTACCAGCAAGGCAGCTATCACATGACTAGTGACACAGTGTGCCCCTGTGGGATGTGCACAGGACCTATGTCCCACAGCATGGTCTGTGTCCAGTCTGTGGATGTCACACAGACGCCCGGGCTGAGCAATGTGGCATGTGTGCACACATGCAGGACTGCCCTCCCCCCCCTGCCCACAGCAAACGCCATGTAGGAGTACTACATGCATCAGTACTGTGGAGAACATGGCCCATGGCAGAGTACATTACACCCCTGTGTTAGTGGCATGCAGGTGAGCACAGATGTGTTACATGACTGTCATTTGCATATGTAAACTGTCTGAGCTGGGTAGAGAGCACAGCATGACTATACTGAGACATGTAACGTTGTATCCATTGTGTAAGGTACACCACACATGTGTTATTGTAACACGGCCTGCGTGTACATGTGTGTATGGCACAGGTACAAGGGCACCCAAGGTATCAGCTAGACATACGGTCCAGAAATGTGTAGTCCTGCACATGTGTACCCACGCTATGGTGTAATATGGCAACCACAGCACCATGTGGGCCATGTGTGTGTACATCAACCATGTACAACGTGATATGCCTGTATAGGGACAGTATCCATGTGATACACACCGCATGACTGTCAGTATGCAAAGGTGATGTGTATGCACTATGTGTGATGTAACTGATGCAATGATATCTACATGATATATCTGCCACACTGACACCTGTATGGGTGTCAGCAACATGAGTAGGATGAGCTAGAATGCTGCCAGGTATGTAGAAGTGGTATATGTAGGCATGTACAGTACTGTGTGACAGCAGGTAGTGTACGTATGCAAATACTGAGCATGAGGGCCACAGGTCTGAGGCGTGCAATGCCACACGTCCCTGAAATGTCGTAGTCAGCATGATATGCCTGCACCACTGTGTGAACTGTACAGAAGGCACATGGCGTAACATGCCGATACATAGGGTACGATGTGATGCTGGATGTGTACACTGTCAATAGCATAAAGTGGAATGGTGCTGAAGGGCAAAGAGCGGATCATGTCTGATGTGATACCCTCTGTACCACCCCAACCACCCATGCAATAATATGACAGGTGGCCAGCATGGGATGTGGTGTGCTGTGGCGCACAGAAGCCCAACAAGGGTGCCAGGAAAGGCATGCAGGTAGTCAATGAGTGTGTGAAGCATGTATGTCAAGATGTGGCCCAGTGCCATACTGAATGGCCCAGTCATGGGTGTAGAGATGCAGCCCCATACGTGCAATGCAGTACCATCCATGTGTAGTGTGATAGATGTGGTAGTGTGGTGGTCAGGGTGCACAACGTACATGAATGGGCTAGCAGTCACTGACGTGTGCTGCTGCAGAGACATGTAACAGCTAGGTTGGCGGGATACAACAACTACGGCGGTTGGAGGTGACATTGGGACTGTGTTCCCAGACATAACATGTGCATGCCAGTACTATGTATGTGTCCACAGGGTTAATACAATGTCCAGCCAAGGATTGGAACCCTGTAGTGAGTGAGAGTGTGTATTGTTGGTAGGTACCCCATTGGCAGGCAGGATGCCAGCAACATCTGTGTCGTCAATGCCTGCATGACCGTGGTATGCTGCATTGAATGTGGATGTAGTCAAACAGCAGAGACATACCACCACACTGCGTGAGGGCCCACACTGCAATGTCTGGCAGTCATGTGTAGGTAGCTAGCTGTGGAGTATGTCATGCACCAGCAGGACACACCATGACTGTCAAGTGACACACAACACACAGGTGAACAAAACTACCGTGCAACAGCCTGCACATGTGCCCATACAGCACGTGTGCATGGAACAGGAATACCACTGTGGCGTCTGTGAAAATGCCAGCACCACCATGTCTCAGTGTGGAATAGCATGGTCCCTACCAGTGTGTAAATGTAGCAGAAGTGCACTGTGATCACTGTTGGCATAGGCACATAGACTGTCCATCGGACGGGTGCCATGCCCTCAACTACCTCTGTCAGTGGATGTCAGTAATACCGGCTGTAGTGTGTATGTACCATGCATGCTGCTATGGTTGTGTGCTTAGGGTGTGGCTAGCAGGGATGGTAAGCATGGATGTTCAGCAAACAGAGGGGAGGTGTGTAGGCCTAGCATACAGACACATGGAGGTTTGGTGCATGCTGAGGGTAGTGTAGGTATGGTATGTGTCGTGTAATGTGTCACCCAGCTATGTGTACTGCATGGCCAAGCATGTGTGGGTCCGTGGGAGTCCATACTAGGGAAGGTCGTGTTGCTGGCAATACATAGCAGTAGCAACTGTCCCAGGTGCAATGTACAGCATGCCAACCCGACTGGCATGTAACCTGTGGTGTACAGTGTCTGCACTGTCGCGTGTCACAATGTGCGTAGTGGCCACAAACATGGGTATCTGAACATGGACTACCTATGATGCAATGTGTCATGGGAAAATACAGTATGTGTGTAAATCACGGTGTGGTGTGGGAACCACCCACCTGTGTGTGTTGCAGTCCAGGTATGTGACTGGGAGGTATGATCTGTGTACAATCTGGACTGGCAGGTGTGCCGTGTAGGGCATGGAGGCAGGTCCCAGGCACCGTAGATAAATGACATGTGTGCTGTACTGTGTGTGCAGTGCTAGTGTACAGCACAGTGGAGGGTGTAAGCATTGTCACACATCACTGCATGCTGTGCCTACCTGTGACAGCCCTGCCAGAGACAGACATGTGACACCGCTGCACAGGCAGCATAGCATGAGAAGATGTACATGTGGGCTGCACACCTTAGCCAGATGTCCACACGTCATGTGTGCCACGGTAGTGTGGTTCAACACGACTATCAGACTGGACAAACAGCACATGCCTGCATAACAACAGTATGACCATAGTCAACAGTCCCAGTGACAGAGTAGGCCAATGTAGACTATCCCTGCATGCAGACCAGTGGCTACTGGACACCTGGCTAGACACACACCTGGACGGTTAATTCACCATTGAGCCATCACATGTCCACGTCCATGTGGGCCGTACAATGTCATCACAGGGTGGTCACAATAGCAGGTGGCAAGGCAGACACGGTGTACCAGGTGATGTGTCATGTGTGCATATGTTGAGTAGCACAGCCGTTCACATGTCTGCAACATACTGGTGCACGATGTATACTGTTACATGATGAATGGAACTGCACTGTCACCCACTACAGGGCCAGCTGGCACAGGTGTGGTGTGACTGGTGTAACCATGTTTGCACAGGATACACACTGCTGTTGTAGGCAGCCATGCTGGTGGCCACCAGTGATATATGCAGTGGTCATACAAACATACCGTACACAGTGTTCAGGCAGGAATGTCAATTGTCGTGGATGATGTGCTGCTATGTGAATGTGGGTGTTTGTTGTGAATGTCACACATCCAGAAGACACCATCTGGTGCAGTCATGGTTGTCAACACCGGTACACACATCCACAGCAGTCAGAACCCAGTCCCGACAATGTGTGTCAGTCACCCTTGTACCGTGTGACATATGTGCACATGGCGGAACACCTCCCACTGTCATCTAAGCTGGCTACATGATGGCTGGAATGTGCTGTAGAAATGTACAATGCTGGTAGCCCAATGAAGTACCTGGAATCAGACACAGTACACTATGTCAGCCATGTAAACCATGCACAACAATGACTGCCCAACAGACACAAACAATGCATTGACACATGGAACATGTGCTCATGACAACCCCACTGAGGTATGTTGCACATATAGATGTACAATTGTCATCTATGGCCATAGCATGGATGCAGACACACATACTCCACAGGTAGTACCATGTGATGTAGGTAGGGGCATTGCTTGTGTATATGTCACAGTAGATGTACACAGACATGTCCTGCATAGCCGTCATGTAGGGGTAGCTGTGGTATGTCACTACTGGACATGCCCATACAGATTACCATGTCCCGCAGGAGATGTGTTAGGTGTGTACCACATGTGACATGCTGACAACAATCTGCGATGTGTATGGCTGCCGGTGTACCTGTGTGACAATGTCTGTGATGGGTGCAAAGGCACATAGTATCGTATTGTATGCACACAAGCCCCACATAGCTGCATAGCCTGAACATACAGTACAAGGAGTGTGTGGGATGATAGCAACCCACAGGTGGAGATGGGTATGGACGGCGGCCCACAACCACATGTGTGTGTACGGTGTTCACGTCCACGACACATGAGCATCTGAGAGGCTAGCGTCACAGTTGTACAGGGTCGCATGTACATATGTTCAGCAACATCCCTGTATGTCCCACCACTGGCCTGTGGACCGATGGACAACAACCAAATGTGCAGGTATGAGATGTGCACAGCACATCACAGATGCCTACCGTAGAACAGGCCTACCATGTAGACATGTGCACAGTAGGTCTGCGCCACCTGCAGTCAAACACGTTAGGTGCCAAACCACACCAATAGTCCGGCCAATGACACAGATGGGCGTGCATGCCTCTGTGTATGTATGTCTGTGAATGGCTCCGGCATAGCAATATAGCCGTGTCACCATTGTGAACAACAATATGAATGGGTTGTATGTGTGAGGGGTGCATCATATGTGTATGGTCAGATCGACGATACCATCAGTGGGCCTGCTATGTGAACATCCATGTCTCCATACATGGATACCTCTGCTGAGGCCAACACCACATTCACACAGGGAGGGATGGCGGTGTGTAGTGCAGCAGCAGACATGTGGGTGGCAGCGGGCAATGTATGTACACATATGTGTTACCCACATCAGTTCAGGCAGATATCCATGTGCATGGGATAGCGGTGTGTGTACACATACAGCACTGTGTCGATCAACATCCCAGCACATAGCACCTGCCAGGGCTACAGTGTATGCATGGATGTGTGATACCTGCATGCACCACACACACCCTCAACAAGCAGCGTGCAGCATACCTCGCTGGAGGACAGTGTCCACACCATGGTGATAAACATGTTGAATGTCCATATTCACACAGCTATGACAAAAGCAATGGACAGCCACCCTGCCAATACCGTCAGCCCCTGGGTGGGTCACACCCATTGCCATGTATGTGGCATACCCTGCCATATCATGCAGAGATGACCAGCAAGGCTGCATGAGCTATCACAGTCCCACATGGTGCAATGGACAAAAGGCACTCTCACTATCAACCACACACAGTAGTAATGTGGTGGCGATGCACCCTGTCATGTTACAGGTGCTGTGTGATGCTCTGCACAATGTGTGCGTGTACATGCTATGCATGGCCTTTCCTGCTAATGTGTCATGGTTACACATTGCTCCATGTCTATCACATCGTAACACAGGTGAGCTGGGGCAAGTTGTCCAGCACCGGTACAGTGCTGTGTGGAAGTACATGGCACAACACATGCATGTGCAGGTGTCCATGTGTATGTGTACAGTGCCGCTGCTGACGTTCACAATGGACACAGACGTGATGTGTACTGACATATACACAGCGTACAGGTGAACAGTAGCACAGGCGTCACATGGGGACATATGCCAACTGATATGGACATAGGTGCAGCCAGGTACACATGTTCATGGCAGGCTAACATCTACATGGTGCGTGCACAGTGTGATGGGGTGGCACACAGATATGATGTGACACCCAGTGCTCAATGGTGTGAAGCCACAACATCGGCTGTGTCACCGCCACGATGCCCTTCACAGATCACTGTGCAGATGTCGTACATGTCATAGCAATGTATTTCCAACAGTATGCCAGCACAGCAGTGTGAATGTGACCTGCCACCATCATCATGTCTTCCAGATAATGCCACGTTCGGCTTCCACCATTTAGCCGACAGGAGGAGGAGGTCATCATACCATACCTCCAGAGTAACTACAACGCCCTGTTTAGCCATGTGCCACAGCAGGCACAAGAACGGCAGGAGATGTGGGAGGAGTTGTGCAGGAGGGTGAACAGCGTGGGCGGAACCAACCGCAGCTACCAACAAATCCGCAGGCACTGCACAGACCTGATCCGGCATGCAAGACAGCGTGCGCTGCAATCGCCAGGCAACAACATGGCACAGGTGGTGGTCCACCAAGACAGGCGCCACACACAGCTACGGAGGAGCTCCTGGCCAGTCTGGGGACACCCACCGAACAACACGCAGAACCACTTGCGTCCATCGTGGAGGTGGGTGTCTCCCGAGCTATGAGCCTGGAGCCGCATGGTAAGTCAGTGTTGCATGTTTGTATGATAGGCGTCGTGGGTGTGGGTGTCATAGTACAACACATGATATAGCAATACATGCCAGGTATATGGCCACACAAGATGCACACCATTGTATGCTATGTTGTGTTAGCAGACATGTGCATAGCACATGCAACCACACACATGCATGATGTGTCATGCACAGTGCTGACCGTGGAGATAGTAATGGCTAATGTGTATACCTTTGTGTAATGCCTTTACAGGTACGTCTGGCGTGTCGCAAGGACAAGGGTCTGTTGCAGGTAAGTCTGTTGCCAGTCAAACGCATGTTCTGCTGTATTGATATTCCCCATGTGTCTAGGCATGACATGCTCACCTGTGTGTGCCCCCGTCACGGTATACAGCTTGCACCACCCGACATACACACCACCCATGTACAGTAGATACACCCGTTACCGTGGAGTGGTATGACACCACACAACCAATTGGTGTGTTACGTGCATTCAGCTATGCATACAATGGTGTAGGTGTTACACAATGGCTGCATGTGTAGTATGCATTGGTATGCCAGTGCAGTATGGACACAGTACCACAGAGTGAGCTGTGATCTGGCCAGAGCACAGGTGTTACCAATGTGACCCATGCCCCTGCATCGGGTGCACACGTTGTGACATGGTGCATGCCATGTCCCATGCACGTGGATGTCTGGCTGCAGCATTGCCACACCATGATATGACCTATGCATGACATAGCAGACATACACACTGTCAGCATATCCGTAGAGAATGTGACACGTCACACTAGTATGGGTGTATGTCACATGGGCCACCACAGGGCCGTGTGCACAATGTCTACCACACACAATTGTCAATGAGTCAGACAGACAAGGCCATGGTTGATACCTACAGGCATGTTGCCACACAGCACATCCACAGTGGGTACTCACCATTGCACCCTGTACACACATAGTGGGTTCATCAATGTAGTGGACCCCCTGGACATCTGATGTAGTACACCAGTGACATGAAATTCCTCTCCACAGCTACTACAGGTGCCTCCAATGTCCACCATATATGTGCTGCTGAGCAGCTGAACTGACTTACAGACATGGCAATGTAATGCGTCCAGGTCACGCATCGCACAGACACATAGCTGTGTCCTGCTACTGTGCAGTGGCACAGAGCCCGCACCACACACCGTACAGCTATGCACACAGCTCACAGCAAACGTACCTGCACAGACATCACTGTTGCACATACATTGTATCTGTACACTGTACACATAACACTGCACCATGACAGCCATCGTGCTGTGGTGCATGCGGTGGGACACCATCTTCACATGTCCACATGATACCGCACATGTTTGCGGTGTACATTACATAGTGTTGGCAGCCATGTGTACTCTCAACGTGCCCGCGGCCACGGTGTATCACGCTGATGCATGCAAACTACCATGAATGTGTGTACTGCATGCCTACTAAATGACACCTGCCTGTTGTACTGTCCCCACCAGAGCAGTGTACATACTGCCACTATGAATGTCTGGTCTGCATTCACTGGTCTGTGTTGTGTGAATGCTGCATGCCACCTGCATTATCACATGCATGCTGTGTGTGTGTGTGTGTGTGTGTGTGTGTGTGTGTGTGTGTGTGTGTGTGTGTGTGTGTGTGTGTGTGTGTGTGTGTGTGTGTGTGTGTGTGTCTGTGTGTAACCGATGGTATGTCTTTGTATTGACAGGTGCTGTAGGTGCGTTCCCCTCCTGCGGTCAATCTGATGCTAGTGTCCCCACAGATGCTAGTGGTGATGAGCATGTGCATGAGGCACAGGCAGGGTCGTCACAGGCAGAGTCTGGGCCACTGGAGAACATCACACATACGTCCCTTTCATCCCTGCACACGGTTCAGATGCCGACACATACCCCAACACCGTTGCCCATAGATGACGGTCAGTCAGCGTCTGTTGTCCCCGAGCAGGAATGTGTGGTGGCTGCAGAAGGTGTGGGTACACCGCGATGTTGCCAGTGTAAGGACTGGTGCAGTGCCACGCAGGCATGTGGCAGGTGCTGCCCGTAGGGGGAGCACCGCTAGACATACACCTGCCGTACAGGGTGCAGCAGCTGCTATAACCAGAGGCATCTTGGAGACGGTAATGGGGGCGCAGGCACGTGCGAGCCGGCGGCAGAACCAGGACGGGCAGAGGCTGCAGAGGTCCGCAATCCGTACCCTAAATGACAGCATCCAGGCATTGGCAAATGCACAACAGCATCTTGCCGATGTTCTGGATAGGAGATTGGGCGATATGGCTGGTCTCATCGACCGAGGCTTGGCCATCCTTGGGCGTCGCAGTCCGTGCAGGAACACCAGGTAGGGGTGAGGCATAGGGCGCGTGGGCGTGTGCCAGCAACACCACCTGCTGCAGGTCAGCGTGTGCGTGCCACCTCCCATGCCCACACAGACAGTGATGGTAGCAGTAGCACTGCAGCTGCTACTACACCATCCACACCAGGACAGAGCAGGCCACGTGGGCGTGGCCCTGGACGCCTGGCCGTCGTGAGCACGTTTCCAGCGGACATGCGACCTCGCAGAGTGGACAGTCTGTACCTCCACCCCGTCGTGCCGTGCGCCCCCAGGCAGGCGGGGGTCACTTCGCCCCCGGCTGACACAGTGAGCCGTAACACCTGCACTGTACAGTGCGGGGCTGCCAAGCATACCCCGTGTAGGCATCACAGATGACTGAACTGTGTACACACACACCCACACACAGCAGACACAACTGTAGGGCTCCACCACACCCACATGCAATCTACATAGTCATGCCCACTCAATGCACTGGCCCTTACACACACACATGATGTCATCCATTGGTACAGCCCATGCCTGTGGCACTATATTACCCTGTGCATATGATTAAGTCTCTGCCGCATAACTGTGAGCCACACCATCAATGCACGGTTAAGCTAACATATTATGATGCACAGGGTGGACACGATAGTGAGAGGTGTATGTGATACCTGTGTGCGCATAGTGCGTGCTGTGTATGTTGTGGTGTGTGTGTATGGCTGGTGACAGGTGTGTATGTGATGTGTGTTGTGCACGGACATCATGCAGCAGACATACCATGCAGGACAGGTGCAGCATTCATCGATATGTGTACACAGTATGTGTGGTGGTTACATGTGTAGCACCATGTCGGTGCAGTTAACCCGTATGATACTGATGGTGTACTTGCACGTGCCTACTGGGAGCACTGTAATTAGTTCCCCACGTGTAGTCGTGGGGTACCCACAGGCATGTCTGGCAAAATCAGCATAGCACAGTTACCCACATCCGGCATGGACCCTTCATAGGTACATAGGCTCACATGACCGAGACAGGATATGTGCCCTACGACATGTGTGGACCTAGCATGACTGTGTGTGGCATCTAACACCCTCAGGATGGGGATGCCATATCCATCAGTCCCCAGTCCCTGGTCTAGCAGTGACACACAGAGGTTGACTGGCGCATAACTATCGTCACACATCCACACGTCATTAGCAGTCCTGGACAAAGGCAGTCAGGGCCTTTCCTTCACATGGCCTGGCACTCCTCCCCGTGTTGTAGGGTGTGTCTGGTCGTTACCCTGTTCCCCCAGCACGTCCCACACATCTTTGAGTTGAGGTGTCTGACAGTCGCTTCTGTGCCCGTGTTTGCATGGGGCCTGGGAGGTGGAATGTGCCCATGTCACCCAGGTCAGACATGGCCGTGTATGTCAGGCACAGATCACCACGGAGCAGCTGTGCTGTGAAGATCCACAGCCGGTGTCCCCTTGGCCGTGCACCTTGTGACACATGTCCTAGCACCGTCATCCCCGTCTTGTGGAACGTTTGCGGTCCTTCCGAGTGCTGCAGGCGTCAGGTTAGCTACAGGCCACATGTGCCATTGTACGCAGTCATTGCACTGGTGTGTGATGTGTACAGGGTACAATGAACACCCTGATGTGGTTGCCATTCCATCCAGACCAGGAGGCCACAATGGAATGTCTTCACACCCACATTGCCATTGTGTGTGTTGACAGAGGTTGCCGACAGGTGTGGTAGCCATTTCCCTGAACATGTCCACCATATTTAATGGCGTACCACCTACATGTGACATTGGGACGAACATGTTCTTCACACTGGGTAGGGCTGCACCTTCTCTGGCATTTGGTAGCAGGCCATGGCTCTGGCACCAGTCATCCATGTCTATGACGCCCTAGGTGGATGTTCGTGTAACATGGGGTGTTGGGTATGTTGGCCGGTGCGTAGTCATCTGCATACCTTGTCTGCTACAATCCCCCTATGATTGCATGCACATTGGAAGGTCGGATGCCATATGGCAGGGGGCACAGGAGTGAGCCCTGTGGACCTCCACTGGGTCCAGATATGAGTGTGACAAGGCACCTTGAGCACCAACCCTGTGTGGTGTGACCTCCAACCTGTGTGAGAAGCATCGGGTGACATATGTCCCCACATGTATGCTGGCGAGCCTTTCCATGGGTCCCATGTGTAGTGTGCTCTGAATGCTCCCACCAGGTCATGGTACTGTGTGCAAACCCACGTATCCCCATCAATGGCCTTGGTGAACACTCCAGACTGGACGAGCAGGTTCGGGAGGCAGGATCCGCCCTTGACTATGTAGTTGTGGGTATGTTCCGGTATTGGCTGTACACCGCTATCTGTAACCATGACCACCTGTATGGACCTCCACACAGCTTTGCAGACAACACTTGTCAAGCATATAGGGTGTGGCTGTTGACAGTCCATAGGAGCACTACCCTGGCATAGTGGGACCACAGATGCCATATGGCATCCATTGGGGACATAGCCCATAGTAAGGCTAACATGACACAGTGGCGCATGTGTGGGCCGAGGGCCTCAAAGAGGATGGGTAGCACACAGCCAGGAAACCATCGGTGCCCATTGCTGGCGTGTCAAGCGCCATAGAGATATGGGATCACTCCAGGCCATATGACATGTTTGGGAGGATACACTGTGGTGGGATGGATATGTTCCCTGTTGGGGGGGGGATGTATGCATGGAACATGTCCTGTGGTATGCAGACAATGTCTGTGGGTGCAGTGACTGTTGTACCATTCTGGACCATTTCCAGGCAAGTCTGTGTGCCACAACCATGTCCTTACCACAGTTAGGGAAGGCCCTGTGGTTGTCTCATGTGCCCTCTGCAGTACCACTCCCACGAGCGGACCTGGATGATGGTATGTGGGGCCGTATGGTGACGCCGGTATGAATGGGTGATGGTTTCCCTGGTACTGTCATTGCCCTGCCATGTAGTAGCTCCAACTGTTGATGTACAGGTAGTCAGTGGCTGCGGTCCACCACACCATGTGCCTACCTGTGGTGGACAAGGTCCTGATGTCATCATGTTTGCCTGTTGCAGACATGCATGTGGAGTGGTCGGGAAGGCATTCGTTAGGCGTTTGCGGTCTGGCCTCTGTTCAACATTGGCATGGAGGACTTGTAGGGTACCACACCGGTCATATGATGTGTGTGTTTTCTGTGGAGAGGTCATCACTGAGGTCCCCATGCTGGTGTTGGTTACAGTGAGTGGATGACCAGTGGATCCACTATACGGTCTTGCATCACCATTGAGGGCTGTACATCCTGTGTGGGGCATATCCTCACCATGCGTGATGGGCAGAACTGTCAGACATCCCCCCCCCTGGTATGTATGGTGCATGGCTGTTTAACAGTGGCCAGGTGTGTGAACACCTGGGACTGCTGGCGTACTGTGTTGTGCCATGGGTAATGTTCCCAGGCTATGTATGGGTGGTTCATGTCACCCAATACGGTGCTGTTGTGAGAGCATGCCCACTCACCAGTGTCCTCAGGACATCTGTGAAGGTATCTTGTGTTTGGGAGGGTTGTCTGTCGCATGCAACAAACTGTAGGCCAGTCCTACACATGGTTAATTGCACCTAAATATTCCCCGCAGCAACAACGTCTGTGGCATGACCGGGTTACTGTTGTGTGGCCGGACACACAGGATGGTCCGCATTCCGCCACCCATGCCGTCGCACCATGTGTATGCATGTCTGATCTGTGCCGACTCTAAGTGTCTGAGCATGCCCAGTAGGCAGCTGTGTAGATAGACACACAGCACAGTGCACACCGCCATCTGCAGTTATACCCGGGTGCATGCCTGTATCCCCTACATACGCCACGCGTCTGTGGCATGGCCAGGTTTCTGTTGTGTGGCTGGACACACATAACGGTCGACATTACGCCACCCATGCCGTCACAACATGTGTATGCATGTCTGCCCTGTGCCGGGTCTAAGTGTCTGAGCATGCCCAGTATGCAGTGATGTACTGATCAGTAGTTACTTGTTATTCTCGACTGCAGCACTAACGTGTTAGTGTACGGCGACAGGATGGTAACAGACTGCGTGACTGCGCACTCTGTCCGAACACCCGATCGGGCGCATTGCCTCTGCAAATGATACCACTCACGTAGGGGTATGCCTCCTGACAGCGCTCTGCTCAGTAAACTCGGTAGCGCATTCTGTAAATGCTTCATACTGTAGTGTGTTCATGTAGATAGGCGTAGGTTAGGTCCCGTCCCTTCCGTGTGTGTGTGTGTGTGTGTGTGTGTGTGTGTGTGTGTGTGTCTGTGTGTGTGTGTGTGTTTCCAGCTGCCTCTGCGACTGATTATGCTTTTAGACGCTCCGCAACACATGCCTTGGCTATTGCCAACTATTGTCTTCTTGCTGGCGTCAGCAGCCTACAAGTATGCCTGTGACAGCGCTCTGTTCAGCAAACTCGGTAGCGCGTTCTGTAAATGCTTCATACAGTAGTGTGTTCATGTAGATAGTAGGTGCGTTCCCCGTCCCTTCCGTATGTGTGTGTCTCTGTGTGTGTGTGTTTCCAGCTCGTCTGCGACTGATCATGCTTTTAGGCGGCTCCGCAACACATGCCTTGGCTATTGCCAACTATTGTCTTCTTGGCTGGCGTCAGCAGCCTACAAGTATGCCTGTGACAGCGCTCTGTTTAGCAAACTCGGTAGCGTTCTGTAAATGCTTCATACAGTAGTGTGTATCATGTAGATAGTCGTAGGTTCGTCCCCATTCCCTTCCATGTGTGTGTGTCTCTGTGTGTGTGTTTCCAGCTGCGTCTGCGACTGATTATGCTTTTAGACGCTCCGCAACACATGCCTTGGCTATTGCCAACTATTGTCTTGCGGGTGACGTCAGCAGCCTACAAGTATGCCTGTGACAGCGCTCTGTTTAGCAAACTCGGTAGCGCGTTCTGTAAATGCTTCATACAGTAGTGTGTTCATGTAGATAGTCGTAGGTTCGTCCCCCGTCCCTTCCGTGTGTGTGTGTGTGTGTGTTTCCAGCTGCCTCTGCGACTGATTATGCTTTTAGACGCTCCGCAACACATGCCTTGGCTATTGCCAACTATTGTCTTCGGGTGGCGTCAGCAGCCTAAAAGTATGCCTGTGACACCGCTCTGTTTATCAAACTCGGTGGCACGTTCTGTAAATGCTTCATACAGTAGTGTGTTCATGTAGATAGTCGTAGGTTCGTTCCCCGTCCCTTCCGTGTGTGTGTGTGTTTCCAGCTGCGTCTGCGACTGATTATGCTTTTAGACGCTCCGCAACACATGCCTTGGCTATTGCCAACTATTGTCTTGCGGGTGTCGTCAGCAGCCTACAAGTATGCCTGTGACAGCGCTCTGTTTAGCAAACTCGGTAGCGCGTTCTGTAAATGCTTCATACAGTAGTGTGTTCATGTAGATAGTCATAGGTTCGTCCCCCGTCCCTTCCGTGTGCGTGTGTGTGTTTGTTTCCAGCTGCCTCTGCGACTGATTATGCTTTTAGATGCTCCAACACATGCCTTGGCTATTGCCAACTATTGTCTTCTTGGTGACGTCAGCAGCCTACAAGTATGCCTGTGACAGCGCTCTGTTTAGCAAACTCGGTAGCGCATTCTGTAAATGCTTCATACAGTAGTGTGTTCATGTAGATAGTCGTAGGTTCGTCCCCGTCCCTTCCGTGTGTGTGTGTGTGTGTGTTTCCAGCTGCCTCTGCGACTGATTATGCTTTTAGGCGCTCCAACACATGCCTTGGCTATTGCCAACTATTGTCTTGCGGATGACGTCAGCAGCCTACAAGTATGCCTGTGACAGCGCTCTGTTTAGCAAACTCGGTAGCGCGTTCTGTAAATGCTTCATACAGTAGTGTGTTCATGTAGATAGTCGTAGGTTCGTCCCCGTCCCTTCCGTGTGTGTGTGTGTGTTTCCAGCTGCCTCTGCGACTGATTATGCTTTTAGACGCTCCGCAACACATGCCTTGGCTATTGCCAACTATTGTCTTGCGGATGACGTCAGCAGCCTACAAGTATGCCTGTGACAGCGCTCTGTTTAGCAAACTCAGTAGCGCATTCTGTAAATGCTTCATACAGTAGTGTGTTCATGTAGATAGTCGTAGGTTCGTCCCCCGTCCCTTCCGTGTGTGTGTGTGTGTGTGTTTCCAGCTGCCTCTGCGACTGATTATGCTTTTAGATGCTCCGCAACACATGCCTTGGCTATTGCCAACTATTGTCTTCTTGGTGGCGTCAGCAGCCTACAAGTATGCCTGTGACAGTGCTCTGTTTAGCAAACTCGGTAGCGCGTTCTGTAAATGCTTCATACAGTAGTGTGTTCATGTAGTCGTAGGTTCGTCCCCCGTCCCTTCCGTGTGTGTGTGTGTGTGTGTGTGTGTGTTTCCAGCTGCCTCTGCGACTGATTATGCTTTTAGACGCTCCGCAACACATGCCTTGGCTATTGCCAACTATTGTCTTGCGGGTGACGTCAGCAGCCTACAAGTATGCCTGTGACAGCGCTCTGTTTAGCAAACTCGGTAGCGCGTTCTGTAAATGCTTCATACAGTAGTGTGTTCATGTAGATAGTCGTAGGTTCGTCCCCGTCCCTTCCGTGTGTGTGTGTGTGTTTCCAGCTGCCTCTGCGACTGATTATGCTTTTAGGCGGCTCCAACACATGCCTTGGCTATTGCCAACTATTGTCTTGCGGGTGACGTCAGCAGCCTACAAGTATGCCTGTGACAGCGCTCTGTTTAGCAAACTCGGTAGCGCGTTCTGTAAATGCTTCATACAGTAGTGTGTATCATGTAGATAGTCGTAGGTTCGTCCCCCGTCCCTTCCATGTGTGTGTGTCTCTGTGTGTGTGTTTCCAGCTGCCTCTGCGACTGAGTATGCTTTTAGACACTCCGCAACACATGCCTTGGCTATTTCCAAATATTGTCTTCTTGGTGGCGTCAGCAGCCTACATGTATGCCTCTGACAGCGCTCACGCCAGTTAACTCGGTAGCGTTGTGTAAATGATTCATACTGTACTGAGTTCATGTAAATAGGCGTAGGTTCATCTCCCGTCCCTTCCGTGTGTGTGTGTGTTTCCGTTGCTTTCGACCATACAACTGAATAAGCAAATTGTTAAAGTGTTCACAATCAACAGTGTGATATTTAAAATCATGTGAAGACTCACATTGTTGTTTGTGAACATTCTTAGACATAGCATATTTCCTGCACACGTTGTGGAAACAACGAAAACGTTGCATGTTTTAATGAACTGTTCAAATGTTACGAAGACTTGTGTTGCGTCGAACTACGGGGACTATTCTTGCTGCAGGTTTCCGGTTTGTTTGTGTGTCATAGTACAATATCATGTAATACGTGTGTTCATAGTATGCTTTCTGTGATGTTGACATGTGTGTGTTTCGTTAGCAGTACGTCTCTGCTTTCTATGCTGTGGCTACATCTCCATTGCTCGCATAGAAAGTGACAAATGGAAGTGTAAGGGTGGACATTTAAAGCCTGGATACTTCCATGTTATGTGTAAGTCTCACGGGGCCAACGGGTGATAGCGCATACATGTCTATGAAGTACCTTTGGATACCATATGCGACCTGTCGTGGACGAAATGTTTATGTTGACTGTTCCATCTACCTATGTGTGACATGGTTTGTGGCCATAGGGTGCCAGCAAGTCTTCCCTGTTCATTGGGTGTTTGCCATGGTGTATTGACATCAATCCTATTAATTCACGAAGGATGCCTTTCTTTGGTGTCAACGCCATAGTTTGACCATCCTATGTCATTCCCAGCAGACGTGGAGATTGTGCCATTGGTATCTTTACACAGGTGACCCATCTGTTCCACTGTATGGAAGCGTGTGATCCCCATAGATGTGCTGGCACATGGAGTGTTGTGTACGCCGGTATCTGCCCAGCGGTGTTTCTTTGAATGGGGAGTGTGTACTGTACACCGTATCTGTATTCCCTGGGTTATGCCTTGCAACAGCTGTGGGATTCCCCCAGGTTGGCAGCTATGGGTGCCATCTTGGCCGTACGTTTGTCCATCCATGGGAACTGCCTACTGGACACTAGTATCGGGCTGTCAACATTTCACAGCTGCATTCTCCATTTCCGGTGGATGATCGGTATTAGTATTGCGGAGTAACGCATATGCCATGGCCACATCCCGCACACGGGGCGGGATGGTGAATCATCTGCCAATCCACACCGACACCCATATATGCATACCCACGATCCCATGTCTGCAACCGTCGACAGTACCCCTTGCACACCCTTCATGTGCGGAAATGGGATGTGGACGTGCGTGTATGGATGCAGCAGCCTGGGGAGTCCTATTCATATGTCCTGCATTTCATGGACGGCTGTCATCACCCTTGAAGACACCTGTGGTGCACATATCTACCTGTGCCGTAGTCACGGCTGTCACCTCTTCCGGTTCACACTATGTTGCTCACACTCACTTAAGGAGTAATGTTTGGGTCCTGCAATGGACACCGATGTGCATATGTAAAGTTTAGGACATGTTGGACTGTGTCCATTCGGCCAGTGGGTTTGACTGCCGTATGTTCCCCATTCCCGGATGTCTGTCCGCCTACCCATATTATGTAGTGCTACGTAACCCGTGTCCTTCCACAATTTACCCATAGGGTGTTACTGTAGTCCTGCAGGTTGGCAACTGCTTTACATAATCCTCACAGGTACCATTGTGAACTATCCGCCACTGTATTGTCAGTATAACACAGCCGGTACATGTAGAACCTATTTATTCATGACAGTATGTCGGTTATGTGTGTGAACTCCATATTTTAGCGATAGTATGACCTTCCTAGTTGACGTTGTTGGTGTGCCATTAATATGTGTTCCACAGGTCGCAGGTATGTTCCGCAGAGTGGAGGCGGGTGATCCCCACATACTGGATAGCACCTTCGCTGCTGTATGCGCTGGGATTCGCATGGCAGGATGGATGTCTACGGGGTGTATGTACTGCTGTTTCCATCTTTATGTCCTGTGTCATGCCCTACTACGGCTGTGTGATTCCACCAGGCTTGCTATTATGGGTGCCATCTTGTCCGTACGTTTGTCCATCCTTGGGAAATGCCTACTGGACACTGCTGTAGGGCTGAACACATTTCACACATGCCTTTAGCATTACCCTATGGGTGCTTTGCATCCTTACTGGGGACTAAGGCACGTCCTGTACCCGCAGCCCTCCCACGGGCGGGACAACGGATTATCAGCCAAACAACACCGAGCCCCATTTTGCATACCCAGGATACCAGGGCTGCAACCCCCCACGGTACGCATGACACATCCTTCATGTGTGCGGAACTGGGATATGGACGCACATGTATGGACACGGCAGTCTGGGGACCTCTGTTCATATATCCTGCATGTCATGGGCAGGTATCATCAACCTTAAACACGCTGGTGGTGCATATGTCTAGCTGTGCCGTAGTCACGGTTTGTACTCGGATTGGCTGATCTTGGCGCATACTGGCAAAACAGCCAGAATTTTTGGAGTCCTACAATGGACACCGATGTGCATTTGTAAAGTGTAGAACGTGTTTGACTGTCCCCATCTGGCCAGTGGTATTGACTGCCGCTGTATGTTCCCCAGTCGTGGATGTCTGCTTGACTACCCATCGTTTGTATGACATGGCCTATCTATATCCACGTGCCAGTATGCGTAAATACAGCAAACCTTGCGTCCTGCCCATCTTCATAAACGACATTATGGAACATATATCGGCAGAAACAGACACTGTCAAATACGATAGACTCCACAGTGAAAGGATACTGAGCTCTCTCAACTACTAACATGGGGCAACGTCGGAGTACGGATTTCATGACATAGCCGTCCCTAATACACTTCCTTCAGAGTCGGTTTAAAGCGAAATAATCAATAAACCTGCTCATAGTTAGGTGGACAGTGCTCCAAGTCTTGATTATAACGTGACATATACATATCAGTGTTGCATGCCTTACTTCATGGAAACAATGTCGGCAACAATGTGTTAATATATCTACAATATTGGTAAATACAATCAGTATCCGGACACATAGTTGATAATTGGTGAGAGTGCACCTTAGAATGTAGTGTGTTGATCAGGTTATTGTATATCGATGTGTATAATAGTAGCATTACGATAACAAAGCATGGAATCAATAAGTACTATTTAAGCATATATTTGACAATTATGAATGTAAAGCGTGTGGAGACATCCGTAACCTTCCCTGGTTCCACTGGATCACACACGCGTACACTCGCATGTCCGGATTGTGGGTTACCGCACGCATATCCGTAGTCCGTTTATATATGTTTACAGTGTCTGTGTGGTTACGTGTTTCATTACTTGTGACTATTCCGGTAACATATGTCTGATCCGGTTGACGGACATGTGCAGAAAGCACTTACAGCTTTATATATGTAACAGTCTTTGCAGCATGGACGCTTTACGTGCGTGCACATCTATATGTTCTATAGTCATAATTCCAACGTGACTGCAGTCACGTTTGACTCTTACTGTGACCAGTGCACGTTAGCTGTTCGTTGTCATTAATATGCATACCCTTGGTACCTATGTACATTTACATATCACCCCCGCACACGCGTCACAGGCATCCATTCTCCTGCTGGGAAAGGTGCGGTACTGCATGTTGAACATTCCTAATTCCCCTCGCTCATGGCCCAGGATGCATATGTCGTCACCACAGGGCTGTTCAGATGACAGCTGCTTATATCCCATATGCATACAGGCCTTCATTGTCAGGGTGTTGCTGTGGTGCTTTGGGTTTGGTCTTGGCGCCCACTGTCGGACCGCCCTGACCCTGTCTGAATGTTAGATGAGTCACATGGGCACGTTTTGTCCGTGTCCATGGTACCATGTCACGGCCCCAATTAGTCTTAACCGTGTGCGTCGATTGGCGGTGTATCCGTTGTAGATCTCGTTATACTAATTGCACGGTCTGATCGAACTAACCTACTTCCATTACTAACCCTCCGTATGTATGGCCTGTGTCGCAATATTACAAGGGTTTAACATTGCGTGACGACTTTCACTGAGCCACAGACATGTCCGTTGCTTTGTTTGGCCCGGTTCCGCTGTGCTACACACATTTAACATGGCGTAACAGGTTGAACAGCTCAGACACGAGGACATCGGGTTGTCCGTCGTTGTCTATTATTGAATGTCTCTGTGGAGTTTGTTTCACATTGTCGGCATTGTTAACGGACATCTCGCGCGATGCGTCCGCACCGGCGGGTGGCGTATGTCTGCCTTTGGCGGCGAACAGGCATTATGCTGTGCCATTATGTCTGGGGATATATGGTTTCCTTCCTTACGTAGATGATGTGCCATACTAGCAATGACCCTAGCGATGACCCACGTCTGGGTGTGGGTACTGCTGTATTACCCACGGGAAGAGTGGCCTTAGGGTAAGTGGTGACCTAGGCAGAAGTTGCCACCGATCGTCACCGCTACCCCTCCTGGTCTACCTACACCAAATAGAGTCTGGAAAGGTGCCCGGTAGAGCAACACCTAGACGGCTACCTACTTGGCCTATGCCTAAGGCCGGCTATGTGTGGTCCCTTGGGCATCGGACTCGAGCGTGGCACGTCTGCCGTGGGTATGTCCAGCATTACCCACATCCAGCCCCAAGGCAGTCAACACAGCATCCATGGGTCCACATGGTGTCCCAGCTGTGCACTCCAGGAACTCTATGGGGAATTTAACCCACACTTGGACAGCTGTGTAATCCTAGCCTCACCTCAGGATACGTGCCTGAGTAGTAGCACAGGGCGACTGTAGTCACACTCCACATAGATGGTGCCTCCACTGACCCTGGTTATTACCATACCATTAGTTTGACAAGCCTTATCTGCAAAGCCATGGAGATGGATCATAATGGGACACATAGATAAAGACATAGGGGACCCGCATACTTTGGATACAACCCAGTTTAGCTTGGTCATAGTCAGATCATGCCCTTTACACGTGTTTCACTTTGTAGAATCAGTCACCAAGGCCATTGCTGAGGGTAAAGCAGTCCATACAGCCTACCTCAACCCGGCAGAGGCCTTCGACACAATACCCCCTCGGGTATACTTGATAAACCCGTCATCTTGAATGTAAATCCATACATCGCCATATGGGTTGCAAGCGGGCTAAGTCACAGAACACACATGGCCATAGTTGCTGGCGCCATGTCATACTCACAGCCAGTCACAGGTGGTGTCCCATGGGGCTCAGTCCTGGGTCCACTATTTCCAGCATCTACGTTTCCAATGTACGCATACACAGGGGTTTGGGTGACAATGTTTGCATACGACTGCAAACCGGATGCCAAAGTCAGACACACATCTGACACAGATATCCTTCAGGAGTGCCTCACAGATGTGGATAAGTGGTACCAGAGACATGTCCTACAGCTAAATGCCAGGAAATGCATAGGCATACCCTTCGGGATGAACAAGGTTACCCGAGCTACCATATAGGTGGCAGTCCACTGAGCACGGAGGGGTTACCAGTGATCTGGGGACACGTGTTGTTGTTAACCGTTCGTTAGACACACATGTTGCTAACATAGTTAGGTAGACCTTCCACATTGCCCACATCATCATGAAGGGATTCACATCTAGATCAGGTGAGGTCATTGTCCCCTTGTACTCATCACTCAATAGACCTATGATTGGGTACAATGCCCCGTTCAGAATGTATCTGACCCAACACCTGCAGCAGCTGGAAAGGCACCAACAGTTCTTCGACAAAGGGATGCAGGGTCTCAGGTATATGTGTTATACTGACCGACTGAAAGAATTCCAGCTGTATACAGTTGCATACCACTTGCCCAGAGGTGACCCGTGCCTGGCATGCGGCTAGGTCGAACCAGATCTGATGACTATGCTTCACGTAAATAAGGTAGATCCTCAGAACCACAAGGGCAGCTGGCGTACACCTTGACACTGTCATTAATCGAGCGTGTTGTTGGGACGGATTCATCACCCAGACACTCACTATGCTGTGGAACGACATCCCAGTACATGTGAGGGCAAGCACCTCGCTGGCCTTCTGTTAGTATTTACACATGGATGTCTGGATTGATTTATTTAAGTAACCTTCTAAATGAATGTTACATTAGCACATTGTGAATCTTTACATTTCGTTGGTCTATTTTACAGTAGTCATAATCATACGGTTTATGTGTATATATTATGGTTCATTCATATTACTAGGTGTCTGCAGTTCTGTTAATATATTGGCACAATCCGTAGGACATATATATATGTAGCTTACACAGTCAGACATTTGGAAAACATTTTATGTTGGTTCATGTTACATGTATGTACATATATTTCCATTTTCCGATGAAGACTGTACCTTTCGAAGCAATGTCTGATGTCCTCACTGTGTGGGATGTGTAACCCAAGTAAGGTTTGTTCGCTTGTCTGCCTTTAAGGCATGTAATTAGTACCTAGCACATCTAATGTACCAACCAATTAATGCTTGTAAATGTAGTAGGTTGGACTGCATTGTATGTAGTCTGAATAAGTCTGCTTATGAAGCAGGCGGGCTCAATAGACTATGGTGACTGCCTTTAATTCTTGGTGTGCTCTGGTTGGTCACTGACGGTCCCTACAGTACCTCGTCTTTGCTTTGGACTTCATCGGCTGGTTGTCTGTGTTTCTTGTATGGGGAATGTCAACTGTAGTCCCTATGTGTATGACTTGTGTAATGCCTTACTACGGCAGTGTAATTCCACGGGTTTGCATTTATGTGTGCCATCTTAGTCATACGCTTGTCCATCCATGTGAATTGCCTACTATACACTGGTATAGGGCTGTACACATTTCACACCTGCATTTGCATTCCCGGAGTATGGTGTGCATTATTAGCGGAGTGACGCATGTGCTACGCACTTGTCCCTCCCACGGGCGGGACAAAGGATTGCCTGCGTAACAACACCGAGGCCAGATTCTACATACCCAGACTCCCTTGACTGCAACAGTGGACAGTACCCATTACACATCCTTCATGTGTGCTGCAGTGTGATGTGGACGCAGCTGAATGGACCCGATACCCGGGTATTTCTGTGCATGTGTGCTGCAGTTCATGGACAGCTATCATCAACATTGAACACGCTTGCGTGCCTATGTGTACCTGTGACGTGGTGACGACAATTAGATCACATGAGTAATGCAGGAAGCTAGCAGGCATTCTCTGAACAGAATTTTGGGTCCTACAATGGACACCGATGTGCATATGTCAAGTTAGATGTTGCTGGACTGTGTCCACCTGCCCAGTGCTTTTCACTGCTGGTGTATGTTCCCCAATCGCGGATGTCTGTTTGACTACCCATTCCACATGGTGCTACATAACCAGCTGAGTTAGTACTGTGAACAAATGACATACATCCAAAGATGCTGGTTACCAACTGCTTCATATAAACCTCAGACATCCCAATGGGACATATCCGTCACTATATTTCCAATATAACACCACCGGAACATGTTGCTTACCTATGCATTCATTTAACCATGTTGTCTTCGTAGGTGGGAATGCCATAGTTTACACATCCTACGTGACGTTGTGTGTGCCATTAGTATGTGTTCCACAGGTCGCACATCTGTTCCGCTGTGCGGTAGCGGGTGCTCCTCAGTCTGTTGCTGGCAGACTGAGTGCTGTGTACGCCGGTGTTGGCACGACAGTCCGGCTTTGTATGTGGAATGTCAACTGTGGTCCCTATGTGTATTTCCTGTGTCATGCCTTACCGCGGCTATGTCATTTACCCGGGTTTGCAGTTGTGGGTGCCATCCTGGCCATACGGGTGTCCATCCATGACAATTGCCTACTGGACACTAGTATAGGGCTGTACACATTCCACACCTACATTTAGCATTCTCCGGAGTATGGTTTGCATTATTAGCGGAGAGTAAGGCAGGTGCTACGCACATCCCTCCCACAGGGCGGGAGGAGGGATTGCCTGCGAAACAACACCGAGCACAGAGTCTACATACCCAGAATCCCTTGACCGCAACAATTGACAGTACCCATTACACATCCGTCGTGTGCGGAAGTGTGATGTGGATGCAGTTCTATGGACCCGGTACCCTGGGTATTTCTGTGCATCTGTGCTGCATTACATGGACAGCTATCAGCAACATTAAACACGCTTGCGGTGCATATGTGTACCTGTGACTACAATGAGTTCCGTTAGGTGATTAAATAAGGCGGAAGAGCTGTCTTTAGACAAATTTTTGGGTCCTACAATGGACACCACTGTGCATATGTAAAGTGTAGAGCTTGTCGGACTGTGTCCTTGTGAGCAGTGGATTTCACTGATACTGTGTGTTCAGGAATCGCGGATGTCTGTTTGACTACCCATTCCACATGGTGCTACATAACCAGCTGATTTCGTACTGTGAACAAATGACATACATCCAAAGATGCTGGTTACCAACTGCTTCATATAAACCACAGACATCCCAATGGGACATATCCGTCACTGTATTTCCAATATAACACCACCGGAACATGTTGCTTACCTATGCATTCATTTAACCATGTTGTCTTCATAGGTGGGAATGCCATAGCTTACATATCCTACTTGACGTGTGTGTGCCATTAGTATGTGTTCCACAGGTCGTACATCTGTTCCGCTGTATGGTAGCGGGTGCTCCTCAGTCTGTTGCTGGCAGACTGAGTGCTGTGTACGCCGGTGTTGGCACGACAGTCCGGCTCTGTATGTGGAATGTCAACTGTGGTCCCTATGTGTATTTCCTGTGTCATGCCTTACCGCGGCTATGTCATTTACCCGGGTTTGCAGTTGTGGGTGCCATCCTGGCCATACGGGTGTCCATCCATGACAGTTGCCTACTGGACACTAGTATAGGGCTGTACACATTCCACACCTACATTTAGCATTCTCCGGAGTATGGTTTGCATTATTAGTGGAGAGTAAGGCAGGTGCTACGCACATCCCTCCCACACGGCGGGAGGAAGGATTGCCTGCGAAACAACACCGAGCACAGAGTCTACATACCCAGAATCCCTTGACCGCAACAATTGACAGTACCCATTACACATCCGTCATGTGTGCGGAAGTGTGATGTGGATGCAGTGCTATGGACCCGGTACCCTGGGTATTTCTGTGCATCTGTGCTGCATTACATGGACAGCTATCAGCAACATTAAACACGCTTGCGGTGCATATGTGTACCTGTGACGACAATGAGTTCACTTAAGTGTTGAAAGAAGGCGGCATTCCTGTCTTTAGACAAATTTTTGGGTCCTACATTGGACACCACTGTGCATATGTAAAGTGTAGAGCTTGTCGGACTGTGTCCTTGTGAGCAGTGGGTTTCACTGATACTGTGTGTTCAGAAATCGCGGATGTCTGTTGGACTACCCATTCCACATGGTGCTACATAACCAGGTGATTTACTACTGTGGACAAATTACATACATCCAAAGATGCTGGTTAGCAAATGCTCCATTTACACCGCAGACGTCCCAATGGGACATATCCGTCACTGTATTTCCACTATAACACCACCAGAACATGTTGCTTACCTATGCATTCATTTAACCATGTTGTCTTCATAGGTGGGAAAGCCATAGTTTACATATCCTACTTGACGTTGTCTGTGTGCCATTAGTATGTGTTCCACAGGTCCGACCTCTGGTGCGCTGTGCGGGAGCGGGTGCTCCTCAGTCTGTTGCTGGCAGATTGAGTGCTGTGTACGCCCGGTGTTGGCACGACGGTCCTGCTTTGTATGTCAAATGTCGACTGTACTCCCTATGTGTATTTCCTGTGTTATGCCTTCCACGGCTATGTCATTTACCGGGTTTGCAGTTGTGGGTGCCATTCTGGCCATACGGGTGTCCATCCATGACAATTGCCTACTGGACAGTAGTATAGGGCTGTACACATTACACACCTACATTTAGCATTCTCCGGAGTATGCTTTGCATTATTAGCGGAGAGTAAGGCAGGTGATACGACACATCCTCCCACGGGCGGAGAAAGGATTGCCTGCGAAACACCGAGCACAGAGTCTACATACCCAGAATCCCTTGACTGCAACAATTGACAGTACCCATTACACATCCGTCATGTGTGCGGGACTGTGATGTGGGCGCAGTTCTATGGACCCGGTACCCTGGGTATTGCTGTGCATCTGTGCTGCATTACATGCATAGCTATCAGCAACATTAAACACTCTTGCGGTGCATATGTGTACCTGTGACGACACTGATTTCAGGTACGCATTGAAATAAGACATAATTTGGTTCTTTCCACAATTTTGGGTCCTACAATGGACACCACTGTGCATATGTAAAGTGTAGAGCTTGTCGGACTGTGTCCTTGTGAGCATTGGGTTTCACTGATGCTGTGTGTTCAGCAATCGTGTATGTGTGCTTGACTACCCATACTGTGTTGTGCTACAGGAACCATGTCTTCCGACACCAGAAACCAATGCTATACATCCAATGTTGCAGGTTAACAACCACTTTCATACCATACCCAGAGGTCACGATTGGGAGGTATTGCCACTTTATTATCGGAACAACAACCCCAGACTGTGTACATCATGGGAACTTAAATTGTTTTCTCATGGGAATAACACAGCCTTGCAAGGCACCTTGTACATTACAGTATCCTTTTGTGATTGTAGCTGTTTCAAGGACCCTAGACTGTTACGATACAGTGGACAGTTAATTTCTTGATACGTTGCTTTGTCTGTCTGGTAGGGAGTTGTACTGCTATCTTCCATTGAGCTCACAAGGCCATCCTCCTCTGGGGAAGGAGTGCTGTTATGCATGTACATACATTTATTGTTCTGTAACCCAGCAAATAATTAATGATGACAGACATGAGCCTGCTGTCCTGCTTACTGCCAGGTTCAGAATTCCATCACAGTACAGCTTAGCTTCACCAATTACATGCAGGCTTAGTTCTGCTGCCATATTGTACGGTACAATTCAATACATTATATAGTATTTGAGTGTAAACTGGAACTTCATATGTGTTTCTATATATTTCTGAACAACATCCATCCAGCCATATGCATGTTGTTCCATCCTTTACCTTGACCGTGTGTCTTTGTCCGTCCAGCCACGCTAATCTCCACATGTGATGTCCCAGTTTCCTCTTCTTTGCCTGTAGCACCCTGTTAGGATGTCCTGTGTGTTAGGCACCTGTTCCGCTATATGTGATCGACTTCACTGCAAAGATAATCGTCGATGCGGTGGTCCAACGACCCGACTTGTCCACATGTGTACACTTATGTGCACCGTGTCGTATGCAAACCTAGATGGTTTGGACGGGTACATACTACATGCCGGATGTACACATTCTGCTGACACATTCACATGCAGCCATTTACATATCTGTACCTGCGGTGGGTTGCTGACATGTGGGTATGCGATTTGCCCGCGTGGCATTGCCTAACACAAACATCTTACCACAGTTCAGGTATGCACATTGTGTGTGGTTGTATGGCTGCACACAGATGCTAGCAGGTTTGGGTGCAGGGGTATACATGGGTGTGACTGACATGTACAATGAGGCTATTGTGTAGTACATCCGAATGCATGGGTTCTGCTTCTGGATATTACACTTCATCATACACCATCCAGTGTATGCAACAGAGATGTTGCTGGGTCTGGGATATGTTGCTATGCACATGTTTGCCTGTGTTTGGGGTATCTTGCTTCCTTACTGTTGTTATGTCGGCACAGCTACCCGGCTATGTACTGTCACTACTGCTTGTGACCATTATGGTTGGCACCTTTTCCAATGCCCATAGTGGGGCATGTTATGTGGACACTTCGAATTTGCAGGACTACACATACCCAGGGCTAGTGCAGTAGACAGAACTTCACTTGTTTGCCATACTATGAGCCTATTCTGTTAGCGTTTGGGTTCCTTATTTATTTTCTTATGCCATGTCTGTGTTCCATACCGTAAT
The DNA here is from genome assembly GCF_019279795.1 of Protopterus annectens. Taxonomy (NCBI): domain Eukaryota; kingdom Metazoa; phylum Chordata; order Ceratodontiformes; family Protopteridae; genus Protopterus; species Protopterus annectens. Next base: position 551,101,334 of record NC_056728.1, read on the forward strand.
GTATATGTTTTATGCTACTATTTACATGTATATTTGGAATTTGCGGCAGGGGATCGCAGGTCATTTTCCATTTTACGATTGTTGCAGGGACACGACTGTCCAATCAGGGACTGTCCATGGCACTTTGGGACAGCAGGTAACCCTGGTGACCATGCCCATGTCGCTGCTGGGGTTTCCACCTTTTCCATTTTCCGATCTGGGATATTTCCGGGACTCACATCTGCCTTTACAGGCCGACACATACAAACTGTCACTATATAGCATAGAAATTCACTTGTTTGCCTAAATAATTTGCTTATTATTGTGGCAATTTCCTTGCTTATTCTGTTTATTGTGTCATTTCGGTATTTCTGTTACAGAAATAAACAATTCATGCTACCATTACATTACATACGGGATATCATTGTGTCCTAGACTCGTAGCACATCAGCCATTTCTAATACGTTTTTTCGGGACACAACTGTCCATGGAGAGACTGCCCCAAACAAAGTGGGACAGGTGGTGACCTTAGTCGCTGCTCCTATGTCGGCGCGCTGACATGCGGCTGTACACCTTCTCTGAGTGTAAACACTGACAGTGCATTGCGGGACGGAGGCGGTCTTATGCGTATCCTTTGCTCCTTGAACGGGTACACTTATGCCTTGGTGGCTTCTATTTGCTTCTCCGTTAATTTGGAACGGGGACTATGTTGCGTACTGTACGTGCGTTTCATTCTGCACGGGACCTGGCTGCTGCCATTACTATTGTGGGCGGACCGTGGCTGTCAGCACATTAGGTTGCTCACCTCCTGCCGGCTTAGACACGCCTCCAGACGCATCCTACCTGGGCTCGCTCACGTACACTACGCACGTGTCTGTGATTCTGGTGCACTCTCATTAATATGTATATGGCGCTACTGCGCCGGATATTCCATGCACCGCCGGCGCAGGCCTTACGCCGGCCTTGCGCCGAGCTTCATGAATCCCGGGGACTATCTTGTTTGCTCGTTTCCCACCTTTCCTAGCCAGTCCATATCCCAGGCTTTGCTTGTCTCAGGACTTTATTTTCTGTGTTCAGAGCTATCCAGGCCTTGCTGTGGTAGAGGGAAGTCCTACTGCCTACCAGTGGGACTGGTGAGCATTGTACTGCCTATCTAAAGCTAGAGGAGTGGTTTCCAGCTCTGAAATTGTAATTTTATTAGCCTTTTTGGGCTGATTTCTATCCCTTTCAACTTTCTGGTTTAAAAACGCATGTGTTTGCACATTTTCTGCATAGTTAAACTATTCCAGGTGCCAGAAAGTCTGGTCTTCAAATTTCCCCTTAGAACTAGCTGGTTTCTCAGTGGTAGCACTAAAATCTGAACCCCTGGGACTAGCACTTGCTCTAGAACCTGCTGGAAAGTACTAGGAAGCCTGAAACTGATACAAGCACTCAAATCTCCTTGTCAATAAGGAGAAATTAATTGTAGGCACTAAACAGCCTATAATTGCAAAGTACCTTGCAAAGGTAAGGGAAAACAGCTCTTAAACTTTATTAAAAAAGCACCTAAACAGGCATGTCCATGGGTCAGCTTCCGGTGATTTCTCCTGTCCACCTGGTGAATCTGGGCATACTGGGGCAATGCAGCAACTGCCTCATGTACACAGACAACCCTCTCCTCCTACCACCCAGCACTACAACCTGTGAGAGATGCACTTACATAGCCAAACTGGAAGCAAAGCTCTCTCTGGCCAAGATTGTGCTAGACAGTCAAGAGGAGAAGGTTAACACCTGCACTATATCTCAAGCAACTCATAGCCCTTCAAAACCCACACCATCAACACCCACACATAGCAACACTAAACCCACATATGTGGAGGCCCTTAACATTAACCTGCCCAAGCAACAAAGACCTCCAAAGCTGAAATGCAAACAAACACCAGTCACAACCAAAGTGACACATAGGTCACAACACCAGTGTGCCACCCAACAACAGCCCCTAAGGCAAGACAATGTACCCAACACTTTAGTCATAGGTGACTATAGTCAGGCACACTGATGTCCCACTCACCAGGCTGAACAAGGAGAAAATTACAGTCAGCTACCTCTCGGGTGCCAGGATCTGTCACATAACACATGCACTCAAGTCACTCCACAACAAGTATAAATATGACTCTGTCATTGTCCAGGCTGGAGTGAATGACTTGAGATGTACCTCCCTGGACTACATGAAAAGAGACATGGAAGAGCTCTTGGATCATGTGACCCAGGCAGGTATGACCCTAGCCCTGAGTAGCATCCTGCGTACGCCCAGAATGATACCACAGTATAAGGACAAAATGATTTACTTCAACAATTGGCTAAGCTTCTGGTGTCATTCAAAGGGGATCCAGTATCTGTCTGCCTGGGAAGACATGATCGACAGACCACGGTGTTTTGCCAGAGATGGTCTGTACCTGTCACCCCTGGGATTCAGGTTACTGGCTAAAGCTCTTGCCACACCTATAGTGCCTTTCTTAGGCAAGGTTCAAAGGATAAAACCACTACCATAACAGATACAAGCATACAAAATCTGAAGGTAATGCTACTCAATGCTAGAAGTCTAAACCTCAAAATGCACTCTCTCGAGGCACTCCTAAAAATGGAGAACATCGATATATGTGCAGTAAATGAGACCTGGTTCAAGGCTCCAGAGAGCACCTCTGCAATACCAGGCTACAACTCTTACCACACTTTTCGGCCACAAAACCAAGACCGAAACACTAAAGGTGGAGGAGTGTCCATATTCACCAAGGATATTCACACCTCCAGGCTAGTTGCCCAACTCAATGTATCTGAAATTCTCCAGGTGCAACTAACACTAGGTAAAACTGCAATCTAAATTGTAGCTTGCTACAGATCCCCCACTACACCCCAAGATTTTCACTACACCTTTCTAAACATACTGGAAAATATTAAGATACAACCAAACACCCTAATACTGGGTGATTTCAACTATCCTGCCATTAACTGGGAAAACTACTCGGGTACCAACTCCTTTTCCTAACGGTTCTTGGAATTCATAAATTCCAATGACCTGGATCAACTAATCCATTGTCCCATCAGGGGCTCCAATATCCTAGACCTGGTCATTACCAACATGGGAGATAGATGCTCCACACCAGTGGTCACCCCCTCATTGGTCAGGTCTGACCATAAGCAAATCACCTTTGACGTCCACATCCCACCCCCACCCCCAATAAGGAAACCTCCTTAAAAAACTTCTCCAAAGCCAACTTCATGCTACTGAAGTCAGAAGTGACAAACGTCATGACACCCATGCAGACGGGATCTGAAAGTTCGACTGCAGAATCCTACACTAAGGCACTGTATGAGCACATCCACTCGTGCATGAATCGTGCCATCCCAAATAGAACCAAGATGCTCTTCTCCAAAAAAAGGAAGCCAATCTGGTGGTCCCCTGCTATAAACAAACTATGCAACAAAAGGAAGAAACTGTTGCAGGAAAGAGGAAAATCCCAGGATGCAAAAAACTTCCTTACCAGCCTCAGTAAGAAGCTGAGATCCCTCATAAAATCCTCAAAAGCTAGTTACGAAAATAAAATTGCCAAAGATTCCAAAGACAACCACAAGGCATTCTATAGTTATGTCAAGAATCTAAATGGCAATGCTCAGATCTGCTCTGAGCTACAACAGAATGGCATTAAATATACTGATCCCAAGGATATTGCCAATATCCTGGCAGATCAATTTAGTGCCAACTTCACCCCCCTCTCATCCCCTAAAAAGCCCATCTCAATACCAAAAGATTGCCAAACTCCGGTAATCATGGCCATACAGGTAGAAACCGCACTCTAGAAAACTAAGAATACAGCATCCATGGGACCAGATGACATCCCAGGCTGTGTACTACATGAACTACAAAATGAACTGGCACCTCACCTAAGTGTCAAGTTTAATCATAGCCTCGCCTTAGGCTTCATGCCCACTAAGTGGCGCACAGCTACAGTTATCCCACTCCACAATGGGGGGGATCCGTCTTGGATCCCAGGAACTACTGTCCCACCAGTCTGACAAGCCTGATCTGCAAGGGCATGGAACGCATTATCATGGAACTTATAAACAAAGACATTGGCAACCTTCAAACACTGGACCCCACCCAGTTTGTGTTTGTGAAGGGCCGATCTTGTCTCCTGAATCTGATTGACTTCTTTGAATCAGTCTCCAGAGCTGTGGACGAGGGTAAGGTGGTCCACAGAGCCTATCTGGACCTCGCCAAAGCCTTTGACACCATCCCCCACTCTGGAATCATAGATAAACTTGCTAAGCTGGGCATAATTCCCTACATCACTCGATGGGTTGCCAACTGGCTTACTGACAGCACCCAGACTGTAAAAGTAGCCAACTCCAAATCCAGCTCCAGACAAGTGACAAGTGGAGTACCTCAGGGTTCAGTCCTGGGACCATTCTTGTTTGGCATTTACTTCTCTGAAGTACAAGCCAACAACAAGGGACTCTGGCTAACAAAGTTCACAGATGACTGCAAACTGGGAGCCATTATTGAATCCCCAAATGATGTGGATATTCTACAAAAGGGCCTTACAGAAACAGATGCCTGGTGCCAGAGCAATGTGCTCAAGCTTAATGCCAAGAAATGTATAGTTATCCCCTTTGGAAAAAAACATGTACCCATGAATTACCACATAATTGGCAGTACACTAAACATTGAAAGTGTGAAGAGAGACTTAGGGACACAGGTGGACAGTGGTCTCACTTTCGATAACCTCATCACCACAACAGTCAAGAAATCCTTCTATGTGGCACACCTCATCACTAAGGGCTTTTCATCCAGAAAAAAGGAGGTCATTGTCTCACTGTACTCATCCCTCATTAGACCCATTATAGAGTATAATTCCCCATTTGGTATGTACCTCACAAGACATCTGCAACAGCTGGAAAGGCCACAGAAATACCTCACTAAAAGAATCACAGGTCTAAAGCAGATGCCATATGCTGACTGTCTAAAAAAACTCCAGCTATACTCTGTGACATATCGTCTACTCAGAGGTGATCTCTGCTCAACATACAAGGTCATGTCAAACCCTGAGCTGTTGGACATGCTCCACTTAAAGAAATCCCAATCCCTCAGAGCCACACGCTCCAGGGATCTAAACCTTGTCATCACAATGAACAAAACATGCTGGAAGGATAGATTCCTAACCCGGAGACTCCCCATACTCTGGAATAGACTGCCCATACATGTCAAGCAGAGCGCCTCATTGGCCCTCTTCAAAAGGAACCTTGATGATTGGATGGGAGATAGGAAATTCACCCCTGGGATCATGTCAGTCACCCTGCTAGACAGGGGTCCAGAGAAGTAAATATTGTGGGAAGAAATATCCAGGGAATTGTTATGGCTAGGCTTGTATAGGCCCTAGGGCCGATAGCCTAGTACCAACCTATGAACCTATGAACCTGTCAGTGATTTAAAATATAATTTGATATCAGGAATTAACTAGTGAGCATATTGTTTTATTTCACTGTATTATAAATCTTAACAATTGGACTAGTGACTTCATACCTCATGGAGGTTTCAGGAGTCCACTGGAGAGTTTATGATAGTTCCAAGTTTGTAATCATCTGCTAGCTTGGATAGACATAGACCCATAGTATCAGCTTCAGACACCTCAGAGATCTCACTAGTAACAGGCCTTTGAGATGATAGCATATTCCAATACTGAAGGATTACATCATATAAGTGAGTCAGTTTATTATCCATTTATGAGTTTTTTAGAATGCCAAAGCCCAGGATAGTGTTAAAGGCCTTTGCTTTTTCAAAGAACTCTACCAAGCTGAGGATGCAGGATTTACCTTTTCACAAACCTAAACTTATTTGGGTCCTCAGAGTCTAAGTTGTTGATGTAATTGTTTGTAAATTTCAAAATGAAACATTCCATCACTTTGTAAATATGTCTTGTAAGTTTTATTGGTCTGCAGTTGCTGAAATCAGTAAGAAATTTGCCTTTGTGTACTGGGATGACTGCAGTTGAGAATCTGAAGCTGAAGAGATTTAATAGTGAGTCAGTAAAACTCTTATTACAGTGTAATGAATTATTAGGTGTACTCATTGTTGTAGGTGTACTTCGTGTTGTTCCTTCTACTACAGTATGATGGATTATTAGGTGTACTCCTCTTTGCTCCTGTTACTGCAGTACAATGGATTATTATAGCAATAACCCACGCCTGGGTGTGGGTAATGCTGGATTTACCCACGGTTGGCGTGGTTTGGTCACGAGGGTGAAGCCCGAGTGGCCAAACAAAGCCAACCGTGGGTAAATCCAGCATTACCCACACCCAGAAGTGGGTTATTATACAATGACATTATTTAAGAAAAAAAAAAATTACTTTTCTTAAATAATGGCATTGTATAATGCCTCCTTGCTGCCCTTCCGCAGCTGTCTGGTATTCTGCGGCAGTTCTGATGTACTGGCATGCATATGCCTATGCAGTACATCAGAGCTGTGGGCAAAAGCAATGAAGAAAGCAAGATCTCTGTTGCTTTTTACAAACTGTTTCGCTATGTTAAATGGGTTTAACATAGCGAGACAGCTTTAAAAAAAGCAACGGAGTCTCCGTTGCTTCTGTCTCGCTATGTTAAACCCATTTAACATAGCGAGACAGTTTGAAAGCAACGGAGAAAGCAAGATCTCCGTTGCTTTTTACAAACTGCCTCGCTATGTTAAAGGAGTTTAACATAGCGAGACAGTGTGAAGCAATGGAGATCTTATTCTCGTTGTAAAGAGTTATAGTAATGGAAAAAGTCTGGGCGACCGGACCTTTTTCCATTACTATAACTCTGATTTACAATGTGTATGCCGACCAATCAGCGTGCACGTTTTTCAATATTAATGGGGGGTCGTTGTATAATAGGTGTACTCCTCTTTGCTCCTGTTACTGCAGTACAATGGATTATTAGGTGTACTCCTCTTTGCTCCTTTTACTGCAGTATGATGGATTTTTAAGTGCCCTCTTCTTATTCTAGTACACTGAATTCTTGGATGTACTAGTCTTGCTCTAGTATAGGGAATTATCAGGTGTCCTCTGTTTATCTGGCCACACTTTTATGTCAGGTTGGAGCATCTCAAAAACTGATTTTTGAAGTGCATTGTATCTGTCCAATAACATATCACTTGCCGGCCCTTCCCTAGTTGTGTGATTGCTTACTTTAGCCATTTTTATTAATCACATTTTACTTGTGCACTCCTTTGCTGACTGCATTACTCTTACAAACACCCAAAATTATTACGACTACCAGTATGATAAATAACATTGTTATGTGTGCTTCCATCTCAAAGAATATTTGTTGTAACTTTGAATACAGTGTAAAATAATTAATGAAAATCACTGAACACTAAAAATCAAGAGTCTCTTGTAACATTTTGTTGACACTGTGATACTGATAAACTTCAATATATATTTTCTGAAATTATGGGAATGTGTCTAATCCATATTGCATAAATCTATTATTGGGGCTTCCTGTACAGTGATGAGCTAATCAGCAGCAGGATTTTTCTCTCCTCTTGAAGTAGTGAAAACAAGTGAAAAAAATGAAATGACTGGCCTTAAAAAGCATTAGCCATAGTTCTCAGTGGGACATGATGTAGATTACCATGATGAGGGGAAAGAAAACAATGATAGTGCTGGGAAAAGGAAGGTAGCCACTGATAAAGAAAAGACATCACAAGACAACATGGAGAAGAAAGCATGCGCTGTCAGACAGAAATCAGGCCAGAGGAACAGGAAGTGCAGATGTTCATGAGAATTTGGATAAGTTGTACAATCCTGAAAGTGAGTGGTTCACTGCAATAATACATACATTAACGAAACAGATGAGAGACTGGAAGAGTTAAAAATTGTTCTGACAATGCATTCTGATAATGTCATGAGGAAGACTGACACTGACCATGCTATAAGGCTGGCTGATTTGTAAGCATTGCACAGATATATCAAAGAAAAAATAATGTTGATGGAACACAGAGAATGGCGGGAAAACTTACAACTTATAGGTTTTCCAGAGGGAGTGAAAGGTATGGACTGTAAGATATTTATGACTGAACATTTGAGCCAATGGACTGGGCTACCACATGATAGAATTATTTTGTATACAGTGTGTAGAGTCTATATGGCAGTAGGTTTATTGGCCTGTTTCCATAAACCATTAATAGTAAAAGTGTAAAACTATCAACTAAAGGAGCAATTACTATCTAAATTTTGGTAAAAAGGAAAGGTTATTCATATAGATGACAGAAGAGTTTTTTGTTGACCAGGACTATTCTTCAAGGACAAAGCAGAAAAGAAATAAGTTTGTACCCTTATTTAAAATTTGCCCCTGGATGAACTTGAAATTCTAATTGATATACTCTGCTCTGTTTAAGGTTTTCTTTTTGTCTGCCTCAAAGGATTTTATGGAAGCTGATATTGAGATCAAAGAGCCTGATAGATTTAGACAGTTTGTGCAGCAGGACACAATGGAAAAGTGGACTGAGGAAGAGGGACAGTCACAAAAAATGCATTCTGCTGTGGAGCGTTGGCCATTTAAATCTTTTCTGGTTTTCTAGTGGAAAATACAGGAGAGAAAGAGGGAAAAAGAGAGGCAAACAAAAAGACTGAGAGAAAGCTTGGAAGCATCACAGAAGAGAAATATGAGTCGGCAAACTAACAAAATCTTGCAGGAAGAAGAAGATTAATGACATGAAGCATTAACAGCCAGGTCATGATGGATTTAAACAGTTATACCAAGCCTAGGCACTGATGACTAGTGCCTTGATAGACAAAGGACTGAAGGATTTTAACCTGAATTGATTAGAGTATAGACTGGAAGGGCTCATAAGCAATCAAAAGATGACAAAAGACATTAGAGGCACTGTTTTATTTAGATTTTAGGGCACAGTCTTTTGTGAGCTTGTAGAATGTCATACAGTTATGAGAGGAGGGAGGTGAAATCACCTCCAGAAACAGGTATGGCAGGAAGTTAAATTATTTTAATGGATAGCAAAAGGATTAGAAACCTACAAATTACTTGAGTAAGAAACAAGGTCTTTAAGCATAACACACAGAGGGGATGTAATATTATGACCTCTGCTGCACCCATCTGCAGAATACTTATTATCTGGTCAGCGGTGGGGAGGATGACAATCCAAATGTTAATGTAAGGGTCAGTATCAAATTGGTCATTATGAATACAGAAAGGTGCAGGTGAGATCCAGGACATGACTGGACATTATGTATACAGAAGGGGGCACAGCTTAGAAATCAAACTCCCTTAGTTTGATTTGATAAATGAGGAAGTGATGTAACTTGGGGAAGGCAGTGCAATAAGACTATAGCACAGATAGGGTAAGATTTAGGTGTTTAGGTTCATAGATGTTTACTAGACTAACAACCACAAAGTCTTTTTTAAGCCTAGCCATACATTCCATATCTCGGGCAAGTTCTGGTACCCTCAATAAGTGTAACCAGGGGCTTGGGTGATTAAACATTTTCAACGGAAATAGGGAGATGAACTATTTAGAGATTGCCTGTGTCCATTACAGACATAGGTACCAAGCCAAGGATGAATTTCCTACTCCCCATCCAATTATCCAAGTTACCCTTGAATTGGGTTAGGGAGGAACTCTGCTTCACATGGATGGGAAGTCTGTTCCAGAGATTGGGCAGTCTCTCGGATACATACCTGTCTCTCCAGCAGTTCCTATTTATATCACAGACAAGGTTTAAATCTTTAGAATGGATAATTCTGGTGCAGTTTGGTTTGTTGATATGCAGAAGATCCATCAGAGTGGGGTTGGAAAATGCCCTGTATGCCAGGCGTAGATCTCCCCTAAACAGCCTGTAGGAGACAGAATACAGGGATAGGGCCTTGAGGCAGTCTGCATAGGACATTTTACTTATGCCCTGTATTCTTTTAATGAGGAACCTCTGTGGATGTTCTGTTTGTTGGATATGCCTGGTTAGCTACAAACCAAAGGGGGCATTGTACTCAATCATAGGTCTGATGAATGCTGAATACAGTGGAACAATGACTTCCTTGGACCTGGATGCCATACCTTTGTCTATAAGTTGCACAACATTGAATTATTTATTTACTACTGTAGATTCATGATGGTTAAAGGCTAGATAACTGTCTATGTGTGTCTCCAGATCCTTGACTACTGGGTCAACTCTAAGGGGTGCATTGTCAATATGATAGTTACCAGGGTGGATGACTTCCTGAAGGATACTGTTATGCATTTCATGGCATTCAGTTTTAGTCCATGGCTCTGACATCAGTTATTTGTCTTTGTCAGCCCTTCTTGGGGAATATTTGTGTCAGTGTGGAATTCAATGACAGCTCCTAATTTGCAATCATCTGCAAATTTAGTGAGCCAGAGATCATTGACATTGGCCTTCACTTCAGAGAAGTAAATGCCAAAAAGGAGTGGTCCAAGAACTAATCCCTGAGGGACTCCACTTGTGACTGGCCTCTTTGTAGAGGCAGACTTCCCAGTTTTAACTTCCTGGGTTCTGTCTGTGACACATTTGACTATCCACCAGGTTACATACAAGTCTGTACCTATCCTCTTGAGTTTGTTTACAATGCCTGAGTGGGGTATTGAATCAAATGCCTTGGCCACGTCAAAGTAGAAAATGTAAACCATTTTGCCCTCATCCATTGCTTTGGTGACTTTCTCAAAGAAATCCACCAGGTTGAGTAGGCATGACCTGTCCTTGATGAAACCAAACTGGGTTGGGTCTTGTGCCTGGAGGTTTACTATATCATTAGTGATAATTTCCATGATAATTGTTTCCATGTCTTTGCATATAAGACTAATGAGACTTATGGGTCTGTAGTTTTTCCAAGGTCTATAGATGACCCACCTTTGTGCAGTGGGATGACTGTTGCTACTCTTCATTCATGAAGCACGTAGCCTGTTTGGAGGCTACAGTTAAACAGCAATTCCAGAAGGACTGATAGGTCATGTTTCATGTTAGAAGGCATCCTGGGATATTACCTGGGCCCACTGATGCAGTGTTTTTGGCCTTAGATAGACCATTAAAGACCTATTCCCTAGTGATAGCTGGGGTAGTTATATTTGATATTTCCTGAGGGAAGGTTGACGGGGAGAGAGGGGTAAAGTTGGATCTGAATTTGTCAACCAGTAGGTTTGCTACATCTTCTGGCTCAGTATAGGTGGCTACATTTACAATGAGCTCTGCACACAATTGTGTATTGCCTTTGAGGCTGTGGACATAGCTAAGAAATGCCTTGTAGTTTTTCTTGGTCCGGGAGGCCAAAGTTACCTCAAATGTGGCTTTGGCAGACTTTATTTGTCCTCAGAGTTGGTTTGTTTAGATTGGTGAGAGCATTTTTATCTTGCTTGGTACTGCACTTCCTCCTAAATTTTGCCATGGATTTCTTCCTTCTGTTATGTAGCCTATTAATTGTGTGATTCCACCAGATGACTTGTTTTCTGAGTTAGTTTTGTACTTCTTCCTGGTGGGTAGAGCTGCCTCTATGCAGATATTACATGCTTGTATAGGGTTTCTGTGAACAGTTCTGCATAGGAAGCAACATTCTCAGGGGTTATGGGGGCTTCAAATGTTGTCAGGTTATCATTTAATAGCAGGAAGTTAGCCTTAGAGTATGAATGTGCTAGCTGGGGTCAAGGTTTAATTTTTACTTCATAGGAGATAATTCTGTGATCTGACCTTACCAGAGAAGACATTACACTAGGGGATGTGCAGCACTCTCCCATATTAGTGAGGACCAGATCTGGTATGGTTCCACCCCTGGTTGCTGTATTGATAAACTGATCCAGGGAGTTTGTGTTCACAAAATCTAGGAATCTCTGTGCCTGTATGTTTAGTGTCATATAGGATTCCCAGTTAATAGTGGGGTAATTAAAGTCACCCATGAATATGGTATTGGGTGGGATGGTGAGTGTTTCCAATAAGTTTAAATACATGCTATGGGTTTCCTGGGTCATAGAGGGGGACCTATAGTTTGCAAAGAAGTAGTACTGGATTTGGCATGGTAATTTGAACATGGAGCAGCTGAAGTGCATTGTCCTGTTTGCCAGCCTTGAGATATATTTATTTTTTATGTAAATTGAGATACCTCCACCTTTAGCCCTCGTCTGTTTAGTAGCTGGTCTAAATGTGTGGAAGGCATTATAACCATGCACTGTCAGTGTGCTGCCCATGGCTTTAAACCACCTCTCAGTGACAGCACAGATATCAACATTTTCTAGCATGAACAGAGCTTCTAGGGAGTGGATTTGTTTGTTTAGACTCCTAGCATTGATCAGTAATACCTTTATATTTTCTTGGTTTTGATTTGCTATGTCAGAAGTACTTTCAGGTTGGCATTGCCTATGAAAGGTACTATGGGGAAGACAGTGTTTTAGCTAATATTTGAAAGTCTAGAGGGGAGGTGTGCAGATCATCTCTGGCAAAGCTGTGTGGTCTGTTGACCATGTCCTTCCATGCTGACAAATATCGAATCTCCTTAGAATGACACCAAAAACTAAGCCAATTATTAAAGTCATTCATCTTTTGTTCATATTGTGACATCATCCTAGGAGAAGATAAAATGCTGCTCAACGCTAGGCTCATACCAGCCTGGGACACCTATTCCGAGCACTCCATGATGTCATATAGTCTAGGGAGGTCTGTCTCAGGTCACTTACACTCACATTATGACTGGGGCATACTGGTACTTGTGGCCCAGTTACCTGAGTGTGTGCATAATGTAGCAGATCCTATCCCCTGATAAGCAACTGACAGTGTCTTTCTCCTTACTCAGCCTGATGAGATGGACATCAGTGTGCCTCATGATGGAGTCTCCAATGACTAGAATGTTGGAATGTGTGGTGGCATGCCTTTTGAGCTTAGATGTAGAGGTTCCATAAGACATAACTGTATGTGTTAACATGGGTGTTGTTTTGAAAGTATGCATTTCGGGCTGCTGAGAGTACTTGTTGTGTATACTTCATCTAGGAGGTCTGTGGGGTTTAGTGCCTCAGCATATGTGGGTCTATATGTCGGATTTGAATTGTGTGTGTTGGGTGCAACATTTGTACTACTGACAGCCTTATTGACATCAGGAGTACTTTTATGTGAGAGCTTTGCCTCCAGTGACATTGTGTAATTACATCTCTCACATACCATATCAGTTTATTTTGAGAATTAACTGGTTGGCATTAAACATTAGTCAATTACTTGCTTTGCCTCAGGGTGCCCATATCCACCAAGTTGGTAACACAGATAGTGGGAAAGTTCATATCCATGGCAACAGACCTTTTTTATTGATTAGACAGCTGGCGTGAGAATAGAAAGCAATGACAGGAGTATCCTGCTTGCAACTCTGAGGACAGTGCTTGTCACTGCAAACTAGTTGTCCTGTGTGCAACTAGGTATTGGTGAAATTTTAATTGTGCTTTTACAGGGAAAATGTCACTCAAAGTGTCTGAGTCTGTATAGGGCAAGGCCAAATAGTTGAGGGGAAACTAATAAGTAGACACTGAAAATTTAAGTTTGTGTTTTCGCCAAGTGAAGTTAGAAATAAATAAAGCAGTACTTACTGAAAACAAAGAATTATCTTGTCAAGAATGATGAAAATGGGGGAGTAACATGAATAGCTACTGCCTGGCTACTACTAGTGCTGGTCTCACCACAGCTTCACTCTGCTGGGATACAATACTCCTTTGCTTTTTCTCTCACCAGAAGCAAAACATTAACACCAGGCCACAGCCTGTTTGATGATCCACAGTCTTGCCCCAGATGACGCAAGGGTCTCTAGGCTTGTTGTAGCCTTTTCCTGGTAGATACCTTGAATAGCAACCAGACCAATCAGGAATGTCAAGCATAGACACTCACTGCCCAACCAGAAACAGTCACAAATCCATGCACTCCACTCCTTCTCTCACTAGGAGCAGAACATAAACACAAATTCCAAGCTGTCATCTATGAAGCAGTTATTAGACTTTCCTGTGATCAGTAGTCTCCAAGAAATAATGTCCCTGTGCTCCTTCTCTTACCTGGAGAAAACTGTAGTACTAATCCCAAGATGACTACTGAGAGGCAGAATGTGGGCTCTCCAATAATTGGTGGTCTTGCAATAGATGATACAGATTGTAAAGATAAGATGGAAAAAGATGGTTAATATCCTAAGCACTGTGGTATGTACTAAGCAGTTAGATATGAAAAAGGGGGTAACTTAATCTTTACCTGTCTAAGTGGAGTGCCACTAATTTTAAAAGAGAAAGATAGATTGAAACGGGGTACGCACTTTGTAATCTGGTTCTATGGAATACAGTGGGATGGACAATAAATTTAAATAGTTGAAGGGGAGTGATTTCACAAAATGGTAATTTTGAGCTGACTCACAACAGCTAATGTAAGGGGAGAAGGAAGGAGATATATGGTCAAATTAACATAAGGGGCAGGCAACTAGTAAGACATCTGAGTTTTAGAACACAACAGCACCAGGATAGGATGGTGGAAAAAATTATGTGTGACTCATAAGAGACACAGCTGTGGTCTCTTTTTTCTAGTTTTAATATGCAATTAAAAGCAGAACACAAGTACAACACAGTGTAAAGAAAAGAAATCACAACATACAAACTAGAAGAAGGCAATATGACAGAATCAGACAGCAAACAATTGGATGTAGGAAAAGGTTTAATCACAAAGCTATTAGCATTGGAAAAAGTGAGAAACAGTTATGAGGGTTTAAACAGATTTCGGGAGTCATCAGAGAAAGCAAATGAATGGTGGTGGCATCAGATTATAGCATTTGCTTGAAAATAAAAAGGAAGGAAGGTATGATAATGGGGAGTAGGGGTTGTGTACATAGTTATAATGCCAGGAAACAGGAGCTTGAATACAAGGCAATCACAAGTAATCAAAGAGCACATGGGAGCAACTGGGAAAACGTGGATGATTGGACAACAAATGCAGAGTAAGAAGGAATAAGGGGGTACATTACAACCAGTATGACATTAAGATTGACAACCTGAAATGTTAATGGTCTAGGAGATAAAAATAAACCCAGTGAATGCTAGAGTGTCTCAGGGAGAGTGAAACTGGGTTAGTAATGCTGCAAGAGACCCATTATTTAAGAGACAACATGAAGACCTAGCAAGAAAAGGATTTAAGGAAGGGTTCTATGTCAGTGTAATAGAAGCAAGGAAAAGAGGGGTGGTAACTCTTATAAAAAAGAAGAGCCTCCTTTCAATCCGATAATGGAAATACGATAATAAAAGAAGATATGTTATGGTTAGGGGAAAGTCGGAGGGTAAAAGGCTCAAATTGGGCAAGTTTTGCATGTCACCTAAAGTGCAAAGCATGGATTTAAAGACAACATTCCTGGAAATAATAGAATATACACACAGGGAATCAGAGTGTTAGCTGGTGATTGGAATATTGTGACTTTAAAGAAAGATGTGAGTGCTGGCCCAAGAAAGAGTTGGTTGTTAATAGAGGGGAGAATGTTGAGAAATATAATGAAGATGTAGGGGTGGACAGATGTAGGGGATACTTTGCAAAGTATTAAAGCTTAAACATCAAATTAGGTCACTAAGGGATAAGTTTTGGGCTAGACAGATGGTATATTACTAGATCGCATGAAAAGTAAGTATAAGGTATTATTACACACCCCATCTAACTCTCAGGTTTTATTACACACCCCATCTAACTCTCAGATTATACTCTGGAAATAGGGGAATTGAAGAGACTGGGTGATAGAGTTGACAGAATACAAGGTAGGCTAATGGATGAGACAGAGGCTGGGGATAACTTAAAAGTGAATTAAGAAGGGAATTTAAAGCTTGAGAAAGATAATACTGGTTAGCATTGCAAGTGAGAAGAAATGATAGACGGTCAGACTAATGACATTATAGCAGAAAGAGAGTGAGTTGAACACATCGAGTAAAGTGTAGTTGAAGGAATAGGAACAGAAATGGAAGGAGAATCTAGAGGAACTTCTGGGCAGAAGGCAGGTGGTGCTGAGGGCATTACTTGATAACAATTCCCATAAGTTACAGAAATTGTTGGTAGTGAAACTCTGTCAGTAGAAAGCGGAGAGTAGCCAGAACAGGGAGAATTATTAGGGATGCAGGCAAGACTAAGAAAGCAAATATAACAACAAAAAGGCCAGTGAATCCAAACGGTAAATATTTATTACATAAAAGCAATACAAAACTCACTTTTAGCATTAGAGTAAGTTTTGTATTGCTTTTTTGCAATAAATATTTACTATTTGGATTCACTGGCCTTTTTGTTGTTGTATTTGTTTGTATTTTTTTCATTTGTAGTATTATTAAGACTAAGGAAGCATTTATGGACTCCACTGTATCGACATTTATAGATGGCAGATGGTAAGAAATGACTGGGTAGTTAAGGTAAATCATTTTCGTGAGGGAGCAGAGATCCCAATGATAATACAGGATGAGAAATTAGAACTGTTAAGGCTGTTCTTGGTAACCGTAGTAGAAGAAGAGATTCAACAGCAGGCTTTAAGTAAATCCCCAGGGTGGGGTGGACTCCGCTAATCATTGGAAAGAACTATAAGAAACAAAATAGTATTTAAGGGGATTGGATTGTTTAACAAAATAATAGAGACAAGAAGATTTCAAAAGTCACGGCATAAGGCTGTGATGGCAGTGATACCAAAAGAAGGCAGGGTGTCTTACAGTCCTGGTTCATGGTAACATATATTTATTTTATGTTATGATTATGAAGTATTTATTTCCATTAGTCTAGCAAAAACACTTCCTAGAATAACCAGTGCTGATCTGTGTGGTTTTATGAAAGCCAGACAAACATTCAATAGTGTCTTAAATGTGGTTCAAGGAGTAGCAGAAAGGGGAAAAGAAGTTATCACTCTTAGGACATGACACAGAGAAAGTGCTGAATAGGGTATATTGGAGATTTTAGTGGGAGATAATGCACAAGATGGGGTTTAATATAAGATTAGAAGATTCAGGACAGTCATTAAATAAGTGCAACGTTAACAGAAGTAGATGAGGAAACATGGACAAGGTAAGATTGACCTCTATCCTCACTATTATTTGTACTGTACATAGAATCCTTAGCACAAAAGATTACCCAATCAAACATCAGGAGATGGAACTGGGCAGGGCTAAGGGAAGAAAAATTATCTTTGTTCATGAATGATGTTATACTACATATTACAAACCTGGAAAGTGATATAAAAAGATGACTGAATATACTAAGAGACTTTAGAAAATCTCAAAATATAAAGCAAATGAAGAGAAAACCAAAGCTAAACAGCATAAGCCATTTTCCTACAATGGAGAAGATAGAAGAAACCTCTGGGCTATGGGGACATTTTAGATTAAAATATCTAGGGTTTGGTTAACTGAATGTGAAAAATGGGAAAGTCCCCAAGGGGGAGTTGGGAGCAGGTACAGGAGATTAGGAATATGTTTAAAAAATGGGAGACAATGATCAGTGACATTGAACCAAGGGTTCAGGCAATCAAGATGTTTATAGTGCTACTGGTATTGTGTGTTTCACAGGCATTTATATACAATCCACATAAGAAAAATCTGGAGCAGCTTAGAGGGGACATGATGAGATATATTTGGGGGAACAAGACCCTTAGAGTACAGTGGCAGAAAACTACTTTACCAATAGATAAAGGGTAGTTATTAGTATCAACCTTACTTAGTGTGCAGCACCTCCACCACAAGTCCAAATGTAAAAGTATGTTGTGAATTTAATACAGGTGCAATTACGTGGTAGAAAGATTAAATATCTGGTCCTGTGAGAAATCAGATAGTCAGACAAGGTTGCTGTTCAATAAATTAGTGGAATTATTCATGGCTAAGCAATATCACATTTCGAGGTTTGAAGTCTGGCCCATAGGATAGATTAAACACCCCTTTGAAATAGATATGTGGGTGGTAAAAAATAGGGGAAAGAAAAAGAGGAAAATCTATTACTCATAGGTGATGTGCTCAGGAGATGTCACTAGTACAGCAAGTGACATTTTGGTCATTAGAGGTCATACAGCAAGAAACTTTTGATTATGATATACCATTGTCCAGAAAATCACAGATGACTACTAAAATATGACATTTTAAATGTTATATGTGTACAGAAATAGCCTAATATTTGTCCCTTGCAAGCTGCTGTAAAACATTTGTGGGTTTTTTTTTTTTTTTGCAGGCTGCTTAAAATATGGGGCAGTCAGAGGTTTGTGATCATGAATAACTGCTCCTAACTACGTATATACATTTTAGTCTTAAAAGTTTAAAGGCATTGTTCAGTACATTGCTTACAATTCTGAGTATGTTGAATGCAAAACTTATTTGAAATTAACCAGGAGGTGCACACAGTGTCTGACATTTTGCTGATTTAGAAGGTCCATAAGCACTGTTTATTTTGTGGATAACGGCAGGTTTTAAATGTGTTAACTGATAGCTTTGAGTGTTACAATAATGTATTATGAGAGCTTATTGTTTTCATTCAGATAAGGGATAGCTTGGTGATAGCCAGTCTGACTGGTTCATCACCAGTATTAAAATATATGTCATAAGCTTCTTTTCTTTCTCAGAAACTGGACTGAGTGATCTGAATGTGTGGAAGTGGGTTGGTGCTACAGAAACCAGATTCAGTGATCTGACAGTATGGAGGAAAGATGGTGTTAACTTCTCCTGCGTCTAAGTACTTGGTTATGGCTGCTGCTTAAATCGCGGCTTCCTTCTTCCCTTTAAAATCCTAACTTCAGTACTAAATTGGCTTGCAGTGTTCTGACTGGTCCATTGGACTCTGCTCAGGTTTCTTATTGCTGAGCGCAGTTCTCAGGAGCTAGCTTCAGTAAACATATGAATAACATGCAGGTTTCGTGTATGCATGATGGGCATTGATTGATTTATGCTTTTGCAGTCTCTGTCTGTTTGAAATAAACTTTTCCTTAGTTTGTTTTTTCACTGAGAGCAGTGAGTCACACAGCTTGGTGGCTACACTCAGAAAATAATGCACTTTTGAACCAGCTAGAGACTAAAGTGTCTTATTTGGCATACAGAACAGGCATTCCTATTAAAGTGGTACACCGACCTTACATATTTACAGATGTTTCTGTAGGCAGAAGTTAGCTTTAATGATGCAGTTAGAATAAAATAGGTATTCTCTCTCACCTGTTGCAGCTGGTTAATTTGTTTGGTAGCTGTTTAAAAAAGGTCATACAATTTAAGAAAGCTGTGTGCACAAAAGTCATAGTTTCCTAACGTTTCCCAAAGTATGTATTATACTAAGTTCAGTCTTCTTATAAGGTGTACTTTGTTTCATCTTCAGAAGGTAGAGTAAAGTGGTTTGATAGATGAATGCATCTTAGGCAATGTCATTTCTTTTGAAGTATGTAGTTATGTTAACAGCAGGTACAAAATATTGTTGCCTCGACAGAGAAAAGAAATAAGATAAGCTAATACTGTGAGCGTCTCTGCTGCAGCATTCAAGCTAATTGTGGCAATCGCAATAACAGTACATAATATTCCGGGAATATACATGTGTGACCGTTGTAGTACTTAGAATGTGAACATGGTTGCCATTGTAGTGAGACAGACAGCTGAAAAAGCAAAAATGAATGATATTGACATGGAGATGGACTAGGAAGATGTGCATGGCAAGATTGTGTGTTCCTTCAAGATAAATTAGAACCACCAGTTAGAAATAGTTCTGAGCAAACAAATGAGGAGTAAAAGTACAATGCAAACAAGTTAAAAGCAGCAGCAGGAAGCATAGAATGGACCAAGCTAATCAAAATGCAGGTTTACAATATAACCTATAACCTATGTAATAGTCGGAGGACAACACCGTAGTTTTTTTTTATTCTAATTCTAATATAACATTAGATATAATGTAAGAACCATTTAAGGAGCAGGATATCAGCCTAGGCTCTTCACAGACATTACGATTCTGACTGCATTTAGACCTGTGAGATAATTTGTCTCCCAGAGGCTGCCCTGTCTCTGGAATATACTTCCCATACATGTTAAAGAAAGTATGTTGCTGACCCTCTTCAAGCACAACCTTAATGAGTGGATGGGAAACCACAAATTTGTCCCAGAGGTTCCACCTGTGTTCCTCATTGACAGGGGCAACAGGTGCTGATTGAGGTTTATTTTGTGGATAAACTCTTGGCTATGCTAGTAACTGCCCCAGGGCCATTAGCCTAGTAATCTCATATGAGCTGGGAGGAACTTTGTGAAAAAAAGTGCAGTTAGAAAGAAGAGATATGCTGACCTACAGGGTAGTGCATGAGATAATGGGGGAACATTGATCACAAGAAATTTAATCAGGCTAAAGTTGGTTAGATTAATGACCGATCCCAGACTGCAAGAGGATTACAACAGGTGAATGATAAGCAAATCATGTGAAACATTGTTTGAGGATAGATGGGTCAAGAAATGGATGGTTATTAAGCATTGGCAGGGGGTATCCAAAAAAGAGCTCACAGACAAAATATGGGTTGAGATATGTAAAGCCCCAAAATATACTTTCAATCCAAAATTTTTTGAATTTTTGCATGAAAATGCTTGCAGAAGTATTTCTGTACCCCAGGTAAAAATTAATAGTATGTTCCCAGATGTAAGTTACATGCTGGAGATGTCATCAAAACTTGAAGGAAGATCGTAGTAATATTTTTGGGAGTGTGTTAAACTAGACAAGTATGAAAAATATTACGGACACTTGATGCATAAAATATTGGGAAAGACAATGGCAAATAAGTGACATAAAAGTCTGACTTGAACTGGATAGATATACGGAGAATGAAAAGGTCATATAAAGTCAGTGTCAGTTTTATTACTGATTCTAGATGAGAAAGATATAACTAGAAAGTGGAAGATGATCCAAGAACGCAAGACACAGGAAGTTACACAGCTGATGAAAGAAATGAAACAAATTGAAATGGAAAGTATGAAATATTACCCTAATAAATATTATAAGAGGGAATGAGACCACTGGGATATATTAATAAACAAGATGGAGGGTTAGGGTACAGTGGGCAAATTAATGATGCCATAATATAAAGATGCTGTAGGTCAGTGACTTACTATATAGGGAAAATAACTAAAAGACAAAAAATTCAAGGTCGGTGTTATACTGGATACTATTTGGAAATTTAGATAGTAATACTGCTCTTGAGATATTGTAACTTATGATTTGGTTCAAACCATATAACATGAAAGAAACAGTATAAATAGTCTAAAGATTGGACGGTCAGGAAAGTTCAGTGCACCATGCATGAAGATTGCACTTACTGTCTGTTAAGTAATTAATACTGAATAAAGCAATTAAGTTACAGAAACTCTACTGTCTGGCATTAAATACAGTAGATCAAAAAGAACACTGCTTTTGTTAAGCTTCAAAATTTTGCACCTTGTGAAACTGAAAATATAAGTCACATGGAGAGTGAGGACTGATTGTTACACAATAAACTAAAGTGCATTTGTTACAAGGAAAATGGAAGCACATTTATGTAAAAATTAAGTGACTTGGCTAGCTCTGAATGCATCTATTCACATATGTGTGAAACAGTGATGACATCTGTAGGCCAGGCACAATGCCAAATGCAGTGTTCAGCTTCCTGTGATACTTTTGTGACCTAGATAAAATAAAGCATATGCTCCTAGTTCATTATAAATTAAATTTCAAAAGTGATTTGCAGATTCCAGTTTCACAAAGTGGTTATACATTTTGTACTTTGACAAACTTGCAATACCTGCTTAAAAATGTAGCGTAAGATATATTTGTAATATTCAAGCAATTTTTCAAAATCCATGCTATCAGCAGCCCCTCCATGTGAGCATATGCACTCACCTATCCCTTCATATATGGAGTTTCTATTTCGAAGAATGTACCTGCAAAAGTCTCACCTGCCCACAAGAAGCCATAAGTTCAATAAAACTAGAACCTTATACATTGAATACATTGTACATGCTTCCCACTGATATGGTATATTTATCCAAGTGTTTCCTGATGGACATATTTTTGGTTGAATGTTGACACCATATATGTCAAAAAGGAAGCCCTGGTTGCCATGGGTACAAACCGTCCACTTACTTTCTGCATCTTTTACTTACTTTAATATCCTCTGAAGTTATACAACCTTGAGGGAAGACATACAAGTTTTAATTAATGGTCCACACATTAAGATTAATTCAAATAAATAATCAATTACATTTCCTAAAGACCACAATAAATCACACAAATACAGTCATTATAACATGGCAACACAAAGAGACCATAATAATATTTGGAGTTAATACTGAATCAAGCTAGACATAAAATTCCATGACACAGACAATGCAGATAGGCAATCACAAAAACATCCTGGTCAATGGTGACTTCCAATAAAGGCTGTTCCTTCCAAAGTTCCTATTGTCAGAGGAATAGCTGGTAAAAACACTTCTACAAAATGCACTTGTAAATCTCCAATAAAGGCTGTCCCTTCCAAAGTTCTTCTTATCAGAGGAATAATTGGTAAAAACACTTCCACAAAACACACTTGTAAGGGTTTTCACCAGTCCTCTGACAAGAGGAACTTTGGAAAGGACAGCCTTTATTGGAGCCAGTTTCCTCGTATCTGTGGTTTGGTGCTGTTTGTGTTGCCATGTTTTTGGATTACAATGGTGACTTCACTGTTACAACATGGATGTCTACTCCAGTCATGTTTTCTGTACCTAGAAAGAAAAAAAAAATAACTTACCAAAGAGTCCTTGCCAACATCAAAGGTTCAGTCAACACCTCAGCTGATGGTAGGTTTATTCTGTAGTAGCCATTTGTCATGTCTCAGACTTACTTCTCTGGCTTACACAGTTCCCTACAAAACAGAGTCTACAGGACTGCAATTGGTCACCATAACAAAATCAGTTTCTCTCTGCATTTAAGCAGATTGAACTCTACAGTTCCCTACAAAACGGAGTCTACAGGACTGCAGTTGGTAACCATAACAAAATCAGTTTCTCAGCATTTAAGCAGATTGAACTCTACAGATCCCTACAAAACGGAGTCTACAGGACTGCAATTGGTCACCATAACAAAATCAGTTTCTCTCAGCATTTAAGCAGATTGAATTCTACAGTTCCCTACAAAACAGAGTCTACAGGACTGCAATTGGTCACCATAACAAAATCAGTTTCTTTCAGCATTTGAGCAGATTGAACTCTACAGTTCCCTACAAAACAGAGTCTACAGGACTGCAGTTGGTCACCATAACAAAATCAGTTTCTCTCAGCATTTAAGTAGATTAAACTCTACAGTTCCCTACAAAACAGAGTCTACAGGACTGCAATTGGTCACCATAACAAAATCAGTTTCTCTCAGCATTTCAGCAGATTGAACTCTACAGTTCCCTACAAAACGGAGTCTACAGGACTGCAGTTGGTCACCATAACAAAATCAGTTTCTCTCAGCATTTAACAGATTGAACTCTACAGTTCCCTATAAAATGGAGTCTACAGGACTGCAATTGGTCACCATAACAAAATCAGTTTCTCTCAGTATTTAAGCAGACTGAACTCTACAGATCCCTGCAAAACAGTGTCTACAGGACTGCAATTGGTCACCATAACAAAATCAGTTTCTCTCAGCATTTAAGCAGATTGAACTCTACAGTTCCCTACAAAATGAAGTCTACAGGACTGCAATTGGTCACCATAACAAAATCAGTTTCTCTCAGCATTTAAGCAGATTGAATTCTACAGTTCCTTACAAAACGGTGTCTACAGGACTGCAGTCGGTCACCATAACAAAATCAGTTTCTCTCAGCATTTAAGCAGATTGAACTCTACAGTTCCCTACAAAATGGAGTCTACAGGACTGCAATCGGTCACCATAACAAAATCAGTTTCTCTCAGCATTTAAGCAGATTGAACTCTACAGTTCCCTACAAAACTGAGTCTACAGGACTGCAATTGGTCACCATAACAAAATCAGTTTCTCTCAGCATTTAAGCAGATTGAACTCTACAGTTCCCTACAAAACCGAGTCTACAGGACTGCAATTGGTCACCATAACAAAATCAGTTTCTCTCAGCATTTAAGCAGATTGAACTCTACAGTTCCCTACAAAACAGAGTCTACAGGACTGCAATTGGGCACCATAACAAAACCAGTTTCTCTCATCATTTAAGCAGAGTAGGTTGCACACAAAAAGCATTTGTTATGCTTTCACTTACAGTGCTGTGTAATTAAGCAGGTCACCATTTTGGTCAGCTATGGGGCTCTTTTTTCTACTTGAGTGTTTGCCTCCTTCCCCTGTAACTCAAGTAAACTGACTCTTACATTAAGAACTATAATACTTACCTTATAGCTTTAGGACACCTTAGGAAACTTTGTAAACTGCAATAGCTCCGCTACGTTCGTCCTCGCTATGCTCGGGCTCTCTTCGTTCCCCTCCCTGCCCCCAATTCCCTCCTGCCCCTAGTACCTCTAAATTTATAGTACTATAGCCACTTCCCCACTTTCTAGATCCTATCTGCTTTCATCTGGGATAATTCCTCCCACCCCCCCATTCTTCTACCTACATTTTAATAGCACTTATTAACTTTCATCTGGCATTCTCCCATCCCCCTTCCAGTACCTTTACCTCACCACTCTATCTTCTGGTGTTGCATCATCAGGTAAAACAGTTCCTTAACTCACTAGCTGAATCACAGATAATGATATACTCCTCTTTACTACCCCTCTTGTTTGCACCATACCTCCTTACCTTGTATGAAAACCAGTTTCTCACGGGATTTCAGGTCCCGAAAGGCCATACTATCACACCAGTTGTAAATCCTCCCACTTTCAACCATACTTACAGTACCAGGTCCTATCCAACATCTTGTTCAGTCTATCAACATCTCAACCCCAGGTACATTAGCTCTAGATCCAAACACTACCACAAACTAATAAAACAATTCCTAAAGTTCATCACCAAATATAGACTTAACCTAATACTTGGTGGTGATATTCACCCCAACCCTGGCCCACCATCTACTTGCAATCTAAGCTACAAACCTACAATTAATAGGCCAACTAACTCTCTCCTAGCCTGTCATCTCAATATTAGAAGCATTAATAACAAGGTACATAAATTGCATGCACTTCTGGATGTCCACTCCCCTGAGATTCTCTGTTTATCTGAAACCTGGTTAAAACCAAACACTACAGACAATGAAGTTTTACCACCTGGGTACAACATACACAGGCTGGATTGTGCTTCGAGGAAGGGGGTGGGGTAGCTGTACTCTATAAATCTGAGTTTAATGTCACCATAGATGTAATACAACCACCTCAGATTAATAACTCAAGAGATTCTTGCCACCAAATTCCAACTTGATAAAAATAAATGCATTAATATCATCTGTATGTACATTCCCCAGGTAACAATATATCTACACTTGAAGATATCCTGCACTGGCTATCATGTCACTAGCCTCAAGAAACCATACTACTTGGAGACTTTAACATAGACTGGGGCACCTGTTCCTCAGAATCCCCAACCACCCATATTAACCTGCATGCATTTACACAAATCATATCCACCCCTACCAAGATAGGTAAACCCAACCAAAAAGAAAGCATACTTGACTGGGTACTCATAAATAGTCACCCCCAACTGTACACCTCTGGTACCCTCCCTGATGGCCTAAGCGATCACCTTCTCACATATGTAATTAAGCACAAAGCCATTAATTCCCAACAACCCTTACTCAGAAAGGTTAGAAACAATAAACACTTTGACCCTGCCAAATTCCAACAAGATCTAAACTCATGTAATTGGTCTATTCTAAAACACCTCCCCTTAGAGGCAGCAGTAGCATACTTTAACAACAAATTCCTTGAGATCCTTGATTTGCAGGCACCTGTTTGTTCAAAGAGAACAAAGGCAAAAACTGTGCCATGGCTTTCTAAAAAGTCTAAACTCAAAATTACCCTTAGAAACAAAGCTTGGGCTTTATGGTGTTCTTCTGAAAACCCCCAAGATCACATTAAATACAGGCAATCCAGGAACGAAACTAAAAAATCCATTTTACAAGACAAAAAACAATACTACTGTAATTTATAGACAGCAAATCAAAATAACCCTCAGAAGTTTTGGGCAGGTTTAAATAATCTACTACATCCTGGACAAACTTCAACCCCAATCCTTGCTGCTACTATTGATAAAACCCCTGAAGATGTTTCTGACAGTTTTAACCGATTCTTTACTGAGACAATTCAAGCCCTAGCTAGCCAACTACCTCCTAGCTCCCCTGGTCCTGAAATTAGCACCCCTAGAAACCTACTTGCATTCAGCTTCCAACCAGTTGCCACTTCACTTATCTGTACCTTGATCAAAAAATTAAAACCAACTACACTTTCTGCTGATCAACTCCCTGCCGAGTACTTACAAAAATCAGCTGATGCTATTGCATACTCCTTCTCAATACTAATCAATCGAACCATAGTAGAAGCTAAAATTCCCACCATCTGGAAAATATCCTATGTAATCCCACTTCACAAAGGCGGCAGTTCTACTGAATTCTCCAGTTATAGGCCAATAGCTATACTCTCTCCACTTGCAAATATTATGGAAAAATGTATTCACAGACAACTCATGCACTACCTAATCCAGAATCACCTTATGGCAGACACTCAGCATTGCTTCCGTCCTCATCACAGCACTACGTCAGCCCTCCTAGCCTTTACCAACACTGTAAACCATAATCACAACAATAATTATATATCCTCAGCCCTCTTCTTGGATCTTTCCAAGGCATTCGATATGGTTGATCACCAACTTTTAATCCACACCCTGCAAACATTCTGTTTAGATACTAGAGCCCTTCAATTGTTTCAATCCTACCTGAATGGTCAACAGCAGGCTGTCCTCTGACAGAATAAACTCTCTAACTTTCTACCTAATACCCTTGGAGTACCTCAAGGCTCTATACTAGGGCCCTTGCTGTTCTCCATCTTCATTAACGACCTTTATACTGTCATCCCAAAAGTCAGCTGTATCCAATATGCTGATGACTCTACTCTGATTTGCTCGGCCACATCTCCAATAGAGTTATGGTCAGCTACCCAGACCACCTTTAATACAATAGAAAACTGACTTTCTGAACGTCATCTGATCCTAAATCCCAAAAAAACTAAAGTGCTGTTATTTTCACCAAAACATAGGTGTACCGATTTCATCTTAACCATAAATTCAAATGATGGCACAATAATCTCCCCTGACCCCTCTACAAAACTATTAGATGTCATCATAGATAATAATCTAAAATTTGACTTACATGTTAACCAAACTATCAAAACCATCAATAAAAAACTAGGGTCACTTTACAGAATAAAAGCCTTCCTAACCCCTCCAGCTAAAATTGCCATAGCTCACGCTCACCTTCTTTCAACCCTTCTGTATGCATCCTCTCTACTCTCGAATTAAAACAAGACTGTCCTTAACAAACTCTACAACCACATTGCCAGGTTTGCCACTGGGCTACCTTTTAGGACACATCATTGCATCAATCTAAATCAGCTTGGGTGGCTTGAACTACCCAGCCTAATCCAGTATAACCAACTGATTATGGCCTATAAAATCCTCTATAATCCGGACAATACTCTGGCACTTAAAAATATTATCACCCCCTATAACAATCCTAGACCACTTCGATCCTGCAACAAACTACTAATTCAGACTAGCCAGTGACTCTCTCTTTGCAAACTCTGTAAGTAGATCCTGGAACTCTCTTCCAGCTGATATTACCTTACTTTCTACCTTAGGTCAATTTAAAACTAGACTCAACATTTGTCACTTAACTGGCTATGTCAATGTATCAAGCCTGGCTAACTCTTCTAGAATGTGTAAAAATCTGTTAACCAGTTTACTGTGTAATTTAATTTAATCCTGACTTCCGCTTGGGATTAACTCTAACCTGTGGAACTTGTTTAACTTGCTTACTTATGTAATCTCTGTAAATAGTCTGTTTGTAATATGTAATGCTGGTATTATGTAATGCTGTATCTGCTTACCCTTGGAGCTTTTCTCCTCGGGCCTCCGCTGAAAATGGACATGCATCCAGTCAGACTATCCCGGTCAAAAATGTAAAATAAATAAATAAAAAATAATTATAGTCTTTTCAGTCAGCATGAACTGAGGGATAGCCAAAACCTCTTTGGCTGTTCCATTGTCTGATCTGGGCATGGGAGGACCATCTTTTCTGGGTCAGGAAGGCACTCTAGGAGATGCTTCTCTGGGTAGCTGGGAAAGAGACCTCTTGACAAGGCAGAAGTGTCTGCTTCAAGTCAATCTTCAGCCAAGGTTTTATCTACAAAGAAAAAATGAAAGGTTAAGCATTGTTCATCTGAAGACATGGTACCTGTTAGAAAAAGGGATTTTCTTACTTTAGACAGGCACTTTTTTTACAGTTTGTTAATCTTGGGACTCAAAAATCCTTACTTCAAGGCAACATCAATAAAGAAATTCTGGTGCTTACGTATTATTGAAACCGGATTCCAAACAGGCCTAGCGGCTCATTTCCAGGCCATACTAGCAGTTTGCCACATTCTTTTTCCATACCAGTCATGATCTCTACAACATCCACAGGTGAGGCAAATTGCGACTAATGTGTCTTTCAAATGATGGGCACTCATTTTAATCTGGCCAAAGTAGCTAGACTGCTAACTACAAAATAACATTAAAAACTAATTCTAACATCACTTCATAACACTTGGCATAATTGTACAAACACAACTGCTAGTCTATCTATCCCATCTTTAAGACAATGTTATGACAATGTTACATCGAATACTGCAGAATGCCCTGGACCTTGTGTGTGGCTTTTCAACACAGTAACCTCACTCAGTGTTTAAATAAATCATATGCCAGACCATGGATGGTTTCTAATGGAAGATGCAGTCGTGCTGCTCAGTTTTGTCTGTCTGAATCTACTAGCAGACATAAAGGCGAGCTGAAGTATGCCCTGCACACTCCCATCTCTCTAAATGAGAAGCCACCATTGGGATGTATAATCATTCAAGTAACAAGTCTAACCAATTTCATAAGATCCTTTGAAAAAAATAGAAACAAAAAGAGGAAAGCCTCAGAGACTAAACTAGTAAGTGGAACACACAAACACACACACACACACACACACACACACACACACACACACACACACACACACACACACACACACACACACACACAGACACACACAGACACACACACACACACACACAGACACACACACACACACACACACACACACATACACACACACGTAAATATATAAGGGCAAGATGTCACACGTGTAACAGTGGCAGGCACCTACACATCATGTTTTTTCTACAAACCCTTGACCACAAAACCTAAATCCTTGTCTTTCCCAGTGATCACAATAAACCAGTAGTCTACAGTTCCAGTGCAAAGAACAACGCAGACACAAATTGGGAAAGGACGCTACCCAGGAAGAGGAATTTTGCCGTTATTCCTCTTCCTATCTCATAACCAATGTGAGATAATACTACTTAAGAGTTTATATACTCCTTTTTAGGCTAAGATGCATCATTTCACGAAAATATTACAAATTATGACAGGTCAGGAATCTGGTTGCAATAATATGTAAGTACTGAAATTCTTGAAGAAAATTTCTCAGATGATTCTGACATTATTTATTTATTTATTTATTTATTTATTTATCATTTATTTCCAGTTTGATAACCGGGGAAGTCCACTGGGCCCGAAAGCCCGTTTTCAGTGGAGGCCCGGGGAGAAAAGCTCCATGATAATACATTACACACAAAAACACAGCAGAAAAGCTCTAAACTAATACATTACACACAAAAACACTCTCTGTTCTAATAGCATAATACTTTAACAATCTCCAAACAAAAATGAGGTGCATTGCGCACTATATATAAGAAAATGATATATTAATGCAACTGTAATGTTAGTAAAGTAGGAAAGAAAAAGGAAATTATAGATAGAGTTTGAATGCAAGAGCAGGGAAGCATGGGAGAGGCGAAGAAGAAGCAAATAAATTAAAGGAGAGGTGTCCAGAAGAGGATAGAAAAAGAACAGATAAACTAATGTTCATTTTGTGATTGAGTCCAGGAGAACACCTTGAGAAAAAGGCAAAAGATTTAAAGGTGAGAGTAAGCATACAAGTGGGCAGTGGGATGAGAGCACTTGAAGGAAAATAAAGGGTTTAATCAGGGAGGAAGGAGGAGATAATGAAGAAGAGGGAGGGGAGCTAGGGAGAGTGTCAGAAAAAGGGGAACCGGGGGGGTGGAACTAGGATATATTGAGATCTAGGTAGGAAGTATACAATTACATTTCCAATTTTGGAAGAGGTGAGAATGAAGAAGAGATTTAAAGTGTTCATAGTTTGTAGTGGCTCTTAGAAGGGAAGGAAGTGAGTTCCATTTTTTTGCTGTAGTATAGGAAAGTAGGAGTTGGCCAGGGGGTCGTTTGGGTTTGTATACTGAAATAAGATTTTGGTGGCTAGATCTTAGGGGCCTTGGAGGAGTGTATATGGTTAAGATATTAGATAATGCTGGGCAAGCAGTGGGTTTAAAGATTAGTTTGTGTGCAGTAGTAAGTTGGAGGAAATTGAGTTGATTAGGGAGTTCTATCCATTGAAGACTACGGAGGCAGATGCAATGGTGTGTAGAATGAGCGGAGTTAGTAGCGAATTTGGCAATTTTGTAGTAGCAACTTTCAAGTTTTGAGGAGATAGAAGTGGAGAGATTGGATAGAAGAGGAGCACCATACAGTAGAGAAGGGAGAAGGAAGGTAGTGGCGAGAGTTTGTCTTGAAGATGGAGTAAGAAAGTTTGCATTTCTATAAAGCATACCGAGCTTCTGATGAGTTTTCTTTATGTTTAGTTGAATATGATTATTAAATTTCAGGTGTTCATCAATGGTTACTCCGAGTAATTTAGCACTACTAACAACTTCTATTGAGGACTGGGAGAGGCTGGAAATTATGAAGGATGACTTATCAAGAGTCAGAGCTTTTGAGGGGGAGAAGAGAATGATGTGGGATTTATTGGCATTAAGGGAAAGATGATTTTGAAGCATCCAATTTTCTGTGGTTGTGAAGGCCAATTGGGTTTTGGCTTGGAGCTCGGGAAGGCTAGGGGCAGAGCAGATAACAGTGGAGTCGTCTGCGTATTGTACTATTTGAGCAAGAGGAATAGAAGAGTGGAGATCATTGATAAAGATGTTAAAGAGCAGAGGCCCGAGAATAGAACCCTGAGGGACTCCGGTAGGGGTAGGTAGGAATTTTGAGGTACCAGTATTCCATTTCACAGCTTGGGATCTATCAGAGAGATAACTTCTGAACCAAGAAAGAGAGTTGTGGGAGAGATTGAGGTTAGAGAGGTGGTTGAGAAGGAGAGTGTGGGATATAGTGTCGAAGGCCTTAGAAAGGTCAAGAAGAACAGTGAAGACAATATTTCCAGAGTCACGGGCTTGGTTGACAATTTCTAGGAAGGAATGAAGAGCAGTTATGGTACTGTGGCCAGGCCGAAACCCATGTTGTGTAGGAGTGAGAAGATGGTTATTGAGAAGGTAGGGCATGAGTTGCTGGTGTATACATTTTTCAAGAATTTTTGAAATTGGGGAAAGAATTGCTATTGGGCGGAAGTTAGAGATGGTGTTATTTTTGCCTCCTTTATGGAGGGTAGAATGTGGGCAGCTCTCCAAAGTTTGGGAACATAAGATTCTTGGATGGATCTATTGATGAGAATGCTGATAGGTATGGCGATGCCATCTGCTGCGAGCTTGAGAAAGAGTGATGGGATGTTGTCAGGGGCATTGGAGCATGGTTTGAGTTTGAGAAGAAGTTGTTTGATACTGGTGGTAGACACGGGATGTAGAATGAAAGTGGGAGGGGGGTTATGAGAGTTGGAGTGAGGGATGGGTGTAGAAGGATGCCTTGGGTTAGGGGTAGGGGTGGAAGTGGAGAAGGATTTAGTCAGTTCAGCTATTGAGCCAGTAAAAAAGGAGTTAAAGAGAGTTGCGATTTCAGTGTCAGTCTTATTATTGTCTGGACAGGGATTGGATTTTGTACTTGGATGTAAGAGTGAATTGATGGAATTCTAGAATTTTTTGGGATTATTTGTGAGGGTAGACTGAAGTTTGCCGTAGTAAGATTTCTTATCCTTCATAATAAGTTTTTTAGCAAGATTGCGGAGTTGCTTAAATTGCAGTAAAGAGGCTGAGTTTTTATTTTTGTTGTATAGTTTCCAAGTTTTGTCCCTTTGTCGCATTAGAGTTTTAGTGTCTTTAGTTAGCCAAGGGGCAGAGTTGAACTTTATCCTTTTTGTACGGGGAGGGGCTTGGGAATCTAGGATTTTAAGGAAGGTAGTATTGAAGAGTTCTAGGGCTTCATCTAGGGGAAGAGTGTTTAATGAATCCCAGTTTGTTAGTTTAAGGGTTTCTGAAAATACTGAAGGATTAAAATTAGTTAGGTTGTGAGAGTGGGCATATTGTTGTTGGTGTGGGAGCTGTTGGGTTTTTCGGTTAATAAAGGCTGGGAGATGATCACTTAATGAGTCTGGTAAGGTACCCGAGTTGGAGATATTGTTAGGGTGGCTGACTAGAATCCAGTCCAAGATGGACCCTGGAGGGTTAGTTTTGTTAGGCCTGGTAATGTTGTTTATTAGTTGAGTAAAATTATAAAGATTGATAGACTGAAGGGGAGTATTGTTATTAATTGTATTCCAATCAATATTTACATCACCTAGAATGAAAGTCTCCTGTTTAATATTGTTTGAGGCCCAACAGAGAATATTCTCTAGGGTGGAGGAGTTGTCTCCAGGAGGGATATAGATGGTTATTATACAGATACTTTTGAAGTTGTTTATTTTGAGGATTCCTATGACTAGTTCTGCATTATTAAAGTTAGGAATGGTATTTTGGTATGGGCTAAGATTTAGCAGGCAGTTGTAGACTAAGGCTACACCACCTCCTTTTTTGTTTTGGAGATCGGACCTAAGAGCTTGGTAGCCAGGTGGTAAAATTTCAGAGTTACTAGTTTGAGGTTTTAGCCAGGTTTCTGTTACTGCTACTATGTCAGGTTCAGTTACATTTAGCCAGGCATGGAAGTTTGTTATTTTGTTATTAATACTCTGGGTATTAATGGTAATGAATTTAAGGTATTTATTATTGTGCCTATTTGTGGAGGTAGTGGGAGAGAGAATGTTAGTTGGTGTTGGCCCAGGGTTTGGATGGACATCTCCTGCAAGAGCAAGGCAAGAGAAGGAATAGAGGAGTTGAAACTTAGAATTGCGGAGTAAAGTAAAAGGGAGATGTAATTTAAATTTGAAAGTGGGAGATTTTATGTAGAGTATATGGTGTTTTAGTTTAAAGTAATGAAGTGGATTTGGTTGAAGGAGGGAGGGGGATATCAAATAAAAATGGAGGGATGAAGGATGTGGATAGGAGATAGTGGAGGGTGAGTGGGGTGAAAAAGAGGCGGGTAGTGTGGTATTGGAATAGGAAGATGCATTATACAGAGTGGTAAGAATGAAAAGACATGTAAATGAGGTGAGATAGTGTGGAAGAGACATGGAGGAGTAGTGTAGGATAGATATTGGAAGATAGGGTTGGGGTAGGCTATGGAGTATAGAGATATGTATGAGAGAGAGCAGTCAGGAAAGGGGAGTGAGAGGGGTGGGGCAGTTTAAAGAGAAATCTCTAGGAGGGGGAGGAGCGATGTGATGGGATAAGCTGAGTGCAATAGGGGAGGGGCTAGGAGGGGACTATAAATGTAGATGCACTGGGGGTGGGTGAGATTTGGGGTAGGGTAGGGGAGCGGAGTGAGCCAGAGGCGAGCTGGAAGAGCCACAGAAGGAGAGAGGCCAAGAAAAAACTATCAGTGGAGAGCTGAAGAGATAGGGAAAGTTTGGATATAGGAGGAAGGTAAGGGCCTTACCAGTAGTGATAGCGGACAGAGAAGTGTAAGATAAACGTATCTTCAGGGGGGGGCTGGTCTACACAGATGTATCCACACAGGGGTGAAGTGGGAGTGAGAGAGAGAAGAGCAATGCAGCAAGGTAGGAGAGTAGGACAGCAGAGGTCCAGGAAGGCAAGGGAAGATCAAGAATCTATCGTTGGAGTGGGGAAAGCAACAGGTAAGTACAGGGGACAGAGATGTAGTATGATAGAGTGGACTATAGTGGATTAAGAGAGTAAAGTAAGAAATAGGGCTTTACAGATTAAAGGGGAAGAAGATAAAGATGAAATAGAGTATAAGGCAGTAATTAGATTAATAGGGAGAGGGCGCCAGAGAGGGCGACATGGACAGAGATGGGACTTCTCCTACATATTCCCAAGCCCAGTTCTCTGATTATGAGTAAATGTAGTCCTCACTACCTCCTTTGGGGGAATTTTCCTTTTCTCTGACAATAGCCAGGATGAATGAGGTGTATTTGTAAGAATAAGTGGACGTTCCACCTGAAATGAGGAGACATTATGATATAAGTGAATATACCTCATTTCACTCCCCCATTCCCTCCTATTTTGACAGCCATGGAGGATGTTTATAATGCTGCCTGTAATAATCCTGATTCTCAATCTTCAGTTCTCTAAAGTCACACAGAATGTACAAAGTTTCTGAGATGAATAAATATTTGTACTCTCATAGGGTGGATGTAGATGCAGTTTCTACATATTTGTCATCTGGGAATAGATCACTAGTTTCTACCAATCTTTCCCCTTTGGACAAAGAAGGCAAGGTGTTTGACATATTTGGTAAGAGAATATCTTCTTTCACTTTGTTGCACAAAATCCTTAACTATCAAGCATATATGTGGAAGTTTATTCTGTTTTGAGCAGTTTATTTATTTATTTATTTAATATTTGTTAACCGTGATAGTCCGACTGGGTGATAAGCCCATTTTCAGCATAGTCCTGGGGAGAAATGATCCACATACAAAATGCTACAAGGTTTAGAAAAGGACAAAGAGAAATTATGAACATCATAAGAATTATAATATCATGGAAACATATTATATACATCATGAGAAATTATAAACATCATAGGTACATTACTAAAAACAGTAAAGAATTAGATTAAATATCTGAAGATGTAGAATATGGTAAGAAAAAAAGAAGTAACTCTAGATATACCAAGAAAGGAGGGGGGTAGAGGCTAGAAGAGGAAGATGAAGATGTGAATGGAAAGGAAAGGTAGAAAAAGAAGGAACAAGATAAGTGAAGAGGTAAGGTAGGGGAGAAATGTTAGGAAGGAAGAAGGAAAGGAGAGAGAAAGGGAAGGAATAAGGTAAAATGTTAGTGTGTGAGAATAAGGAAACATTTGGAAGGAGAGGAGGAGAAGAGGAAGAGATTAAATAACTGGGAATAATATACAGGAAGTAGAGTGTTAAATATGAGAATGAAGAGATTAGCCAAGACCTGTACATGGACAGAGCCATTTGGCCATTAGGAACACTCTTTGTTGGTTTTTGAAGTGTATTGGGTCAGTAGCAATTAAAATGCTCCGGGGCTAGAATTTCATAATTTGGAGATGTAGTTGAAGAAAAGAGAGTCACTTGCTTTGTTATTGGATTTGGAGACTTGTAGTAAGAATCTGTTGGAAGATCAAAGAGTATGAGTGATAGTGTAAGGTAAAAGCATACTACAAAGGGCAGGGTTTTTTCAGGCTGATGAACAAGTCTGTGTGCAAGGGAGAGTTGAGTGTAAGCTAAGTAATGTGGTAGCTCTAACCAGTATAGCGGATGTAAATAAATAAATAAATAAATAAATACATAAATAAATAAATGCAAAGAAGAGCAGTGGTGAGATCTGTATGAGGAGTTAGTGGCAAATTTGGCTATTTTATTACAACAGGCTTCAACCTTAGTCCGGGGAGTTTTATTAATGTTAGTGAAGTTAGGGGAGGCATATAATAGGGTGGGGAAAACATGAGTTCTAGCTATAGCTTGTCTTGAGTTTTTAGTCAGGAAAGGTTTCATTCTATATAACGATCCAAGTTTTATATGAGTCTTCTTGATGGATTGAGAGAGATGGATATCAAAAGACAAGTTATTATCTATTAGAAGGCCTAGCAATTTAGTTTGAGATATAGCTGTTATTATGGTGTTGTTTGAAAAGCAGATTTGGAAAGGTATAAGGGGGAACTTGTGAATGGCTGGGGAAGAATAACATTAGCTTAGTTTTAAAAGGGTTCAGAATCAGTTGTGAGTTCGATAACCATGCTTCAACAGATAGGAAGAATTGCTGAGTAATATTGATAAGATCGTTTGTGGAAGAGGCAGTACTAACGAGAGTAGTCATCTGCGTGCTGAATAACAGAGGCCAGTGGAGTAGAAATATGGAGTCTATTTGCAAAGATAGAGAAAAGGAGAGGACCAAGTAATGAATCTTGTGGAACTCCCATATTAATAGGTAGCAATGCAGTTAAATCATGCTGCCATGTGACAGCTTGCTGCTGACCAGAAAGGTAACTATGGAACCAAGTTAGAGAGGAGTGGCTGAGGTTAAGGAAGGATAGTGTATCTAGAAGTTTCTGATGGGAAGCAGTGTCAAAAACTTTGGATAGATCAAGAAAGACAGAGGATACTAGCTTCCCATCATTCCTATGTAGGTTTATGGTGTTTGTGAAGCTGAGAAGGGCAGTTGTGGTACTGTGATTTGGGCTGAAGCCATGTTGAGTGTTAGCCAAAGGGTTACTGGATAATAGATACTTTAAAAGTTGGTTGTGGACACACTTTTCTAATATTTTGGAAAGGGATGGAAAGATGGCAGTGGGTCAATAATTAGAGAATTTGGTTGAGTTACTACCTTTGTGCAGTGGGATGATATAAAGAAGTTTCCAGCTAGATGGAATGTAGTGTTCTTGTATAGAGCAATTGATCAGAATACTGTCTAGATAGGCAATAGCATTGGCTGCAATTTTTAGAAATTCTGTAAGGAGGTTATCAGCAGCCAAGGTAGTAGGTTTGAGTTTGGAGAGCAGTTTTTTATTGTGTCTGTTGGAATGGGGTTAATAGAAAAGGAGTTGCTACTTTCATTAGAGCTGAGCCGAGACAGGGAGAGAGAGAGAGAGAGAGAGAGAGCAACAACAAAAACAATCAATGAATCATTGAAAATTTGCAGGTAAAAGCAGAATTACAGTGAAGAAACATGGCAGAGTAAACTAATGTGAGGATACAGTGGGAAGGACTAAAGGATAAAATCAGTTCTAGTGGGCAAAAGATAGGAATCAAGTATGGTTTATATAGGAAGTACGTAAGTCAACAGGCTGGGTGGGGAAGAGGGAGCAGAGTAAAGTCTGAGGGAATTATCTGCCCACATTTCCTTCAGAAGGTAGTTCCTATCTGAATCCCATTGTTTCTAATCTTTCTCAAGTATCTAAACATGCATTGAGGAGTGTGTATGATTGTGCAGATACTCTCTCAGGGTGACTGCTACTAATACAGTTTTTAATAGATATGCCTGATACATAACCAAAAGTTTGCAAATGAAGTAAAGTGTGAAATTTTAAGTTCAGATTTAGATAATGAGGTTTTGTTTGTCTCATCTGCTACTCAGATTCTTAAACAATTTGATAAAGTATAGAAATTAATCCAGTAAGTCTCAAAGATTTTTTAAGTAACTCCTTTATAAATCTCCCAAATCCACTTTTCATTTTTAAAAGAAAGAACAAGAAGCCTTTCCTTCTCAGGCCAAACAGGGAACAAAAAAGAGATGGCAGCAGGGGAATAACAAGAAAGGGCATTTCCATAAAAGGGACGTTGTAATACTTTATAATGACCATGCTGGTATTTGATCCTGGTCCCCTTCTCCCCTTATCTCGCAAAATCTGTCCCAGAAACTGGCTCTTTATATTCCCCTTTGGAAACAGATTGTGCCAGACTCTTGGTTGTTAAAAGTGGTGAAGGAGTGTTACATTTGACACTGGAAACAAATATCTCCTTTCATTGGAATTCCAAACCAAACAGAATTTTTTCCTCAGGTTCTTCAGCACCTTTTCACCCTAATGTCATGGAACCAATGCCTTTAGATCAAAGGAGCAAAGACTTCTATTCTAGGATGTTTATGATACCAAAGAAAGAACTTTCATGGAGACCAGTTCTAGATCTGTCCTTTCTCAATCTAACTGTGAAAGTATCAAGATTCAAAATGTTGACCCTCCAGAATCTATTACCTCTCATCCCTTCAGGAACATTTACGGTAACATAAAATCTAAAAGATACTTATCAACACATTCTAATAGCAACAGACTTCAGAAAATGTCTTAGATTCTCAGTGTCTAGGTCACATTATTAGTGCTCTGCATTATTCTTTTTGTTATCCCGAGATCTTAGGATAGTTACAAAGTATCTGTCTCCAGTAATAGACACAGTATGTTTGTAGGTTCATAGGTACATACTAGGCTAACGACCACCAGGGCCTTTATAAGCCTAGCCCTGTAATTCAACCTAATTGCGTCTCTATGTATTATGTCCATTTATTAGGAGCAGGTATGTTAGTTAGGAAGTCTCTAAGGTTATGTGGGGGGGGGGGGCTATGTTAGTGGACATTACTGCCTGCCTCCATCCAATGTCGCATGACATTCACATATTTCCTTATTTAGATGACTTGTCTATATTTGCAGAGTATTTCCAGATGTCAAAAGCCCTCAGAATGGGTTTCATCTCCTCTTACCAATCTAGGTTTCCAGATAAATGTTCAGAAATCCTGTTTGACTCCAACATACAGGGTTATGTTTATTGGGTGCCTTCCAGACACTTCTCATCAGAAAGCTTTTTTGACACAGGAGAAGGTAGATTTTTATCTGGAAACTTTCTTGAATGTCCCCAATCTGTCTCAGACTTCTGCAAGAATATTTCTCAGGATCCTAGGTTTTATGGCTTCAGTGATGCCTGTGATATCTCTCACAAGGTTACATATGAGAAAAATCCAATGATTTCCCAAAAAAAAAAAATAAATAAATAAAAAAAAATAAATAAATAAAAAATCCTGGACCCAACATTTGTATTCACTGGAATTTCAGATACCAGTCTTGGGTTCTCTCAAAAAATTGTACTGGTAGAGACAACAGGTATAAGGGTGGCTGCGGTGGTGGAGTGGTTAGCATTGCTGCCTCACAGCAAGAGCCTCTCCGGTTTGATCCTTCGCTGGGGTGCTTCTGTGCAGAGTCTGCATGTCCTCCCCGTGGTTGAGTGGGATTCCTCTGGGTGCTCTGGTTTCCTCCCACATCCCAAAGACATGCTGTGGGTGGATTGGGCACTCTAAATTGGCCCTAGATGTGAGTGCATGCATGTGTGTGCCTTCTGTGGAAGGTTGGGTGCCAGGCTGGCAATTTGACATTGTAAAACTCCACTGCCAATCATGTGGCGACAGGTGATCTGCTGTGGCGACTCCTAACTGGGAAAAGAAGAAGAAGAGTCAACAGGTATGAGCAAATTCAGGTCTCTCCTTTTCTCTTCTTACCCCAAGCCAGTTTGTTACCACATATGCTTGACATTTTGCCAGAGAGGGCAAGGCCTGTGGGAACTCTTCAGACAGACAAAAGCACATAAATGTCTAAGAGATGTTGGCTGTGATCCATACCTTTAAGTCTGTTCATCACCTATGGTCATGGGACCTCTACAGGTAATTACAGACAACACCATGGTTATGTGGTACATAAACAAACAAGGGGACACCAAGTCTTACCTTCTGTTTAAGCTGGCTTTGGCGGCTTTGGAGGTAGCTTTACAGTACTCATTCACCCTCCAGTATTCTTAAATTCTGCCACAGCAAATTAGTCGCAGACAAACTGAGCAGGACCAGGCCAGATCCTCACAAATGGAAACTGAACAAGGAGTGTGTGGGGGGGTGTTGTTCCAGGAATTGATACAGTTATGAAAAACACCTCAGATAAACCCAGCTGCCTTCTTACAAAACAGACAGATGAACAAATTCTGCTCCAGGAATCATTGCAAACAAGCTTGGAAAACTAGACTCATTTTCATTCCCTTGGTCAGGAATGTTCCTTTATGCTTTTCCACCCTTTCCACTGATACCCAGGGTAATTCCGAAGACTCAGTAGAATTCTTCAAAAATAATTGTGGAGAATCCATTTCAGCCCTAGCAACACTGGCTCTCCCTTCTTTTGGAATCAGCCAAGGGCAATTACCACAAGCTTCCTCAGAGACTGGACCTACTCGCACAAGACAAGAGGAGTTTGATACACTCAAATCTCATTCACCTTCAACTAACTGCACGGATGATTAATTCTGATACCTTTTAGGTGGGTCTTTCATGAGGACTTGCAGCAGGTGCTAAAGGATGAAAGAAAACCTGCTACGGGTAAGTAGTTTATTGTCAAGTGGAAATGATTTTCTAGTTAGTGCCTATCCGATAGCCAGGGCCCTGTCAGCGATTATGTTCCACTGGTTCTTAAATATTTGTGTAAGTTATTATCCTCTAGCCTCTTTTATTCCTCTTTTAAGGTACATTTTGTAACCATTTTAGCATGTCTGCCTGTCAATCTTCCTATTTATTCTCTGTTTTTAGTAAAACATTTTGTGGATAGAGTTTTACACCTAAGACCTACTTGTAAGCAGGTAGTCCCTTCTTCGATCTTAACGTCATGCTTGAAAAGTTAACTTTGTCTCCATTTGAACCTGCTCATCAGGCAAATTTAAGTTTCATGACATAGAAAACTGTACTTCTCATTGTTCTGACATCTACAAGAATAGTATCTGAGTTGCAGGCTGACATGGTGGGTGAACCATATCTGGTTCTTCATAAGGATAGGGTCTCATTAACAACAAATTCTGCAGTCATGCCCAAAGCTGTTTCAGAGTTTCTCCTGGTCTTCTATCCAGATCCTAAGAACCAGGGAGAAAGTATTCTCATGCTCTGGATATTCATAGTCAGTCGAGGTACTATTGTAATAGAACTAAGTCCTTCAAAGGAAATAAGATATTTATTTCTTACAGTGAGACAAAGAAAGGACAAACCACGTCAAACAGACTATCTCTAGATGGCTGTCTTCAGCCATTGCCTTTTGTTACACCGACAATAGTAAATTTATTCTTGGCAGTATCAAGGTTCATTCTACTAGAATAGTTTCTTTGACTGCATACTGGAAAGAGGTGGACTCTGAAAGTATTCTAGAAGCAGCTACATGGTCCACCATGCATACTCTTACAAAACATTATAAACTGGATTCCTTTTCCAGGTCCAGAACAGACTTTCGTAGGACCATTCTCCAGGGGATCCTAGATCCATAATGTTCTCCTGTTAGGTTGGTAAGCTTTGGTAATCAAGCTGTATAAACTTAAAGGCTACTGCAGCAGTGAGAATGATCTACATGGCACACGTGTTTAGCACTTTCCATTGCTGTCTGATTCTAGACTACTTCTGGTTTGTTTTCCATTCCCACTCCTTTCTAAAATGCTTCTACTGAGCTAAGCAAAGATGTCATCATAGACTTCTTCTCTTCATGCTTTAGAACTTTCATTTTGTTTGGATTTGATGAGATCAACAGATATGGATGCAGTCCCATGATTGCTGAGCTGTACATCTACTGGTATATCCTCCAGAGTGAGGGATATATAATTTGGGTATGATCTGCTTTTATGTGTCACTTGATAAGCACGAATCATTGTTCATGTTTTCTTGTCCAACTGTTTCACTGTTGTTAGGAGCCAGTCAATCACGCCAAAGATGTAAGTTAGAACAGGAAGAGCAAACTGATTTGTGGCTTGGACTTATTCCTGTCAAGGCAGTTTTCAATATTATCTTTAGTTTTCTGAAGTATTCCTCAATAAGCTCTGTTTTCATTTGTTTATGTTTTATTGCTGACCATTCATCTATTCCCAAATATTTATACACTTCCCTCCTGATCAGGTTCCTTTATA
The DNA here is from genome assembly GCF_019279795.1 of Protopterus annectens. Classification (NCBI taxonomy): domain Eukaryota; kingdom Metazoa; phylum Chordata; order Ceratodontiformes; family Protopteridae; genus Protopterus; species Protopterus annectens. Next base: position 551,143,221 of record NC_056728.1, read on the forward strand.
TCATATTCATATTCTAGGTCAATGCTTACTTGGTGCTGCTACTTATTCTGACTTTGTTCATTGATCAAAACCAGAGGCTATTCTTATATCATCTGAGAAAGTTTAAACTATTTGTTGTTGTATTTCTGAGCCTCAGCTGATGAACTATACAATTTTAAATTGTCCACAAAAAGTGAATGATATGCCTTTGAACAAGGCTGCTTTCTGGAAATTAAGCTATAGGCATTGCCTAGTGTATTAAGTAAACAGGTTAATGGGTTATGGGCAAGACAAAACAGCAGTGGTGGCACACATTCACCCTGAAATATCCACATTTGATTTTTCCCTTAGATAATCATTTTTCCTTTATCATGGCTCAGCTGGGAAACAGTTTGCCACTGTTGCATAGCCAATGTAAAGTAATTGATCAAGGTGGAGTATATCTTATGTATGCATTCCATTACCCACCGATTAGGAAACTGTTGAATGTTTTTTATGATCTATCCATGCCATACTTAGATTCTTCCTCCTATTACAGCTCTCTATTATGGTTTAATAATAAATGATCCTTTATTTTGTATGACTTAATACCTTTTTTGTTCTATTACAATGATCAGTTTTTGTTCTAGATGGCTATAAACTCTCCCTGCAATTATTTTCAATCTGTAATTTATATATTGCCAGAATACACGTTATTGGTTATAGTTCTTAGGATGGCTTGCAGGTTCACTCTTAGTTAATTTGTTAATATAGTTCGATTACTTTTGTATAAATGTAAAATTGCCTATGTCACAAGTGATAATTCAATAAAGGTGTTAAAAAAGGAGGAATATGTTTTTCCTGTTGTGAACCAGGCTGGTGTCTATTCAGGATGTGCATATAAGTAATTTTTCCTCAAGGCTAACCCAAGAATTCATTAAAGAGCCTAACTCATGCTGTACAGTTCCACTAAAATGACCCTTCCCTCATAGTGCTGCATTTGAGATTCTGCTGTTATGGCACTTAATTATAGAGTAATCCATGCTTTCTAGTGCCCCCCCCCCATCAAGCCTCATACCCAGTCATATTAGGTAGCTGAATACATCCACAACTACATCTAGTTGACATCAACTACATTGATCTACATGGCCAAGCAATTTCTTGAATCACTGAGTGTGTAGATGCCTTCCTGGAGGCAGTTTCTGGGAAGACAGCACTTGGTTAATTAGCATATGCCTCTCCACTGGACTGCCTCATTAGTGCTTAACATGGCCGTGGAGCCAACTCTGTGTGGTGCTGCTCATGCTAGAGCAGCCGAGTACTGTGATAGGGATGTACGTGATTCCAAAACCTTCATGAACTTCATCATAAATCTTTGTGAAAGATGTTTTAGTCAGAAGCTAGGTACTGCATCTGGACTTCGGGTTTTCAAGTTATAGTATCAAGCAAAATATTACAATTATATATAAAATCTTAGTATGTAGACACATCCTTGACTTATGGTAGTATACCATTTTACAAAAGAGAATGGGTAGGGGTCACATGACAACGAAACAATTTTAAACCCATCAACCTGACTCGTATTCTGTAAAAATCATGGCAAGATCCACAGTAGAACTTATCCAAAATGACAAAGGGTACCACCTTCTGTTAAAAGTGCAACAATATAAGTTTGTAAAAGATCAGGTACAAAGATCAGATATGGAATAATTTTGTTCTGTTTTGGCCTTATTGTGCTGCTGTTGTGGCACCTAAATTCCCGGTTATATCCAAACTCTGTAAAAACATTGTTTTTAAAAGAAAAAAGTATTTATAGTTCCAATTATGTTCCATTCACAGCTTTTCCAAGGTCTGTACATCACCTTGAATCTGGTGTTGTTATAGTCGGCATGATGACGTGTTTTGGGGTTCATTTCCTTCTTCTCTGACTTCCTCAATGTGGTCTGCTGTTATTGGCAAGCTCTCTGTGATTTTTTTTTTTTTTTTTTAGTTTTTCATAAATATTTAGACATTGTTAGCTTGCAGTAGCTAACACTTTGGTATAAGCAATTCCAGCATTGCACTCTTCCTGACTCATTCACGTGTCCATCTCCTTCCTCAGTAAATCATGGCCGAGGACAGAGGTTATACATTGGCATGCTGTGCAGATACACGGGCGGGGGTGTCCTTAGGTCAAGAATCAGAAAGATTTAGTAATGAAGCACCAATTTTAGTGTGAACAAAGGATAAAAATAAATATTTTAGCAGATGTCTGATGGAAATAGAGTAGTTTCAACACTTTTGGAAAATAAAGTTATAGTAAACCAATAGACATTTAGGACAGGGATACAAAAAGAAGTAAAGTCCACATGTAACATTATGATGAGGAAAGCAATAAATAAATGTAGAGAAGCATTGAATTACATTAAACATCTTGCAATAGGTAAGTAGACAAAAGGAGCAAGAGCCTTTACAGCAGCTAGTACAGAAATCTTTTCAGGCTGATATTGCTTATGGTTTTCTCAAATCAATTGCAAGCTACAATATAAAAATGTACTTGGCTTGGAGTCAAATCTTGTGTGTTGTTGTGAGCTAAACTGCTACTCCCACAGGAGATGTAAGGTGACAGAGTACTGGAAATGTTTGTTTTAATGTTGGCTGTCTGACATTGTAAGTATATTTCAGACAGTGAAATGACTAGTTGATGAACCATATTCATGCTATGAGTCACAGCTTTACAAAATTTATTGATTGTGTATTCAAGACAAGGAAGCCAACTGATAACAAGTAAATAAAGGAAACGAGAACCTGTATGATTTGTTAATGGGTTGTGCACAAAGAACGGATGTTTCTTATCTAATGAAATAGGCTGCAGTGATTTTACTTAATGTATTAAGGAATACAGACACATATCCTTATTACCTATATGCTGAAAGCAATGAAGATGTGTTTTCAAATGCAGTTTAAAAGACATTAAGGACTCGTACTGGAAAACACGAGGCAGATTTAGTAACTGAATAGGCCTCAAAAATATCAATATGACAGAGAAAGCAACTTTGCAAGAATATTAATTAAATAATACAGCATCTCCTCTTGAAGTGGAACCTGACTAAGAGAAACTGTTTTAAAACAGAAGTTAATAACTTACATGGATAAATTAATGAATTATTAATACAGACTATGCAGGCTATGTGGAGAGGAAGTCACGAGAATAAGAAAATGTGAAGAATAATAGCATTTTGTATTATTATTTAAAGGATAGAAAAAGTTACTCATAGCAAGAATAAGCTCGAAAGAGAGTATAGTGAGAGATAGAAAGGAATGTTACAAACGTACATCAGCTATTAAATTCAAGAAAAGTCATGAAGAGATTACATTTAATATTAAATAACATATTGGATGACTTAAAGATGAAAGGATTGCATGACATTCATATCACTAGAGCACATCAGTGATAACATTTAATCATATATGTGGTAACTCGTTCCAGGCATTAGAAAAAAAATTAGACTGTTTCACTGGGGATGACTTTGCAATTGGTGAGTCTACCCAAATGTCCTTTCCTTAACAGGATGAAGTCTAACTGATTTGCATGTTGGCCACTCTTGCATGTGATCTTGTGACTGACTCTCTTGCTGAAACATGTCTTGGCGACTATTAAGCCATTTTTGAGGCAGAAGTCTACAGTGATCCTCCTTCTTTATTCCTGCTGCCCCTCCCATGTGAACCCAGGCAGCCCTTGTATCTTGTTCTGTCTGTCCCAGTATGTACATTCAGATCCCCCATTATCAACACCACCTCATGCTGTCCTGCTGTATCTAGTAGATCCTGCAAATGTTGCTTCAACGCACTCTTTTCCTCTTGGTATCACAACCCTGCTGTGGGGCGTAGGCTGAGATTATGAATTCTGCCCTATCCTTACACTGGAGTCTGATTGGTATGAGTCTAACTGATGACATCCCTTAGTGTCTTCTGAAGCTTCACCTTTACTACAATTTCCATATGATTTCATGTCTGTCGTCCCCCAGAGTAGTTGAGTCTGGATTCCAAAGCAAGTGGATTTCCTTCACAGCCCTTCCATCTTGTTTCCTTGATACAGTAGATGTCCAGCCACTTTCTTACAATTATGTCATCTGCTTACATCTTAACCATCTTAAAATTAACACAAAGGTTTATAAACGCACAACAATATGTGGATACTATTTAACAAGCAATAACAATTCAGATAGCTTATGTTCTGCATATAAAGCTACTAATGTTGAATCTTGGTTTGTTTCTACTAATTATAGTAAGACTGTAGCTTTTGTTGAACACTGCCTTTCTTGTGGCATTTTATGAGTAAAACTCAGGAAATACTTCAAAATTGTTTTGGTGAGTACATGTGTAGTATTACAGCTAAGAACACACTAAACTGATTTTATACACATGTAGTTTTCCTCCCTAAAACAGACAGGGCAATCACTATGCCTTTTTTATTAAATATTGTCATGTAAGTAATCAATAGGGACATAGGAAACCTCCAAACACTTTAATCATCTTCTTTTATGTCTTTTATTCTTTAATTACACATCTGCAGTATACATCATACTGCAGATTGGTGTACTGGATTGCCTTGGACAAAACAGCTACCCCGTTCTTCCCTCATGTGTGGTGACTGAGTTTAGGGAGTGCTTCTCATCTCAGTCATATGTTGGCTTCTGTGATATAAGATGTGCAGCAGCCATCTGCTTGTAATTCTTCTAACACCGTTGCAATTACTTTATTCTGTAATTGTTTTCACTGTCACTAGTGCATTGAAAATTAAATATAGACAAACCAGAAGTAAATTGAAGCTACCAGAAGCCAGTGAAACAATACATAAAATCGACAGTTTCAAAATAAGATGTTTTGGTGAGGTTAAATATGCTGAGTTTTGGTGAAATCCAATATATTGGGTTTCTGTCAGGTTTGAGATGCTGAATTTTTTGTCAGGTTTTTTGGTAACATTTTTGTGAAGTTATCAGTGTTGCTGTTTGGTTTGGTTTCTGCTAATGACATATGCACTTGTTTATGCTGTATGTTGTTTTAATTTATTATCAGCTTTACATTTGCCACTTAATCAGATTTATCCTACCTCAGCATGTAATCTATTTTTCAGGTTGTGATTTCACATAAATTAATTCTGCGTTGCTGTATTTTTTTTTCCACAGACATCTAAACAACTATGCAGCCAATGACAGGCAGTCATACGTCTGAAGTACTAAAGCAAGGTTGCTGCATTCCCTTATGGATGAACACAGCCAACTGTATGTCTATTACTCTTGCTTTTGTTAGGGCAATAAAAATATTAGGTAATTATAGCCTATTGTTGTCTGTGTGTGTTTCTATAGTTACATCCTGCTGACCATCTAGACGCATAACACAGCACTCTCATATTATCAGTAGTAATAATTTGTAAACCACACTGAATGATGGGCAACCCAGTTGCATTGTTATTTCTTGTCAGTCTAGTGCTACATAAGAGATATTAACTGCTTATATATTATTTATATTGTCATAATTCATCATATTTTCATAAATATCTCAACAACCAATTAATACATGGAGGACAGCTTAGAGTCATGTGAAAGCTCACAGATGGTCAAGCCAAATAATGCCGACAGTATATGTATAGCTTGTGTGATTACTCTTGTAAGTTGTTTACAAAATACGGAGTTAATATTTATATGTTTATTGTGACATACAATCCGGTCTAATACAAAGAATCTTATTAGCAATAGGACTGTTTATTTGGGCTGAACAGTTTGAATTTACACTTATTTTGTAAGCCTTATGATTTTGGATATTTATGAAAATTTGTTTGAAATCTGAGGACATAACTTGATTGAAAAACTCAGGATGCAATCATTGTGAGTTAAGTTTACAAATTTCTAGACCTACATTGGGGTGAGTGAGATTACACAGGAAAGTGACCTCTATTATATATTCTCCATACAACTTGTGCTATAACACTGTCTACAATTATGGTGTCGCTACAGGGACCGAGTTTATCCTGTGAGGTAGGCCATATTGTACATCCATCTTCTACACAGGTTGATACCTTAACCTTGATTCTGCATATTACAAGTAGTACAATGCTCTGCCGCATGCACAATCAGTCTGAGTCCACTAAATTCACCCACCATTTATTTAGGATAAACTGCATACCACTTCTGCCCTTCTGCTTTAAGTTAGTGTTAGGGGAATCCAGTCTTCTGCATGTATTTTTACCTGCATAGTGACTAACATGAAGACAAGTGCTTCTGTGACCTAGTTTGTAAGCAATAGCCTTATAGTTTGTAAACCCTCCTCCACTGACATCCTGTTGGTCAGCTTTTACTCTCTAGTTCCTTACAGACGCTGACATTTACTCATACTGCTCTTTCTCAGACTATTTCTTCCTCTAATATTTTCTTCACTTCTTCTAGAATTGCTATTCCCATTACTTATATCCTCCTGTCTTTCTTTAGTGGAATTGCATGGCTTCAAGGAAGTCACCCTTGGGATCCCCCTTCTTTTCTTATTTCTCCTTGCCCGACACAGTTATTAAACCACTTTCAGCTCTGAGCTAGTATTTGTGTACAGTCAACACTGACTCAGTGCACTCAACTGACTCTTTAGTGTGTTTTTATTTTACTATAAAAGTGTCCCTGCAAGCAAATAGATATGTATGTAATAGTGAAGTCTGCAGTATGAACACCAGTATGTGGGCTATATTTTTATGTAAATTATAAATATTATGGCATCCTAAAACAAAGAACTTTGTCCACTATAACAACTCGATTTTCTTAGACCACAGCAGTCCCATTGGTACTTTCTCCTTTAATGTGCTGCCCTTATTGTTTTTTAGCAGTCCACTGTCTCTTTTCCTTAAGTTTATTTCTCTTTTTGTGTAACCACTTTTAGTTCTGCACTCTAGCATTCTTGCTTACTTTTTCTCAGTGTTATGCTGATTTGTAGGGGTTGGGGTAGCCTTTGGACTTTGCATTTCAAAGTCCATAGAAATCTCCTTATATTACAGAGTTGCTCAAGCAGTAAAGTGCAATTTTGTTACTATTATCACCATTAGTCAGTTCAAGGTAATATTAGATTAATTCTCCTACTAAAACTGTGTCCTACAGCAACAAAATCAAGACTTTCATCTCCTAGCACAGAGGCCTTTTAAACTGCATCACTCCTTTTGCTTATCTCTCTTTTTCTCTCTCTCAGCAGATTTCTGTCTGTTTAAATTCAGTCACTGATTTCTCTCTCTCTCTCTGTCTCTGTCTCTTTGTCAGGTTTTCAGCCTGCTTCATTCACCCTCGCTAATGCTCAGCCTCACTCCACTTTCCTCCCAAGCCCCAATCTCACCCGCCCCCTCTTAGTCTACATTTATACTTCCATAGCACCACCCACATATTCCTCAAACCAATATCATAAGTTCCCTGCAAACGAATAACAATGGATAGAATTACTCCCAATAGTAACACCCACTCTAGTTTACCAACCAAGACTGTCTCTCTCTCAAACTGTCTTAATCCTTACTCCCTTTAACTATCAAATTACATCTCTACAACTAACTCAGTATCCTCCATTTTCTAATCTTTATTTACAACAAAGATAACCCCAAGTTAAATAAGATGCCCATAGTTCAGATTTTTTTATTATTCCTCCTCAGTCTAGTAACCTTCATTACCAAATATCAAATCCATCTCATTCAAATACTTAGGACTTCAACTAATCCTCATAACAAATATTAGCATCTACCCAGCCTGTCTTTCTCCATAACAGCCTGTCTCTGCAAACAAACCATATCTGATTTATTTATCTTTAAATATCTCAGAACTAAGTGTCCACATTCACGGTCGAATACAAAACCAGGATAAAAAAATACCTGTCCACACTTTTCTCTCTGTAAATATCCATTCACAAAATTAGCAGAGATTTTCACCCCAACCCAGGTCCCATTGTTCATAAAACTATAACTTCCACCCGCAAAATAAACCAGTCACCTAATACCCGTCAGCAAATATCTCATCTTAGTAAATATGAACCTAAGAAGTACGTGCAGTAAAATCCATGGCATTCATGCCTACCTTACCACATACACTCTTGATGTAGTCCTAGCTACTGAAACCTGGTTAAAAAAATAAATAAAGGATAATGATATCACCCCCAGGATACAGTATACTCAGGCATGACAGACAAAACAAGCGTGCAGGTGGTGTAGCTATCATCTACAAACATTCTGTAACATAACCTTATTTCTACAGGAAATACCCACATTTAACAATGCTGAACTTCTAATAATACTCTTACAAATCAACAATAGGAACACTATATGTTTAACAGTAATTTATATACCACTGGAAATAACACTGATACTGCTGAAAGCATTCTGTATTGGATATCTCAACAAATTAACCATGAAACTATAATACTTGGAGACTTAAAAATAGACTGTCAGCTCATAAATGTCGCTACCCACACTGAATCCATAAACTTGTGCAACTTCAGACAGTTAATAATCACACCCAGTATAATCAATAAAAATTCAGGGAGACACTCAACATTAGACTAGATTCTTACAAACAAACCAGACAAACTGATAAAAGCAGGCTGCCTCTCAGATAGCATAAGTGACCACATGCCAACACAATCTATTAGAACTCACCATAACCTAGATAAACACATACCCTGGAATTCAATATAGCCTACATAGAGTGTAGGAATAGTGCAGCCATTCCTGCATGGAATATGGCCACCGAGCAATCCAGTAAACAAGGCTGGGGACATGCATGAGCCTGGCAGCACTATTCCTGCACTGACACAACCGAATAATGCTAAATACCTCATTTGCTGGTGAAAACCATGCAAATGAGGTGAATTAGTGATTCAGTAAGCAGGCAGGCATCTGTGCGGTAATAGTGTGAGGTGCAAAAATGTATTCGGCTACTAGCCGAATACATTTCTGCAAAAATCAAAATGGAGACATGACAGCTCAAAGTAAAGTATGTATTATACTCCTTAGGCATGCCAATGGCAAAATATATGGCCAATGGCATGGAAAAGTGTTGCAAAAATTATAAAAATAAAAGTTTTTTTGGCCGATTTCGGCTGTTTAAGCATAGGGGAGTGGCGCGCGAATGGGATCATGCTGGAAAAAATGTGAAAAGGCAATTTTAAGTGAAATCTGCATTTTGCCATTATGGTCTATGGCATGTAGAATCAAAACAACAACAGATAACACTGGTTGCTAAGGAGGAAGGCTGTGGTGTAGTGGTGTAACCAGGTACTAAGACAGTGAGCTATGCAAATTAGCAAATTTTACTGACTCACTAAATGGGAGACCATTCTTTGGCTGCATCTAACCATGTAGGAGCTATAAGGCAGTGGTGTAAGCAGGAGAAGGAGCTGAAATGAAAAGGGGATGTGTCATGCTTGGTGTAAGCACACTGGAGCTCCACGCCTCCCATTTGAGCTTAGCTAAGCACAGCTAAGCAAGGGTGTGTGTCTGAGGCTGTATTGACTTATTCCATGACATGAAGAGCATGTTCATGTCCAGGGGAGGGCCATTTCTGCTTAAAAATGTTTACTTTAGCTAAACGGGTTTGTGCAGTGTGCACCGGGTCTAAAACAAAAGCAAAAAAAAAAGCCTGGAAATAGCAGGACTGTTTACATTTGGGCACCGGGTTTGTGTGGCGTGTCTCCAGGCTTAAAAGGAGCAGAAATGGGAAGGAATAAAAAGGCAAATAGCAGAATAAAACCAATCAAGTACAAATAAAATAGCAAACAGGTGGAATGTATCATAGCCAGCCAATCATACAAGCAGTATCTGCAGCACAACAATATAAACTGTGCAAACACCTTTCAGTCTGGTTTTCCCACAAACTCTGCACCATTGGTGTACACATGTGGGGGAATTTTAACCAAAAAAATGTTAGGGCCTGCCGTTGCTTTGATCTGTCAGTATGTGCTAGAGGCTGAGGGCCATGAGGAGCATAATGCTGACAACCACCCCAGACTGAGGAGGAGGAGAAGAGTGTTCAGACCCAGGGTAACCTACCAGGGGCTACATAATCTGGAGATAGAGCACTACAGGGTGGACAGTGACGTACTTCAGCAAATCATCAAGCTGTGCTGGCCTCAACTCAGACCCAGAGCCAACAGAGGGGAACCCATCCCAGTGGATACCAAGGTATGTGTAACCTTAAGAATACTAGTTATAGGTACTTTTCAAAGACCTACTGGGGACATGATGGGGGTCTCACAGGCATCTGCATCCAGGGCACTCCACCAGTTCCTGGATGCCATGTTACCACATGCCGGTGAGCACATTTACTTCCCCAACACACGTGAGGAGAAGACCAGTGATATGCATCTGTTCCACCATGTAACAGAATACCTGGAGGTACTGGGTGTGATAGACTGCATGCACATCCACATAAAAGCACCACCCGGTGAACAGGGTAGGGTCTACATAAACCACAAAGGCTTCCTCTCCATCAACTGCCAGGTAATGTGCAATGTCCAGGGCATTATCATGAATGTGTGTGCTGGCAGCCCTGGAAGCTATCATGACTCCCACATCTGGCATTCATCACAGCTGTACCAGGCATTTGCCGGTGGGGACATTCTGTATGGTCATCTGGTGGGGGATGATGGCTTTGCAATGGAGCCGTGGATGATGACACCCATCAGAAATGCACACACACCCAATCAAGAATGCCATAATGAGGCACACGCACAAACCAGGAACATTATAGAGTGTGTGTTTGGGATGCTCAAGTCACGGTTCTGCTCTCTTGACATATCTGGTGGAGCCTTGCAGTACTCTCAAGCCACATGTGCACACATGTTCATAGTATGTGCCATGCTATATAATATGATCCTGTGGAAACAGCTGCAGCAGAAACAGCACAGGGAAGGGCCACACAGCCCCCCACCATTGCTAAGGTCTCCACAGGAACAGAGGGACTCGGAGGAGGAAGCCCCTGAGCCTGCTCCTGTATGCAGATGGAGGCATGCCCAGTATGCCCAGGCCTTGGCAAAGAGGCAATGCATAGCACACACACTGACACTGTAGGGACCCAGGGACTAACACTTCTCACTGACTCAGTAAAATGAATGCCGCACACATCACACTACCTGTAGCTTACCCTGTATAGGCAGTTTACTACATGCATCCAACAGAGTCAGCCCTCATTCACCATCCCCACAACTGCCGCAGGCACAAGGTACGTCAGTCTTATAAACAATAAGTGAATGGAGTAGTATGTTCTGGTAGCATATCGACAGTATCGCTGCATGCATGCAAGGGAATGGGGTGGCCTACTGGGGTAGCAGCAGACAACTGACAGCTATGTGGGACACCAGGAAATGTCTGTCCAATACTGGCTTCCCCACACTATGCAGCATTATCCAAGGTGACAAATCCCACTGCAGTATATATGGGGGGCCAACTAAGGGGGTCATAGGTCACATGCATGGATGTCAATGTGGGGATCCCATACTCACCCCTCAGACTCACTCAGCAAGTCAGCTGTAGAAAACCATAAAGGAATGTCTGGCAAAGGCCCACAAATGCGACAATGATGGAATACCCCCCTACAGACTTACACAGTGATATCACAGCAGGCCTTGCAGTTGCAGTAAGGCTCTGAGGGGGAAGAAGTCTGAAACTCAATTGTATGCCATTACATCTAACCTGTGGTCTCTAGTGATATGCCTCTATTCTCCAAGACAGGGCACAATACTATGCTAAATGGAACCAAAATGTGAAATGTGAAGCCCATATCATCACAGTCCATGCAAATGTGTACTGTTGACAGGTGTGCCCCCCACACCCATATTCCCTTAGAAATGCAGTAAAATGTAAGTTTGTAGGGTAATAGCAGCAGAGCACAGATTGCGAGAGCTGTCCCAATCAACATGATAACTTGTTGCATGTTGTGACGGTTGTGCCCTGGTCCAGCAATCAAGGAGCCTCAAACCTTACTACCAACACCAGGGATGGTGTCTCATATAAGAAGAAAGGATAACAAATGCACATAGTAAAGTACAATTTCCCTTAAGTGTACACAGAGATCACAGTCAGTCTGGTGCTGGTTGCTCCCTTGCTCCCCAGATCCCCAATAAGACTCCCCACTGGCACAGCTATAGGGTCCATATCTCAGCCTAGCTGGCAAGCTAATGTCCAGTACCTTCTCTGTCCCACCAGTGCTTCGTGTCTCTGCCCAGGTAGCTGACACACCACACACACTTTGAGTTAAGTATTTATACAACTTCACAGACACTCCTGGGAAAAGCTGATACAGATTCTCCAGCTGTACCCCTTTACCTAGATTATATGGTAGTAATTACTGCCACCACCAGCTAATACTTATCAGCTACCCAAAGGCCCCTAAAAGGGTGTCCAATTATTACTGTGCAATATTATTATCCAATTGGTAAGTGTGACTAATCAGTCTAAGGCTTATTAGAGTGGCCTTGTACAATAAACTCTATAAATATGCAATGTACTCTAGAGCTTAACTTAACTCTACACAAACCAGCCACAGGTAAAAGGTTTTAAAATATTTAATAATAAATAATTAAAACACAAGACAATACTACTACACCACAGTACTATCCAAGAGTTCAGAGATCACACAGAAACTTAAAACAATATAGTAGGAAAGTTCTGATATAACAGAAAAACACTTAAGTCTAATCTTTATAGTCCTAGCTATTTCTACAAGAAAACATACTTCTAAAGTAACTTACTTTCATAAAGAGAGCATAAGGCAGTGCTGATGGTTGGATATCAAGATCAAAATGCTACAGTCTCTCTCTCAGCAATAGTTTAAAATCACTAACATTTCTGCTGGGCCCTCCCAGATTACATCATTTTGACACTTAGGTTTTCCCAGTATGCACATTACATCATTTTAACACTTAGTCTGGAGTTCCCAGGCCAACAGGCTACATTATTTAGCAATCTAATATCTGCTCAGAAAACTACAACAATAAAAGACATTTCACATGTACACTCTAGTAATTATTCCTTAAGTTAAAACAATAGAAAGAATGTGTTCAGCTTGCCTCTCTGGCACCACTATCAAGATCAAAGGATATACAAGACATAATGTTAACTTCAAAAGAACAGATGTGAAGTGCTTGACTTAGCTTTCCTTACAGCAGATGGCAATGTTGCTACAATCTTGAATTTCACATTTTACAGTGTTTTCTTTCATTTAAGAAACAAGCCTGTATTTTATATTTATTTTTACAAATGACAGAATTATGTATCAAATTCTATTTGACTAGGCTGGCAGCCTTCACCCCTTCTCTACCAGTCCCCCCCCCAGAGAACTCAAGCTAGTTTTTCAAGTGACCCTTGATAAATGCCACTTGAGAGGATTAGGTCTATCTGGGTGTACCTCACCCCATTCCCTGTCTTGAGAGCCCATCTGCATTGGCATTGCTAATCCCACTGCGGTGCTCCACTGACATATCATATGCTTGCAAGCCATCTTAGCAACTTGGCATTTTGCTGACTAGCTCTGTTTAAACATGTTAGAGGGTTGTGATCTGTCATTACAGTGAATTTTCTTCCATACAGATAAGGCTGAAGTTTCTGCAGTACCCACACTATGGCTAGACATTCCGTTTCCTACAGCTGCATAGGGTTGGAGCCTATGACTGAGATAAACCACTGGGTGCTCTTCCCCCTCTGAAGAAATCTGGCTAAGTACAGCCCCCACCCTATAGTTCGAAGCATCCACTTGCACTACAAATTCTTTGCTGTAATTTGGACTGGCTAACACAGGGGGTCCTCCAAAAGCTTCTTTAAGCTTTGGAAATGTCTGCTCATATGCTGGGGTCCACACTACCTTATCTGGCCTGTTCTTCTTTGTCAGGTCTCTGAGGGGAGCAGCTATGGTACTATAACTAGGGAAAAACTTTCTGTAGTACCCTGCTGTCCTTAAGAATGCCCTCACCTGCTTTTTGGTAACAGGTGCAGGCCATGCCTGAATGGCTTCCACTTTGGCAGGTTCTGGCCTTATCTTACTACTCCCCACTCTATGTCCTAGGTAGGAGACCTCTGTCATACCCACTTAACATTTGCTCGACTTAATGGTCAACCCTGCCCTCTGTAGTCTGCCCAGCACCTCCCTGACATGATGAAGGTGCTCTGGCCAGGAATGGCTGTATATGGCAATATCATCTAAGTAAGCAAGAGCAAACCCTCCTGTTTCTGCTAGGATATTATCCACCAGCCTCTGGAAAGTTGCTGGGACATTCTTCATCCCAAAGAGCATCTTTGTGCAATCATACAAGCCAAAAGGAGTCACAAAGGTTGACTTCTCTCTAGCACTGGGAGACAAGGGCACCTGACAGTAACCCTTGGTAAGATCAATGGTTGTAAGATACTTAGCCCCACCCAGCTGCTCTAGGGCCTCATCTGTCCTAGGCATGGGGTAAGCATCTGACTCTGTGTGACTAATTTCCTGTAATCCACACAGAACCTGGTGCTGCCATCCTTCGTTGGCACCAGCACCACTGGGGAAGCCCAGCAACTGTTGGACTCTTGAATCACCCCTAGTTCCAACATCTCCTGTACCTCCTCCCTCAGGGTCTATCTGACTCTCTCAGACACCCTATAAAGGGCCTGCCCTATAGGCCTTTGGGGTCCTGTATCCACCTGGTGCTGCACCAGGTGGGTGCACCCTGGTTTCCCAGTGAATATATCCCCAAATTCCTGCAACACTGCTCTGATTTCTCAAACCTGGGTAGGAGATAGCTGCTGGGACATTGCTACCCCTTCCACTGAGGTATCAGCCCAAGCCACACAGAGGAGAGCAGTCACCAGATCTCCCTCAGACTCCTCCTGTAATCCACTGCAAATGCTCAGCACAAGGGCCTCCCTATCATGATAAGGTTTCATCATGTTAACATGGTACAATTTGTGCCCCTGCCATCTGCCTAGCAGTTCCACTATGTAGTTAAAATCATTTACCTTTCTTACCACTTTATAGGGTCCCTCCCAAGCTGCTTGCAGTTTGTTGTGTCTGACAGGAATGAGAACCATTACCTGCTGCCCCACAGCATACTTTCTAGCTCAAGCGTTCCTGTCATATCATACCTTTTTCTGTTGTTGGGCTTCTGCCAGGTTTTCCTGTGCCAAGCCCATGAGTTCCCTGAGCCTTATCCTGAGTTTTATTACATATGCCACAACAGACTCCTTGTGAGACTTGCACTCATCTTCCCACTCATCTTGAATTAAATCTAGAGGTCCCCTCACCCTATGCCAATACAGCAACTCAAAGGGTGAAAAACCTGTGGATTCCTGGGGAACCTCTGTGTAAGCAAACAACAGATGGGTAAAATATTTGTCCCACTCCCTCTTAAACTGATCTGCAAATTCCCATAGCAGGGCCTTGATTGTAGAGTTTAACCTCTCAACAAGACCATTAGTCTGGAGATGGTAGGGGGTGGTCTTCATGTGCTTCACCACACAGGATTTCCACAGACAAGCCAGCAGGTCTGACATGAAATTGGCACCTCGGTCAGTCAGTATTTCTTTTGGGAACCCTACCCTGCTGAACATCTCTAACAAAGCATTTGCCAACTTCTCTGCCTCAATGGAGGACAAAGCCACTGTCTCAGTGTATTGTATAGCACAACCTACTAGCACTAGGATATACTTTTTCCCTGTGGAACTTGGGGTAATCAGAGGACCCACAATATCCATAGCTACCATCTGAAATGGCTCCTCAATCACAGACAAAGGCATCAAAGGAGTTCTCATCTTGTCTCCTGCCTTGCCTACCTTTTGGTACTGCTCACAAGTCCTGCAGTACCCTGTTACATCTCTGGAAATTCCAGGCCAATAGACGTTTTGCATAATATGCCTCTTTGTACATTTATGTTCATATGACCCGCAAAGGGAATATCATGGGTTATGGCTAGAAGTACCAGACGGTAGGCTCTAGGCACTACCAACTGCTGTACTCTCTCACATTCTAGCCCTCCATCAGGGGTCCACTCTCTGTATAGTAACCCTTTGTCCCTGTATACAGATTCCCCCTTCCCTTGAGAATCATGTGCCTCCCTAGCTACCTGGCTCACTGGCTCAGGCCTTGCAATGTAGGGTCTGAGAGCTGAGCCTGTCTCAACTCTCTCCTTGTAACCCTTCCCAGCTCCCCTTCCACAGGAAGTCTGGCATCCACTGACAGCAGTGCCTCACTGTCAGCCTGTATTTTTAAGTCTACTGTAGAAAGGTTAAGCTGTCCGTTCTCCGAGGATATTGCATCTCCACTGCCAGTCTAAGTGTCCTTCGCAGAAAGGTTGAGCTGTCCACTCTCTGAGGATATTGTATCTCCACTGCCAGTCTGATTGTCCTCCTGGATGCTGTTTTCTGATGCAACTGTAACCAAGGCTGCAATCAGGTCTGCCTTAGTCAGGTTTCCATGCACCAGTCCCCTAGCCTGGCCATCTCCACCAGCTCCTTGTCAGCATTCCATACACCTCTGCTGACTTGCTGCCTGCTCACCCTGACTAACTAAGCTAACAAAAGAAATAAAACAATTATGATCTGAACTCTGAGTATTCACTGCATAGCTGTTTTAGAGTACAAAACACCTTCAGAGATCACTGTACATAAGCTACAGGATTCATTGTACCCACACCACTACAAGCCAATTAGTATGTGAAGTGGATCCCACCACTGCAAACCACAAGTGAGGATATCTTATCCCAACCACTGCCACCACAATGTGATGGCCGTGCCCTGGCCCAGCAATCAAGGAGCCTCAATCCTTACAGCCAGCACCAGGGAAGGTGCCTCATATAAGAGGAAAAGATAAATACACACAGTGAAGTACAATTTCCCTTACGTACTCACAGAGATCACAGTCAGTCTGGGCTATTTGCTCCCTTGCTCCCGAGGTCCCCAATGAGACTCCCCACTGGCACAGCTATAGGGTCCAGATCTCAGTCTAGCTGGCAAGATAACCTCCAGTACCTTCTCTGTCCCACCAGTGTTTTGTGTCCCTGCCCAGGTTGCTGACACACCACATACACTTTGAGATAAGTATTTATACAACTTCACAGACACTCCTGGGAAAGGCTGAAACAGATTCTCCAGCTGTGCCCCTTTACCCAGATTATACAGTAGTAATTACTGCCACCACCAGCTAATACTTATCAGCTACCCAAAGACCCTTAAAAGGGTGTCCAGTTATTACTGTGCAATATTATTATCCAATTGGCAAGTGTGACTAATCAGTCTAAGGCTTATTAGAATGGCCTGTACAATAAACTCTATAAATATGCAATGTACTCTATAGTTTAACTTAACTCTACACAAACCAGCCACAGGTAAAAGGTTTTAAAAATATTTAATAATAAATAATTAAAACACAAGAAAATACTACTACACCACAGTGCTATCCAAGAGTTCAGAGATCACACAGAAACTTAAAATAATACAGTAGGAAAGTTCTGATATAACAGAATAACACTTAAGTCTAATCTTTATAGTCCTAGCTATTTCTGCAAGAAAACATACTTCTAAAGTAACTTACTTTCATAAAGAGAGCATAAGGCAGTGCTGAAGGTTGGAGATCAAGATCAAAATGCTTACAGTCTCTCTCTCTCTCTCTCAGTAATAGTTTAAAATCACTAACATTTCTGCTGGGCCCTCCCAGATTACATCATTTTGACACTTAGGTTTTAACACTATACACATTACATCATTTTGACAGTTAGTCTGGAGTTCCCAGGCCAACAGGCTTCATTATTTAACAATCTAACACCTGCTCAGAAACTACAACAATGAAAGACATTTCACATGTACACTCTAGTAATTATTCCTTAAGTTAAAACAATAGAAAGAATGTGTTCAGCTAGCCTCTTTGGCACCACTATCTAGATCAAAGGGTATGCAAGACATAATTTTAACTTCAAAAGAACAGATGTGAAGTGCTTGGCTTAGTTTTCCTTACAGCAGATGGCAATGTTGCTACAATCTTGAAATTCACATTTTACAGTGTTTTCTTTCATTTAAGAAACAAACCTGTATTTTACATTTATTTTTACAAATGATAGAATTATGTATCAAATTATATTTGACTAGGCTGGCAACCTTCACCCCTTCTCTACCAGTCTCCACACATGTCCACAATATGCAGGGGTCAATGAAATATGTATATGCATGGGAAATACTGTCAGGATGTGGCCAGCACTTACTCTCGGCTGTTGTGTCTTAGTGGCCTAGGTAAAGTAGTGTGGTAGACAGGGCCATGAGTTACGAATTGCAGTGCCAACTATTTCACATGTCAGCTACACCTACAGTGGGAGTTGTACACACTGTCTAGATGTCAATATCCATTACTGCTGGTAATCTGGACAGGTCATGGACAGGGCACCACACATATGAACAGTATACAGGTCGGAGTAACCTACACAGTGCCTACCATACTTCCCAATTGTTCAGACCTTTTGCAGAATGTACAGAGGTTTGCATCATATTTGTGGTGTCTCTATCATGAAATAGTTGTTGTCTGGCAAATCATTGGCAAACCATGAAAGTCTAAAGTCAGAAAATAATGACGGATTGTTGTGACTCAGACTTCATACCCTATAGAAAATGCATGCTAATGCAAAATCTGTTATTGTATCACCCTTTTAGGTTTGTAAGGCCAATAGTTAAAATGCTCCCTATATTTAGGCCTTTGTCACCCAATTCATTATGGCTTTGTCCAGATATCTGGCTCTCATACATAGAGAGGTATGGTGCCTAGTAGCACAGCAGGTACCTGAAGGTCAGTGTACTGGCAGGTCATAAAAAGCTGCCACCTTACTGTATCAGCACTGACAACATGTCACTGGCCAGCAGCCATAACCCTGGAATGGCAGGTTGTCACAGAAGGAGCACAAGTATGCCTTGTATATCTGTTCTGCTTGCCCTATCATTGCATTTGCATGCAAAGTATTTGCAAAACAAGAAAAGGCCATATCAAAACATCAATGACAGACAGTGGAGAGGCAGATGTCACACCCATAACAGATAGAAAAACACACAAGGCTGAAGTCCAGGCACCTCTGGAACAATGTTCAAATGTTGAAATAAAAGGAATCACAAGTTGAAAAATATAAAAACACTAAGTATTTAATGATTCCAGTAACAAAGAAATGATTAGCGCTTTCATTTGAACAAGTTTCAAACTTCATCAGACAAACTATTCAACATGCATTCAACTTAAATACCCTAACATTTACTTCTGTTGGATAAAAACAGTGTCAGTCATCATGATGTACAGCTGAACATAAAACTGTTGCCTCATATGAACCAAAAACTGTCAACACTACATTAAAAACAATTTAATACAACTAATATTCAAAAAGAGTATATGTGTATGTATATTTAAATGTGTAAGAATGTATACATTGATGTATAAAACTGTATGTTGTTGCCAGTTGTCAAACAACCTTATTTTTGTTGTTTTAAAACCTTTTTTCTTTCAAGTGATTTTAGTTTCAATATGGCCGAGATAGAAGTGCGATCATTGATGCCAGGCCATCTGTCTGCTTGAAAGCGGATTTGCCATTTTAGCTCATTTATTTCTAACTGTAAAGCCCAAGGCTTCTTTTCATCAATAGTGACTTGATCAATTACTACAAATGAAAATTTATGGTTCACATTGTCAGAAATATGTTTGGCCAATGCATTATTCAGATTGTTTTTCCTAATAGCGTAGTCATGCTCATAGATTCTTTGACTTAGCTTATGCTCAGTCTTTCCTATGTAGAAACCAGGGCATAAATCGCACATGGCCAAATAAACCACTGCTCAGGAATTACAAAAATATTTCCCTTTTATCTGATGTCTAATGTTTCTAATAGTTATATTATCAGTTACTTTTACCATATGACATCATGAGCAAGCTCCGCATCTAAAAGTTCTTTGTTTATTTACATGAAAGGGAACTTGTCTGTTCTTGAATAAATCCTTAAAATCATTACCTCTGCTGTATACAATAGCTGGTTTAACCCCTAAGTGCTTCCTGATGTTAGCATCCTGTAACAGAATTGGCCAGTTTTTTTTCAAAAATTGAAGTTAAAAACTTAGCGTCCTGGCTAAAAGTTATAGTTAAGGGTTTTTGAAAGTCTGGAGGTTGTTGTGTAGTGTCATTGCATAGTTCTACCATGGTACTACATTCTATAGTACTTAAAGTAGTTCCCTGATACTTACCATTTACTGATGTAAGTGGAATTGTGCCTAAAATAGGTTGAAAATAACCATTTAGTCTCTTGGTAATGACTTCCATACTTAGTTCTTCCACTAATTTTACCGGGTAACCTCTTTTCAGGAACATACCACATAGAAACTGACATTCTTTCAAAAACTCTTCATGTGTTGTAACCATGCGAGCAGCCCTGAACAACTGACCTTTCATAACAGACTTTTTTTGATGAAATGGGTGTGAGCTTTTATAATGCAGAAAAGTGTTAGAGTATGTGGCTTTTCTATGAATTTTGGACACATATCTGCCACCTTCATCATCTTTCATCAAATTCACATCTAAATAATCTATGCTGACTGAATCATATTGCCATGTAAACTTTAAGAAACTAGTAGTTTCATTAATATATGACAAGAATTCACATAACTCAGCCTGCGTTCCTTTTCAAATAATACAAATGTCATCTTGAAACCTCTGGTATAATTTAATGTAGTTATTAAACCTTGACTGGAAAACAAACTGTCTTTCCCAGAATGCCATAACTAGGTTTGCATAGGCTCCACCACACGGTGAGCCCATGGTTATTGCTTTCTCTTGCAAATAATATTTATGGTTAAAAGATACATAATTATTAGTTAAAACAAGCTCTAACAATTCTAGAATAAGGGTTAATGTACTGTGTGGCACCTTGTATTCTACAAGCATTTCGTTTACCCATTCTATCCCAGTTTGTTGTGGAATAACTGTGTAAAGGTCAGTTACAAAGCCATACATAGTGGTGGGATAAAGGCCCAGCTATAGGGACACTTTTGAAATAATGCTCTCATAATGTTAGAAAGGTGATAGAATAACAGAGGAGGTGTGTAGTAGCATGGATGTCATGAAGGGTGTGAAGTTTGAAACTCTAATGTTCGGTCATTATTTCCTGACTGCAACCCTGAGTGATTTGCAACAAACTTGCTAGAAAACCACAACGTTAAGGGAGACCGACCAGATATATGAGGCATGAATCTGGATAATCTGTGAGAATCTGTATAGTTGAGAGATACAACCACACCAGGATATGACCTTTCAGGTAAGAGGAATAATGCACAACCAGGAGATCCTCAGCCTGTGTTTCACCAAGGTGCTGGACCTTTTACACAGCTTCATCAGCCAATCAGCTGTAGCCACACCTCCCATCTGGCCGGATTGTGCAAGAATGTCTAGCCTTTGCCTCATAATATTGATCTGTGGATCATCCATCTTGTATTTCTCTGGTAAATAACTGTGATGATCTGATGATATCTGTCAGTGGGTATGGTAATGACACAATACATTACAGTTTCAAACATTACATAAGTAAAAAAATGTCTGCTAAAACAAACCCTGTAACTCAAGCAACTCATACATTAATAAGATCAATAGTTACAGTATCCCCCTATGTTTGGGTCATTGTTTCCTCATATTGGCAGCCTATCTCCAGATATCTTGCACAAACAGGTTGCAAGATATGGCTGTAGCACACAACACCCTGGACTGGAGTTACAACTATTCCTGGAATGGATTCTCACACTTACTGTAGAAGGTGATACTGGGCATGCTCCTACACTTAGAGAAATAAAGCCCATGTCTGAAATCACAATGGATTTTATATATATATATATATATATATATATATATGTGTGTGTGTGTGTGTGTGTATTGTGCAGATGTCTTTGCATACACACAGCTATGTACACCTAACTGTCTCCACACACACACACACACACACACACACACACACACACACACACACACACACACACACACACACACACACATATCAGACAGGATTACCCATGGACAGCTGTAGGTGTCTCATATGTAGTATATCTGCATCTGTTGCATGTGATACACACACACACATGTTTATGGGCAACATATTGCAATATGTCAAGCATGCACACACATAGACATGGGGAAGAGTGGGCGAGACAGTGATAGAGTGAGACACACAGGGAGACACACACAGAGAATGAGTCATACACAGAGATACCCTGAATGGCAGAGAGTGGTGTCCTTCTGCAGACAGTTGAATACCAGTTGTAACCACTGGCATGTGGTAGCATGAAGATGAGACTCATTGTCTGATGGTACTGAGGTGGGGGTTGTAATATCAAATCACCTATCTTTGTGTGTGTGTGTGTGTGTGTGTGTGTGTGTGTGTGTGTGTGTGTGTGTGTGTGTGTGTGTGTGTGTGTGTCTGTCTGTCTGTAGGTCTAAGTATTATGATGCCTTATCCACCCAGTACACTTACCATTGCCCTACTTCACAAGATCTGCTGATGTCATTCACTGTATAAGTACCTTTGAAGTAGCCTCAGCTCTATAAACTCTGTGGTGTGTGTGATAACTGCATAACACTATAGTACAAATAACTAGCAAGGTAGAGGTTCTAATCTCAGTCCTGGCAAATGTAAAAGTGTGTGTGTTTGTAGGTTAAAGATTTTGAGCCCATTCATACCCAGTACACTTTCCCATTGCCCTACTTTAGAAGTCCTGCTGATGTCAGTCACCTTAGAAGTACCTTTGGGCAGCCTTCAACCCTATAAGCTCTGTGGCATGTGTGATAACTGTGTAACACTATAGAACAAATGACTAGTTAAATAGGAGTTCTAGTCTCAGTCCTGGTA
Organism: Protopterus annectens; assembly: GCF_019279795.1. NCBI lineage: Eukaryota > Metazoa > Chordata > Ceratodontiformes > Protopteridae > Protopterus > Protopterus annectens. The sequence continues at coordinate 551,166,039 of NC_056728.1, forward strand.
AATGTGTGTATGAGTGTATTTGTGTTTGTAACTGTGTATAGCTCTAGGTTAAAGTATTTTGTGGCCTTTCTCACCCAGTACATCTCCCATTGCCATAGTTTACAAGGGCTGGTGATGTTCCTCACCCTAGAAGTACCTTGGGACACCCTTTCCCCTATAAGGTCCATGGCATGTGCTATAAATGCATAACACTGTAGTAGCAATAACTAGATAGGTAGGGGTTCTAATCTCAGTCCTGGCAAATATGTGTGTGTGTGTGTGTGTGTGTGTGTGTGTGTGTGTGTGTGTGTGTGTGTGTGTGTGTGTGCGTGTGTGTGTGTGTGTGTGTGTGTGTGTGTGTGTGTGTGTGTGTGTGTGTGTGTGTGAACAGTATCCTGTGTGTATTTGGTAGGGAACCATATCCATTGGGGGTGGGTTTTGCAATTTTTGTTGTGGTTCACCCAGTACATGTCCCAATGTCTACTTTACAAGGCCCAATGTTATCATCCACTGTAGAGATAGCTGTAGACACTTTGCAGCCCTATAAGCTTTGTGCCACATGAAATAACTATGTAACAGTATGGAATAAATAACAAGATAGGCAGGGCTTCTAATCCTTTGATACCATTCCCCACTCAGGAATCATAGACAAACATACTCAGCTAGGCATCAACCCATATATCACTAAGTGGGTTGCAAACTGGCTTACAGATAGAGCCCACAGTGTGAAAGCAGTGGAGTCCATGTCAGACTGCTGAAGAGTCACAAGTAGAGTAAAACAAGGTCTAGTCCTGTGTCCCCTCATGTTCTGTATCTATGCCTCTAAAGTCCATCCCAACACAAAGGTACTTTGGCTGACAATATTTTCACACAACTCCAAGGTTGGTGTATTATTACCTCCCCAAGTGATGTTGACATCCTGCAGAAAGGCCTCACTGAGACCTACAACAGTTGTCAGAACACTGGACTTAACCTCAATGCCAGAAAATGTGTTGCCACCCCCTTTGGGAGCAACTTTGTTCCCATGAATAACCACATCAATGGTAGTCCACTGAACACAGAAGTTGTTATAAGAGAACTGGGAACATGGATTGACAATGACGTCTCTGTTGACCACCACAGTGCCACTGTGGTCATAAAGTCCTTCTATGTGGCACATCTCATTACTAAAGGTGTTGCATCCAGGAAGAGGTCATTGCCTCCCTCTACTCTTCCCTCATTAGGCCAATCATTAAGTACAATGGTCCATTTGGCATGTACCTCACTAGACACCTGCAACAACTGGAGAGGCTGCAAAATTACCTCACAAAGAGGATCCTAGGTTTTAAACACTTGCCCTATATGGACAGACACCAATAACTCCAACTATTCTCTGTCTCATATTGGCTACATAGAGGCAATCTCTGCTTGACTTAAAAAGCCATGTCTCACCCACCTGTGTTAGGCATGCTACATCTAAAGAAACCCAATCCATCTGCACCACATGCCCCAGAGACCTCAACCCCATTTCCACAATCAACAGGACATGCTGGAGGGACAGGTTCATAACCCAGAGACTGGCCATGCTATGGAATAGACTTCACATACATGTCAAGCAGAGCACTTCACTGGCTCTCTGCAAGAGAAATCTGGATGAATGGATGGGAATAGAAATCTCACCTCAGGGATCACTCCAGTGGCTATACTTGATAGACACACTGGGGAGTAATGTCAGGTGGCATGATGCCAGGGTAATCCTATGGGCTAGGCTTGTAAAGGCTGCATGGTCATTCGCCTAGTATGCACCTACAAACCTATGAACCTATGGATCTCAGTACTGGCATACATATGTGTGTATGCATTAGTGTATATAAAAGTGTTTGTGAGTGTGGAAAAATGTAGGTGAAAGTAGTTTGAGGCACTTCCCACCCAGTACACCTCCCATTGCCATACATTACAAGGGCTGGTGATGTTATTAACATTACAGGTACCTAGAGCTAATCAGAGGAAGTCGGAAGAAGGTCTCTGAGCTTACGAATCTGAGATATATAACATTAAATATCCTGTTTTGTGCTTATTTCTGAGTTATTTATAGCACTTTTATTTTACTCACTGTGTGTGAGGTATTAAGTAGAATTTTCTACAATTGTTAAGCATCTGGTTGGGTTTGTTTGTTCTGATTTCCTGCTAGGAGTGCATCATATAACTTGTTTGAATTTAAAAGCATTCTCTAGAGTCTCTTTGATCCTTTATCTGTTTAAACATTTCTGCAGTTTTTTCTACCTAAGTAGTGTTGGTAGTGTAGCATTGTCCATACTCAGGCTTGTGTTTTGGGCCTGGTTGTTTGCTAGTAGAGGCTGTGTGTCTGAGCACATGTCCCAAGTCATCATAGCTTAGCCAAAGCCAGTATAGCATTTCAGTGAGAGTGAATTGTTTGTGGTCATTGGCTGACTGGGGTTGCCTGGACTATGTCTTGGAATAAGCACCTTATTGGTTCTTTCATGCTTTTTTTAAAGTTGTTTCAGGTTTCAACTTTGTTACTTAAGAAGTTAACTTGACTGTTTTTGCCATTTCACACTGAGATAATTGGAGAAAGTCAGAGGAAGGGCTCTGAGCTAATGAATCTGATATATATAACATTAAGAATCCTGTCTTTTGCTTATTTCTGAGTTATTTATAGCACTTTTATTTTACTCACTGTGTGTGAGGTATTAAGTAGAATTTTCTTTAATTGTTAAGCATCTGGTTGGGTTTGTTTGTTCTGATTTCCTGCTAGGGGTCTATCATATAACTTGTTTGCATTTAAAAGCATTCTCTAGAGTCTCCTTGATCCTTTATCTGTTTAAACATTTCTGCATTTTTTTCTACCTAAGTAGTTTTGGTAATGTAGCACTGTCCATACTCAGGCTTGTGTTCTGGGCCTGGTTGTTTGTTAGTAGAGGCTGTGTGTCTGAGTACATGTCCCAGGTCATCATAGCTTAGCCAAAGCCAGTATAGCATTTCAGTGAGAGTGAATTGTTTGTGGTCATTGGCTGACTGGGGTTGCCTGGACTAAGGCTTGGAATAAGCACCTCATTGGTTCTTTCAAGCTTTTTCTACAGTTGTTTCAGGTTTCAACTTTGTTACTTAAGAAGTTAACTTATGACTGTTTCTGCCATTTCATACTGAGCTAATCAGAGGAAGTTGGAGGAAGGGCTCTGAGCTAATGAATCTGAAATATATAACATTAAGTATCCTTTTTTTGCTTATTTCTCAGTTATTTATAGCACTTTTATTTTACTCACTGTGTGTGAGGTATTAAGTAGAATTTTCTACAATTGTTAAGCATTTGGTTGGGTTTGTTTGTTCTGATTTTTGTTTCCCACCCTCCCTCCATCTTGATATCCTGTTTTTATACTTGGTGGCTTTACACTTGCCCACCCCTACTGTAAATTTGATTGGGACACTCCTCCCAGTCTAGTGTCATTACCTCATTCTACCTATTCCAGGGAGAAGATTTGAGAAGGCCAACCCAGTTAGCTTCTGCTCCTCCTTTCCCCTTTCCACTTAAAAAAACATTTCTAAGCTTGTTTCCTGCCTTTCCTATAAGTTGTCTAGTCCAGATACAGATTTGCTATATCCAGGACTGGTTGTAAGCTTCTCAGCCCCCAAGCCTTTCTGTGTTGGAGGGAAGCCTTCTAACTTAATTTTGTTTCTTAGAACTAGCCAGTTTTCTAGTTTCAGCAGTCAAATCTGTTTCTTTGAGCTCAGCACTTGTTCGGAACTCATTGTAGACACTAAATAAACTAGAAATTACTACAGCACTCAACTTTCCTCACTTGTCTAGAGGAAAACCGTTTTTAGTACTTCATAAATAAGCACCTATCCAGGCATGTCTAAGGGTCAGCTCCTGATGTTTTCTCCTGTCTACCTGATGAATCTGGGCATCTTGTGGCAATGCAGCAATTGCCTCATGTACACAGACAACCCACTCCTCCTACCACCCAACACTACAACCTGTGAGAGATGCACTTATATAACCAAACTGGAAGCAAAGCTCTCTTCACCCAAGACTGGACTAGACAGTCAAGAGGAGAAGGTAAACATTTGCACCACACCACACTCATCACATAGTCCCTCAAAACCTACACCACCAAAACACACACATAGAAACACAAAACACACACCTACATTCATGGGGGCTCTCAAAAAAAATCTACCCAAGCAACAGGGACCTCCAAAGCAGAAACGTAAGAAACCTCCACCCCCAAACACAACCCAAATGACACATAGCCCACAAACTCAGTGTGCCACTCAACCACAGCCCATAAGGCATAACAATGTACCTAACACTCTAGTCATAGGTGACTCTATAGTCACGCACAATGATATTCCACTCACCAGGCTAAACAAGGAGAAAGTCACTGTCAGCTGCCTGTCAGGTGCCAGGAACCACCAAATAATGCATGCACTCAAGTCACTCCACAGCAAGTACAAATATGACTCTGTCATTGTCCATGTTGGTGTGAATGACCTGTGATGTACCTCCCTGGACTACATGAAAAGAGACATGGAGGAGCTTTCTGATCTTGTAGCCCAGGCAGGTATGACCCTAGCCCTGAGTAGCATCCTGCCATCACCCAGAATGATACCACAGTACAAGGACAAAATGATTGACTTCAACAATTGGCTAAGCTTCTGGTGTCATTCTAAGGGGATCCAATATCTGTCTACCTGTGATGACATGATCAACAAACCACAATGCTTTGTCAGAGATGGCCTGCACCTGTTACCCTTGGGATTCCGGATATTGGCTAAGGCTCTTGCCACCCCATATAGTGCCTTTTTAGGCAAGATTCAAATGACAAATTCACCACCATAACAGGTACAAGCAAGCAAAATCTAGGGGTAATGCTCCTCAATGCTAGAAGTCTAAACCTGAAAATGCACTCACTCGAGCCACTCCATAAAATGGAGAACATCGACATCTGTGCAGTGACAGAGACCTGGTTCAAGGCTCTAGAGAGCACCCCTGCATTACCAGGCTATAATTAATACCACACCTTTCGGCCACCTAACTTGAACTGAAGCACTAAAGGCAGAGGCATGTCAATATTCATTAAGGATATCCACACCTCCAGGCTAGTTGCTCAGCATAATGCATCTGAGATTATCTAAGTGCAACTAACTCTGGGCAAGACTGCAATACAAATTGTAGCTTGCTACAGATCCCCCACCATGCCCCAGGATTCCCACTCCTCATTTCTTGATACATTGGAAAATATTAGGGTACAACCTAACACCATAATAATGGGCGATTTCAACTACCCCACCATTAACTGGGAAAACTACTCATGTACTAACTCTTGTGCTCAACGTTTTCTGGAATTCATAAATTCTAATGCCTTGGATCAACTTATCCACACCCCCACTAGTGGCAGCAATATCCTAGACCTGGTCATTACCAACATGGGCAACCGGTGTTCCACACCAGAGGTCAATTCCTCATTGGTCAGATCCAACCACAAGCAAATCACCCTAGACATCCACATCCCAGCCCCACCCCCATTAGGGAAACCATTGTAAAAAATTTCTCCAAAGCCAACTTCACGCTTCTTAAGACAGAAATGGCAAACATCACGACAAACATGCTGATGGACAGTAGAGATACGACTGCTGAATCCTATACAATTGCACTTTATGAGCACTTGCATGAGTGGATGGATCGTGCAAGCCCTAACAGAACCAAGATGCTATCCTCCAAAAAAAGGAAGTCAGTTTGGTGGTCCCCTGCTATAAACAAGCTCTACAACAAAACAAAGAAACTGTTACAAAAAAGAGTAAAATTCCATGATTGGAGGAACTCCGTGGTCAGCCTCAATAAGAATCTGAGATCCCTCATAAAATCCTCCAAAGCTACTTATGAAAACAAAATCGCCACTGATTCTAAAGACAACCACAAAGCATTCTATAGCTATGTCAAGAATCTCAATGGCAACACTCAGATCTGCTCTGAGTTACAGCACAATGGCACAGGATATACAGAAGCAACTGATATTGCCAACATCCTGGCAGATAGGTTCAGTGCTAACTTTACCCCTCTCTCATCCCCTAAAGGGCCCATCTCTATACCGGAAGAATGCAAAGTACCTGTAATCATGGCTGCACAGGTAAAAAACACACTCTCCAAAGCCAAGAACACAGCATCCATGGGACCTGACAACATCCCAGGCTGTGTTCTACATGAACTACAGAATGAACTGGCACCCCACCTAAGTACCATGTTCAGTCATAGCCTCACCTCAGGCTTTGTGCCCGCTGAATGGCACACAGCAACGGTTATCCCACTCCACAAAGGGGGAGCCACCATGGACCCCGGGAACTACCACCCCATTAGCCTGATGAGCCTGGTCTGCAAGGCTATGGAGCATATCATCATGGAACTTATAAACAATGACATTGGTAATCTCCAAACTCTGGACCCTACCCAGTTCGGGATTGTAAAAGGCAGATCATGTCTCCTAAACCTGATAGACTTCTTTGAAGCGGTCACCAAAGCTGTAGAAGAGGGTAAGGTGGTACACACAGCCTATCTAGATCTCGCCAAGGCTTTCAACACCATCCCACACTCTGGATTTATAGACAAACTCACTAAACTATGTATAAATCCCTATGTCAAAAGATGGGTTACCAACTGGCTAACTGACCGATCCCACACTGTGAAAGTAGCAGACTCTAAATCCAACTTCAGACCAGTGACAAGTGGAGTACCACAGGGTTCAGTCCTAGGTCCTCTTCTGTTTGGCATCTACTTCTCTGAAGTACAGACTAACACAGAAGGTCTTTTGCTAACAAAGTTCGCAGATGACTGCAAACTAGGAGCCATAATCAAATCTCCTAATGATGTGGACATCCTACAAAAGGGCCTCACTGAGGCAGATGCCTGGTGTCAAAGCCATAGCCTCAAGGTCAATGCCAAAAAGTGCATTGTCATCACTTTTGGTAAAATCTCTGTACCCATGAACTACCACATAGGCGGTAGTCTACTTAACACAGAAAGTGTGATAAGAGACCTTGGGACACAGGTGGACAGTAGTCTCTCCTTTGATAATCACATCGCCACAGTAGCCAGGAAATCCTTCTACATGACACCTCATCACAAAAGGTTTCTCATCCAGGAAAAAAGAGGTCATTGTTCCCCTCTACTCATCACTCATTAGATCCATAATAGAGTACAACGCCCCTTTTGGTATGTATCTCACAAGACATCTACAACAACTGGAAAGGCCACAGAAATACCTCACAAAGAGGATTACCAGCCTCAAACAGATGCCCTCCACAGACCGTCTCAAAAAACTCCAGCTTTACTCTGTCGCATATCGCCTACTCAGAAGCTACAAAGCTATGTCAAACCCAGAGCTGTTGGACATGCTCCACGTAAAGAAATCCCAGTCCCTCTGAGCTACATGCTCTAGGGACCTAAACCTTGTCACCACAATAAACAGAACATGCTGGACGGATAGATTCCTGTCTCAGAGACTTCCCATACTCTGGAACAAACTATCTATCTATATCAAACAAAGCTCCTCATTAGCACTCTTCAAGAAAAATCTTGATTAGATGGGAGATAGGAAATTCACCCCGGGGATCACTTCTGTGGCTCTTTTTGACAGGGGCACAGGAAAATAATTTTGTTGGGAGGCAAAAGCCAGGGTACCATTTGGCTAGGCTTATATAGGCCCTAAGGCCAATAGCCTAGTACCTCCTATGAACCTATGAACCTATGGGACACTCTTAACTCTGCAAATGGCGTGGTGTGTGCGGTACTTGCTTAACACTATAGTACCAATAACTAGATAGGTAGGGGCTCTAATCTGAGTCCTGGCAAATGTGCGTATGTGTGTGTGTGTGTATGTGTGTGTGTGTGTGTGTGTGTGTGTGTGTGTGTGTGTGTGTGTGTGTGTGTGTGTGTGTGTGTGTGTGTGTGTAAGTGTTTGTAAGTGTGTATATTTGTAGGATACAGCATTTTGAGGCCTCACTCTCCCAATACACTGCCCGTTGCTTTACTTTACAAGGGCTGTTGATGTTTTTCACCTTAGAAGAACCGTGGGACACTCTTCACCCTCTAATCTCCGTGGAGCATGCAATAAATGCATAACACTGTAGTAGCAATAACTAGATAGATAGGGGTTTTAATCACAGTTCTGACAAGTGTGTGTGTGTGTGTGTGTGTGTGTGTGTGTGTGTGTGTGTGTGTGTGTGTGTGTGTGTGTGTGTGTGTGTGTGTGTGTGTGTATGTGTTTGAGTGAGAACTGTATCCACTGGAGGGGTGGTTTTTACATTTTTAGGCCATGGTACTCTCAGTACACATCCCAATGTCCACTTTACAAGGCCTGCTGTCTTCATCAAACCTAGAGGTATCTGTTGACAATAAACCCCATGTCGCATGCAGGAACTATGTAACAGTATGGACTGACTAACAAGATAGGCAGGGCTGTTAATCTCAGTCCTGGCAAATGTGTGTATCAGTGTATTTGTGTTTGTAAGTATGTATAACTGTAGGTTAAAGTATTTTGAATCCAGTCTCACCCAGTACATCTCCCATTGCCATACTTTACAAGACCCGGTGATGTTGTTCACCTTAGAATTACCTTGGGACATTCATCACCCTGTAAGCTTCGTGGTGCATCCAATCAATGCATAACACTGTAGTAGCAATAACTAGATAGGTAAGGGATCTAATCTCCATCATGGCAAGTGTATGCATGTATGTGTGTTTGAGTGAGAACTATATCCATTGGGTGGCCGTGGTTTACAATTTTGGGCCATGGTATTCCCCGTACATGTTCCAAGGTCCACTTTACGAAGCTCTCTGTTTACATTTACCATAGCAGTATCTGTAGACACTCTTCAGCCCTATAATTCCAGTGCTGAGTGCAACAGCTATGTAACAGTATGGAATGAATAACATGATAGGCAGGGCTGTTAATGTTAGTACTGGCAAATGTGTGCATGTGTGTGTGTGCATTGGTATGTATAGCAGTGTTTGTGAGTATGCAGACTCATAGGTGACAGTATTATGAGTCCTTCCCCCCAGTACACCCCCATTGCCATATCTCACAAGGGCATGTGATGTTATTCACTTTACAGGTACCTTGGAACACTCATCACACTATTAGTTCTGTGCCACCTGCAATAACTGCATAACACTGTACTACCACTAACTAGATAGGTAGGGTTTCCAAACCCAACACTGGCAACTGTGATCCTGTGTGTGTGTGTATGTGGGAACAGTATTCTCTGTGTGTTTGGGCAACACAATATCCTCTGGGGGTGTGGGTTTTACCAATCAGAGGTATGTTCCACCCACTACACTTAACATTGTCCACTTTACAAGAGCTGCTGTCAACCACCATAGACTTACCTGTATACACCCCTTTGCCCTATAAGCTCTGTGGCACATGCAATAACTGTTACACAGACCTGGTAAATGTGTACATATACAGCTGTACCTTGGCTATGACACAGTCAATGTGTTACCACTCTGCCATACCCCTCATTAGAAATGTCTGCAGGGCCACATCCTGCTGACACACAGACACCTAGAACACAAACAGAATGCAGCATGTGAGACTACATTTAGTCAGCATTACTAACACCAGTTATGCATCATTGCCGAAAAGGTACACACACTCTGAAGTGTACCCATTACAAATTACAGCTGACAGCACCTTACACAGCATTACATAGCTAAACTGTACTTAATTCACCCTGAACATCAGAACCATATAAGCATGTCCCAGCATCAGTGGTATGGATGACAGGGATGTGGCACAGGTACCATCATATGCACAGGGTGTTGTATGGGTTTGCCAGAGGCCTAGTCTGGGCCATACAGTTGACATCATGTGTGTGCATTTGGATGGGTGTTCCATGAATGGGCTGTGCAGAGGTGGTGTGTGTGTCTGGACATGACCTGGCTGTGATGGTAATGTGTATGTTTGTATGCACACAGTCAAGCCTTGTGGCTGCCCTATGCATGGGTATGTTGGACAGCTGTGGACCGTACATGGCAGGGTGTACAGTTCATCATCTCTGACCATGGACATGTGAATTGGTCCTGCCAGGGGTCTCACTGGCACCACCAGGCCCAAGGCCAGATGCAGTACTACTCCCTGATGGTGACTGCTGTCTGCTGGATCCATGTCCCTGAGGGGACTGGCCAGGACCACGTGCCCATGGCCTGCTGCATTGTTGTGTGGACAGCACCCCCTTTGGTAGTGCTGGTGGTATTGTCACTATGGGAGTGTAAACGTGCATGGCCCCATAGACCTTCAGCTGATCATAGTGCTGACCTATGTCATGTGGCTGCCACCCGTCTCTCACCACATGCTCCAGCAAAGACATTGCACTGTTGAGGAGTGCCACGGTCTCACCCCACCATCTATTCATGACCTCAGTATTCTCATGTGTGGCCTCAATAAGGCCTCCATGACAGCCTGAAACATGCCTCTGGTGACACCTGCTGTGAGACTTGTGACAGGGGCTGGATGGGCAGCAGTCTTCCTTCAAGCACCCCTGTCCATCCACCTGTGTGGGACCTCACTTGCACTCCAGCTATGATAAGCGTCTACACTCACACTTGCCATAGTCACCACACTAGTCTGTTCCATGCCACCACCCACAAACTGTCCACTATCTGTGGCCACTGGAGACTGGGTATGTGCGGGCATTATGACTGTGTGCAGGGGTGTTGTGAACAACACTGGGATGCCAACTGATGGCACAGATTCAGCCCCTGACAACCCCACCTGTGCCTCGCTATGTCGATCATCATTGTCAGAGTCTGCAGAGACACTGACGTCAGGTTCCATGCGGGAGGGACCACGACCCCCATTGCCACCTGTGAGGGGAAGATATATGTAAATTAATATTTGCACTATAAGGTTAGCTGGTACAAGCACACACACACACACACACACACACACACACACACACACGCACACACACACACACACACACACACGGACACACACACGGACACACACACAGACACATAAAGGTGAGGTGCCACAAAGGCATTACACAGATCTCACCATACCCAAATGATGACATGCATGACACACAGTCAGAACACTACATACACACTCTTGACAGGCCCTCAACATCATGCAGTGCAGCCATTTTCATTCCATGTCACTAACAATATATACCTCTGGGATACGTGAGTAGTGTTAGTAGGTGATGGCCCTTCATCTAGCACACACTGCACATGTGTACACATTATTGCTGTTCACTTGTATAGCACAGTGCCAACTCCTACAGAACATACCTCACAACCATACAAATCTTCGCAGAATGTGTAGATGTCTAGCTTATATGTTTGCGCTGTTCCTCATAACTCCTGTGTTTGTCTGACACATTACTGGGATGATCTGAGGACTGACATCACTAATTAATGATGTACATTTCAGTGTCAGAGCCCAAAACCTGCAGTAAATGTATGTTAAAACAAGGTGGGAGGTTGAGATTTCAGCAAGAAGCAGGAAGAACAGTGAATAACGGCTACATTTCATCAGCAGACAGTGAATCCTCATTTGTGAATGACAACAATGATGAAGAGAACAAGTTTCCAGGACTTTCTGAACCAGCTAACCCAGGCTATATGGCCAAGAATTGTCATGAACCAGGGATAAATTATAGTAAAAAGAGGTCTAGAAACTATGAACATGGACAGGACAGTTATAGGGAATATAACCCCAACTACCGGACATGCAAAAAAGGCAAGTGGCATTGAATTAAATGTTGTAAATAATGATTATGTAGTAAACTTGTCTGGATGCACTTTATCAGATACTGATGTAATGCTGTTAAATAGAGGTTTAAAGTTTATTCCCACGGCTTTTCCTAGAGGGTATGAATTGAAAATTGAAGTGTTTAAATTTATTAGAAAATTGTACTTAAAAATCTTGATTTGCACAAGATGCAAATTTAATTCATGAAAATAATGTGGACAGTGAAGATGATCTAAGTGAAATGAGTTTTCATTCATGTGTTTCTGATTTAGAAACTGATACTTATTGTAAGCTAAACACTGAAAATGTGATGTATAAAAGTGATTTGTTCCTGTGTGTAGGGATGAACATATACAACAATTTTCTTCTGCGTTACAATTTTCAATAGATAAAGAACTTAAAAAACTGAATAAAAACAGGAAAGAAGTTAAATATAATTTAGATAGAGATGAATGGAAAAGTTTATTAAAGTTAAGTGAAAATAGGGAATTGGTGTTTAAACCATCAGATAAAGGGGGTAAATTAGTGGTGCTTTGTTATAATCAGTATCTAAATATGTGTTATGCTCATTTAAAGAATGTCAAAGTTTATGCTTTGGTAGAGCTGGGATGTTATCAAGAAGCAGTAGTTAGATACAAAGAATTGTTAAGGAAGGGGTCAAGACTAAAATATTTTTCACAAGAGGGTGTATATATAAAATTTGCAGTTAAAGATAATACTATGACATACTTCTTTTGTGTCCACAAAATACATAAAAGTTTAGTGGATCCCACCAGGAAGTCCCATGCAGTTATTTTACTCATGATTTAGCTCTCATTTTACATTCTTACTTAAAAGAAGAAGCAGAGAAGTTAAGGTCATATATTAAAGATTCTTTTGATTTTTTAAGTAAAATCAGAATGTAAAGTGGAAGAAGGACATGTTTTTCATTGTTATGGAAGTCACCAGTCTATATACAAATATTGAACATGTACATGGGTTAGAAGCAATATTATTTTTTATAAGGACTTACCTAAAACACACTTTATTATTGAACTATTACATTTTTGTTTAACCAATAACATCTTTGAGTTCAATGGGGACCTTTATAGGCAGCTTCACAGTACAGCCATGGGGGCAGGTTTTGCCCCCATGTATGCAAATCTTTTCATGGGTATGTTTGAAAACAAATATGTTTATAGTAATGATTTTTTTAGGAAATATGTCATAAGTTACTATATATTTATAGACAATTTAATATTCATTTGTAAAGGGGGGTGGGAAGAAGTGAACACATTTGTGCAAAAGATTCAGATAAACCCCTATAATATTATGTTTGATGGAATACAGACAGGTGTTAAAGTAAACTTTCTTTATATAACTCTGCAAGGTATCAAATCTATCCCCTGTGAGGAATTTCTTAGAATAAAAAGAATATGTAGTGATAGAAAAGAGTGTGATAAGGAAATAGAAAAAACAGCACATGTGTTTGTAACTAGAGGTTACAAGGAAACAGTGGTGGAAGAAAATAAAAAGAGGGTAGTACAACAAAATAATACTAAAAGCAGGTATAGCATGCAAGGTAGAGTGCACCAACAGGATAAACAAAACTTATGCTATGTGACTAAATATACAGTGTTTACAGAAGTTTTAGTAAATCTGGTGGAATATCATTGGGGTATTTTAGAAAAAAAAAATCATTTCTTAATAGAAAAGCAAATGAGTATCCCATGTTTTTTTATTCTAAATGTAGAAGTATAAGAGACCTTTTGGTGCATGGCAAGTTTCAGCTGCCTGTAAGTTATAGGAGTTTGGTAGTAGATGCAACAGGCACTTTCCCTTGTGGAAAGTGTAGTTGTTGCCAGTATGTTGTAAAAAGTTTTGACAAAATGAATGAAAAGTAGTTTACATGCAAAGGGAGATTTTCCTGTGACAGTACTGGAATAGTTTATGGTTCGAAATATCTCTGTGGTAAGGTATACATAGGGGAAAGTAAAAGAAGTTTCAAGCAAAGGTTGAAGGAACATGTTAGGGATGTTAGGCAGGGCAAAGAAGAAAGTCCTGTTGCATTACATTTTAAAGAATGTCACAGTGGAAATATACAAGGCTTACAAGCTATAGTTTTGGGGGAAGTACAACAAATGTATGATTTTGACATTAAAAGACAACTTTGGAAGTTAGAATCTATTTTAATTCTGAAATTTAACACTTTAATTCCATATGGAATGAATCAAGAATGTCACTGGAAATGTTTGCTTTAAATAATTTAAGTCTGTGATCGGTTAATTGTTTGTAATTATACAATTTAAAGATAGAATATGTGAAGTAGGGATATACTCTGTAAAGGATGAAGAGCCAAGGTGCTAGAGGAGTCTGCATTTTATGCTTTGTGTTTGCTGTTAACCAGATTTCATTGGATCCAGTGTGTGCTTATTTTACCTGTATTGTGGGACTATATTGTGGATCACCTACTGGACTGGACTGTGATTTTAATAAAATATAAAAATAATCAATGGCTTTTTTCCTTGTGTGGTGGTGAGCTGTTCTGCTTCCAGTTCGTGGTGAAGTAAAACAAATCCTGTTACACCTACAACTTTCTAAGCTTACAGTGGATATGATAAGTGTACACACCCCTGTTAACATGCCAGGTTCTTGTAATATATAAAATGAGACCGCAATAATTCATTCCAAAACATTGCCCACCTTTAATGTGGTAGGCACTCTATTCGACCCTACCAGCCAATCAGTAAAACAGTTCACTGTACCTATCCAGGCATGTCCAAAGGGCAGTTTCAGGTGTACTCTCTGGTCCAACTGGTGAATCTGGGCATTTTGAGGCAGTGTTACAACTGCCTCATGTACACAGACAACCCTCTCCTCCTACCACCAAACACTAATACAGGCAAGAGATGCAATTATACAGCCAAACTGAAGGCTAAGCTCTCTCAACCAAAGACTGGACCAGACAGTCAAGAGGAGAAGGGAACTACTTGCATCATGCCACCAGTCTCACATAGACCTATGAAACCAGCACCAGCAAAAAACACACATAAATACATGAAAACATACTCGGAGGCTCTAAATACAAATCTGCAAAAGCAACAGAGACCTCCAAAGCAGACACCGAAGCAACCTCCATCCCCCACCACAAACCATGAAACACATACTTCACAAAACCAGTGTGCCACACAATCACAGCCCTTAAGGCAAAATAGCATACCCAACACACTACAATAGGTGACTCTATAGTCAGGCACACTGACGTTCCACTCACTAGGCTGAACAAGAAGAAGGTTACTGTTAGCTGAATGTTGGGTGTCAGGATTCGCCACATAACACAAGCACTCAGGTCACTCCAGAACAAGTACAAATATGACTCTGTCATTGTCCATGTTGGTGTGAATGACCTGAGCCATACCTCCCTGGACTAAATGAAAAGAGACAGGAAGAGCTCTCTGACCATGTAGCCCAGGCCGGTATGACCCTGACCTTGAGTAGCATCCTGCCCTCACAAAGAATGATACCATGGTACAAAGAAAAATTTATTTCATTTTATTTTACATTTGTTGACCGGGCTAGTCTAGCTGGATATGTGTCCATTTTCAGTAGAGGCCCGGGGAGAAAAGCTCCAAGATAAACAAAGTGAAAAAAAAATTATCAATTTCAACAATTGGCTAAGCTTCTGGTGTCATTCAAAGGGGATCCAGTGTCTGTCAGCCTGGTATGACATGCTCGACAAGCCACACTGCTTCGCTAGAGACGGCGTGCACCTGTCACTCTTAGGCTTTCGAATACTGGCCAAGGCTCTTTCCACCCCATAGTGCCTTTTTTAGGCAAGGCTCAAAAGACAAACTCACCGCTGTAAATTGCACAAGTAACAAAAAACTGAGGGCAATGCTGCTCAATGCCAGAAGTCTAAACCTCAAAATGCATGCACTCGAGGCACTCCTCAGTATGGAGAAAACTGATATATGTGCAGTAACAGAAACCTGGTTTAAGGCTCCAGAGAGCACCCCAGCACTACCAGGCTACAAGTCATACCATACATTTTGGCCACAAAACCTGGACCGAATTACAAAAGGCAGAGGTGTATCCATATTCATCAAGGATACCCACACCTCCAGGTTAGTGGCACACCACAATGCTTCAGAGATCATCCATGTGCAACTAACAACGGGCAAAACTGCAATTCAAATTGTAACTTGCTACAGATCACCCACCATGTCCCAGGCCCCCCATTCTGCATTTCTGGAAACACTGGGAAACATAAAGGTCCTACCAAACACCCTGATATGATTTCAATTATCCAAACATTAACTGGGAGAACTACTCAAGTACTAACTCCCTTGCCCAACATTTCCTAGCATTTATAAACTCAAACGCCCTGGATCAACTGGTCAACACCCCCACCAGAGGTGACAACATATTGGACCTGATCATAACTAACATGGAGACCGTTGCTCCACACTGGAGGTCAACCCCTTGCTGGTTAGATCTGACCATAAACTAATCACTCTGGATATCCGCATTCTGCCCCCACCCCCGGTCAAAGAAACCACCATGAAAAACTTTTCAAAAGCAAACTTCACATTACTTAAGATACAGGTGGAAAGTTTCAAAAACCCCCATGCTAAAGGATAACGCTCCCCAAGCTGCAAAATCCTTTACTAATGCACTCTATGGGCACCTACAAGAATGCATGGATCATGCTATCCCAAGCAAAACCAAGACTCACTCCTCCAAGAAAAGGAAACCAGTCTGGTGGACCCCTGCCATAAACAAGCTATACAATAGAAGGAGGAAACTAGTACAGAAAAGAATAAAATTTCAAGAAGGTAAGACATCCCTGATCAGTATCAGCAAGAAACTATGATCCTTCATAAAATCATCCAAGGCTAGCTTTGAAAGAAAAATTGCCAAGGACTCCAAAGATAACCACAAGGCATTCTTTAGCTATGTCAAGACTCTAAGTGGCAGTTCTCAGATCTGCTCGGAGTTAGTGCAGAATGGCACAAAATACACTAAACCGACCGATATCGCCAACATCCTGGCAGACAGGTTCAGTGCAAACTTCACCCCCCTCTCTCCCTCAAAACAGCCTATAACCATACCAGAAGAATTTAGTGCCCCTGAAATTACAGACACTCAGGTTAAAACAGCCCTCTCCAAAGCCGAAAACACAGCATCAGTGGGACCGGACAGTGTCCCAGGCTGCGTCCTACACAAGCTCAAAGATGAACTAACCCCTCACCTAAACACACTGTTCAAACTCAGCCTCTCCACAGGCTACATGCCCATAGAGTGATGCACAGCAATGGTTATTCTGCTCCACAAAGGTGGAGCCACAACAGACCCTGGGAACTGTCACCCTATAAACCTGACTAGCTTTGTCTGCAAGGCTATGGAGCACATCATCATGGATCTCATTAACAGAGACATTGGGAACCTCCAAACACTGGACCCTACCCAGTTCACCTTGTTAAGGGCAGATCATGCCTCCTAAACCAGGTGGACTTCTTTGAGACAGTTGCCAAGGCTATAGACGAGGGAAAGGTGGTCCACACAGCCTACCTAGAACTCACAAAGCTCTTCGCCACCATTCCGCATTCTGGTATTATAGACAAGCTTACCAGCCTGAACATAAACTTCTACGTCACGAGATGGGTTGCCAACTGTCTCATGGACAGAACCCACATGATAAGAGTTGCGGGAGTTAGGTCTGACTCTAAACTGGTTACAAGTGGCATTCCCCAGGGCTCAGTCCTAGGACCCCTCCTGTTCGGCATATACTCCTCAGAGGTACAGGCAAGCACAGGAGGTCTATGGCTGACCAAGTTCGCAGACAACTGCAAACTAGGGGCTATAATTGACTCTCTGGCTGACACAGACATCCTCCAAAAGGGTCTCACTGAGACAGATACCTGGTGTCAAAACCATGGCCTCAAGCTAAATGCCAAAAAGTGCATAGTCATCCCATTTGCCCACAAACTACCACATAGGTGGTAGCCCCCTAAACACAGAAGACATAATAAGGGATCTGGGGACCCAAGTAGATACTAATCTCTCCTTTGATAATCACATTGCCAAAGTGGTTAGAAAATCCTTCTACGTGGCCCGCCTAATCATAAAAGGGTTTGCATCCAGATCAAAAGAGGTCATTGTGCCCCTCTATGCATCACTCATCAGACCCATCATAGAGTACAATGCCCAATTTGTGATGTACCTTACAAGACACGTGCAACAGCTGGAAAGACCACAGAAGTACCTCACCAAGGGTATCACTGGCCTCAAACAGATGACTTATGCAGCTCAACTGAAGAAACTCCAGCTGTACTTGGTTGCATACCGCCTACTCACAGGTGATCTCTGCCTGACATACAAGGCCATTTCCACCCCAGAATTGATGGACATGCTCCACCTAAAGAAAATAATATCCCTTTGAGACACATGCTCTAGGGATCTAAACCTCACCACAACAATAAATAGGACATGCTGGAGGGATAGATTCCTGTCCCAGAGACTTCCCATGCTCTGGAACAAGATTCCAATCTACATTAGGGGGAGCTCCTCACTAACACTCTTCAAGAGAAACCTTGATGAGTGGATGGACAATAGAAAGTTTACTCCGGGGATCACTTCAATGGCTCTGCTGGACAGAGGCACAGGGAACTTATCTAAGGGGATGGCAAAAGCCAACACAATTCAAGATAGGCTTATAAATGCCTTCGGGCAGATAGCCTAGTACCTACCTATGAACCTATGAACCTATATCACCTGTGCAATTTAATTGGTAAACAAACAAATGTGTTAGGTGTAAAATATACTAAATGAAATATGTACAATAGGGTGGTTGCATAAGTGTGCACACTCTTAAACTGATACCTTGTTGAAGCAACTTTGGATTTCATTACAGCATGCAGTCTTCTTGGGAGGGAGTCTATCAGCATGGCACACCTCGACTTGAGATTATTTGGCCACTCTTCCTTGCTAAAGCCCTCCAACTCTGGCAGGTTGCAAGGGAATCTCATGTGCACAGCCCTGTTCAGGTCACATGGCAGATTTTCTATCAGAGTTTGGTCTGGGCTCTGACTGGGCCAGTCCATAACCTTGATTATGTTTTGGTGTAGCTATCTGTAGGTTGATTTGGATGTATGCTTTAGGTCATTGGTGTGTGGAAAGGTGAAACCCCTCTTCATCTTCAGCTTTCTGGCAGATGCCTGATGGTTTTGGGCCAAACGTGAGTGGTATTTGGTACTGTTCATAATTATCTCCAACTTGACTAAAGCCCCAGTTCCAGCTTATGAACAGCAACCCTAAAGCAGGACACTGCCACTACCATGCCTCACTGTGGGAATGGTGGTCATTGGGTGATGTGAAGTGTTGCTTGTGCACCAGATGTACCTTTTGGAATTGTGGCTGAAAAGTCGAACCTTGGTCTCATTACACCATAACACATTTTCACAAATGCTCTTAGGAGACTTGATGTAATGTTTTGCAAATTGTAGCCAGGCCTGGATGTTTTTCTGTGTAGGAAAATGCTTCCATCTTCCAACCCTACCCCATAGGCCAGTCTTATGGAGAATACGGGAGGTTTTGTGACATGTAGTACATGGCCAGTACTTGCCAGAGATTCCTGAAACTCCTTCAGTATTGCTGTATGTCTCCTGGCAGCCTCCCTGACCAGTTTTTGTCATGTCTTTTCATCAGTTTTGGGGGAAGTCCAGTTCTTTGCAATGTCACTGTTGTCCCATATCTACTCCACCTTTTGATGACTGTCTTCACTGTGTTCCATGATATATGCAATGCTGTGGTAATGTTTTTGTACCCTACTCCTGACTGACCTTTCAACACTGAGATCCCTTTGATGCTTTGTAAGCACTCTGTGAACCATGGCTTTTGCTGTAGCAGGTAACTGAGTAAATGTCAGGAATATTCTACTAGGACAGCAGACCATTATTTGGTGTTACTCAGAGTTTCTTTACCTTATGGCAGGTGTGTACCAAGCAGTCTGAATGCTGTAATTAAATCACAAGCTGCTCCAAAAAAGTATTAGTTATCATATGCATCCAACTTAAGTTTTGTATCCTTCATATTTGGTCCCCTGACAGATTTGTTTGTTTTTCAAGTGAATTGTTCAATTTATAGGTCACATTAAAGTTGGGAAAAGGTGTGGAGTGAAATATTGTGGTCTCATTTTTTTATATCACTAACATCTGGCATCTTAACAGGGGTGTGTACACTTTTTATACCACTGTATAAGAGTAATATATCCCTATTTTTTGGCCTTTGTCCCACCATTCTGTTAGTCTCTGTCCAGATTTCTTCCACTGACAGATTGTGAGGTATGCTATGGAAATGTTACATCTCCTGCATATAGGCCCGTGTGGTGACCACTGTGATGCAATGCAATTAACCCCATCACAAGTGAACATGGCCATAATGCAATATGGCTAAGAGGACAGTTGTGTGCATGGTAAAATGCATGCCCTTAACATGCCTTGGGTATTGGCGAACCACAACAGGACAATTCCATACTTACCAGCTTCAGGCTGCTGTCACACATCCAGACCAGAGGAACCTATGTAGTTGTGGGAGAGAGGTATTGTCAGCAGACTCACATGTGTCATTGGTGCAAGATGAATGCAGCTTTTCTGCACATTTATGGTACAAGCTCCAATACTACACACTTTGCTGTCCTTCACCATAGATGTGCACATCTGTGCATTACAAAACCCAACCACAACTGCATTCTGACCTGACATATGCGTCTAGATCTCCAATGTATGTCAGTATGGCTGCTACACTAGTCTGTTGATCCCCACAGGGCCTTACCTGCATGCTCTTTACCCATTTTCTGGGTACCACCCACCTCCACATTGTGGGTGTCTGGATTCTGATGTTGGGGTGGGGTGGGTGTCCCAAGGTTGGCAAGGAGCTCCTCCGTGAGTGTAAGTGAGGCCTGCATGGCAGGTCCCCCACCTGTGGCTGTGCATTCCCTGGCCACTGCAGCAGCCCTTTGCCAGGCATGGCACATCAGGTAAGTCATATGATGCCAGATCTGCCCATATGTTCATGGGTGCAGGCTGACATCGTTTACTCTGTGGACAAGGTCATCTCACAGGGCAGTCTACTCCTACAGATGCTGTTGGCTCCAGCTGAGCATTACACTGTAGTGCTGGATGATGTGGTCAGTTATTACTGCAGTTTCAGCCTCCGTGTAAGCAGGATTTCTGGTGAGATGCATTGCACCTGGAAGACATGAACAGGGAAACACATCACAGGGCATCATACATTTGTCAACGATATTTACAGAACTTGCACATCAACATTGACTAGCAGTAGCCATCACTCTCAAACACATTACACCCCTGTCAGCTAGCACAGTATCAGCTTGCATTGCACTCCTTGTCCTTATGTGCCATGTTCCCCCCAATGAGGGCCAGTAAATTGCATTATCCTCTCTTCATCATTCACTTCTGTGTAGAGCAATGATAGTGGCCATCTTCCATGTGGATGAGGTGTGAATGGTGCTTAGGCTTTGTTTGACTACAGTGTGTAATGGAGCTGGGAGCATATGCCTGAGTTCATGTAGGATGCAGACATGGATGTTATCAGGTCCCACGGAGACCTAATTTTGTTGCCTTTCACTAGGCATTATGGACTTGCTCCCTGATGATGAGGGGAGGGGGGCAGGTGCTGTGCATATCCACTTATACTGGTGGGGGGACAGGGGGGTGATATTTCCACTTAACCTTTTTGCAGCAGGTTGGCTATAGCTATGGGATGTGTGTATGTGGTGTGATTGACCACCAGTACAGGGTGGGTTGGGTTGTTGCCTCTGAGACTGAAGACATATGTGAGGACAGCCTTGTGATTGGTCTTGGTGGAGTGGATGTGTCCAAGTTGTACTCATAATTAGCCTTAGCGTGATTCACCTGTGACCTTATATGCTTGTTCAGACAAAAGTGGACATGCTCCAAAGTTGGTGCCTGCACCTACTTGGCCCTGTAGAGCCAGTATAGCAACCTATTATGTGGTTTGTGCATTGCTGCTGTCTAACAAAGGGGATTGCCTTACCTTGGTGGAGGCGGGTTTTATGAGTCAAGCATTGCTGAGACCATACAGCTATATAGGTGCTCCTATAGCTGTTTGTAGTAGGCATGGACATGAGGTCATAACACAGTTGGACACTTCTCCAATTTCAACCTGATAATCATGCTTATTGTAATACCCATTTCTGTGTCAGAGCAATGCAACAACCAGTAGCTGTGGAAATCTATGTTTGTTGGATGCCCTAACACTCATATTACACACATGTACAACATGTACAGCTTATTTACCTGACTGCTTGGAACTCATGTCTGTTATTTTCTGGCTTTCAGCTAAACCTACTCATACATAAATGTGCACAGGTGATACCTGATATACCTTTCTGTTCTATGTCAGTATGGCACACTGTATTTACACTCTTGCTGCTCAGTCATACCTCTCAACCTGTTAGAGCAGGACATCTGGACAACGGCACACATAAATGGGGGGGGGCAAAGGCCCAAAAATATTGACACCATATGACTACTGGTGTAACATACATAAGTCAGTTAGTAGCACAGTAGGCTTTGCATTCTCAAAAATACCCTGTAGCATGTCCAACATTCATAAGTATGCTATTATGTTCTGATGTCAGTGTTCACAGATTTGCCAATGGTTTGGCAGACATAACACACCTCTATGTGTAAATGACTACTAATATTAGGCACACATGGTTATTGTGCAACAGGACGCTGTACAGTTGAATGGTATGAGCTCAGTATATCACATGCAGTTCAACACACACTACTGCAACAGTAGTTTACTATGCACATACCCTATATAGGTCTCTTAGATTTGCAACACAAACATGTGTATCATAGTTATAGTCACAAGTAACATATGGATATGTACAACATCCCAGTAGCTGGCCTAGCAGTGTCACAGTCAGTATTGTTCGACAGACACTCCAGTAGTAGTCATATGTGAGCTGTCCTTTCCTGGGGTGACTCAGGGGCATGATCTGTGATCTATGTCACTGCAGACAGAGCCAGATGCTATGGCCATATTTGCTGTTCAGCAATATATCAGTACAGCAAGTCTTGTTGAGACATATTTGTTTAACTTCCTATTTCCCATTATTACATACCCCCCTACTGGATTCCATTACATTCTTACTTGTTTCACATACCTGTTTTTTTCCAAGTAGTCCTGAATAGTTGTGTTTTGGTTTTGTTCAGTTTGTTTTGTGGTCTTTCTTTCTTTCTCCCTCTATCTACTTACATAGAGGTTTACACCTATGTTGCATAAACAGCAGCTTGCCTTTTGTAAGTACTGGTCATGAGCAGGTGATGACCTGTGCACTAATTGGTTTTTCCCACTTGCTAACTGCATGCAGAACAGCTGTGTTGTTATTCCAATAGCCAATGGCATGGTAACACACTACTATAATTGAGTACTTCATGTGTGCATTGCCCCTTTTCCTTGCCTGTGAGGAGGACATCATGGAGGTGTGTGAGCTACAGCATCACAGAGGGTAGGTGGGAATCCCTCTTTCAACAAGACTTGTGGAGACAGCCCAACTAATTGGGGGAGAAGGTTCCAGACTTAGAGACAGAATGTAAGTATTGCTGTTATACAGTTGGAATAATGCCAGCTTAACAGGGTTTGTCTGGACATGGATTTTCAACATGATTTCAAGTCTGACAGTGGTATGTGGATGACATAACTCTCAACTGTAGAGCTATCTGCAAAATGGCCAGAGGTTTGACTGTTATGTTTGGTCTGTTCCCCAGACAGTTTTTGTCCTTGGTAAATCAGTAGGATACTCTGGGTATTGCAGTCAGTAAATGCTAACATCCATTTGTGTTTCTGACTTCTTATCCATCAGAAAAGATATGTTACAACAAACCCTGTAACACCAGCAAGTGACTTTCTCAGTTTATGACAGCAATACTTCTAATATGCCCCTATGTTTGGGCCTCTGTCCCCAATTATGTCAGGCTTTGTCCAGATGTCATACACTAAGAGGTTCAGAGGTATGTTACATCATTATTTAGTGCCTTTATTCCTGCTATCACCCCAGTGATGCAGCAGACTCCCAGACATGTTACGAAGAAGAGGCCATAGATATGAGGCCAAAGCCTGGACATTCTGTGGGAATCTGTGCAGTTGAGACATCTGTGTATGTCTGGCCATTGTTAACAGACTGTCAGGATTGTGTAGCAGTGTAATGTATAAATGTTAGTTGGGCTGTGTAGGGACGAGGGTACATGTGAGTGTTATGGGCCCTTTCTATCTGACTGTGCATGTTGCTCCAGTTTCTGGTGGTCTATCAGCTGTATATGTTTGTATGGGCAGACTGTGACATGCCCCATAACACCTCAGGATTCTCATTACACTGTTACTTGGGGCAGTATATGTAGGGGTAGTGTGTGGGTGGCAAACAGGATATTCTTGTTCACACAGTCATTATATTGCAGTGTTCAGTTGTTTTACCGGTATGTTGCTGTGACTGTGGTGCAATTGGTTTTGGGTATGCACTTTCACACCGGTGTCTGTTTTTGACTACCGTTACATCCCTGTAGTGCCTGTTATATTTGCTAATGGATGTGTAAGTCCACAGAGCTGATTTGGGGTGGTGTTGTGTTGGTCTTACTGTAGTTTGAACAGTGCTTGCTGACATGCCTAGCAGCTCAGTGTAGTTTCCCTAATGTTATGTTATATCCAGATATTCGTAGGATGTCTGGTTGTGTGGCACATATCTTTTGCCTAGTCCCCATAACTGCTGTGTATTTCTGACAAATCAGTGGGATGATGTGAGGATTAAGGTCACTAACTTATGAGAAGCAACTGAGTGTCAGACTTGTGATATTTCAGGCAATATACGTTAGAACAGATGGTGTTACTGCAGCAACTTTCTGAGATTATCTACTCACATATTTCAGATGTGTCCCTATTATCATGCCTTTGTCTCCCCACTTTGTCACGCTTAGTCTGGATTCATTGCACTAATGGGTTCTGATCATACCTGTCAACTGCCAGGCATTCCACAGGATGTCCATATGTTTGGCTCATATTTTTGGTCTGTTCCACTAATTATTTGTATGTGTCTGGTAAATCACTGTGATGATCTGAGGAGTTATGTCGGTAAATAATGACCTATACATTTCTGTTTCAGACCTCATATCCTTCAAAAGATGTATGCTGAAACAAACCCTGTTACTGTAGCATCTTTATAAGTTTATAAAGGCGATATTTAAAATATGTCCGTATTTGTGGCCCATTGTACCCCCATTTTGAAGGACTCTGTCCAGGTTTCCTGCACTAAGAGGTTGGGAGTTATGATTCTGAGGTATGACTGCACTGCATGTTATATACATACACACACACATATATATATATACTTATATATATATATATATATATATATATATATATATATATATGGCTCACTATATATATATATATATATATATATATATATATATATATATATATGTGTGTGTGTGTGTGTGTGTATTTATATATACAAAACATGACTGATTCCACAGAGCTTTTTCCCCTAATGTTGAATGCCTCTATTGCACGATATGTTTGAAAAAGCAACAGAAATTCCTACAGCTCAAATGTTGTAGTGGTATATTGCTCTGACTATAGTGTACAGAGTCCTGGGATTGAGATCTCCCACAGCCATCATTTTTGTTGCTGGGCAGAACAGAGGCTGATGGAGACAGAGTGATTAAAGCAGTTTTAAATGGCTTTAAGCATGTTTGCGCCAGTGTGCATGATGTTAAGCGATACCAAAACATTGTTAGTTGGTTTTGGCTTCACTTAGCTTCACTTATTCCTGCTTACACTCGCTCTAATTTCTTTAAAAGAAAAGAAAAGGGGGTGATAGGAAAGTGGTGAAAAAGGGGCACACAGAGGGAAAAACAATATGAAAGGTAGCTAGGGATGTACAGGACGGGTGTAGGGAAGGTCCATAGCTGTCTGTTTCTTATACAGCAACAGCTGTGCATTTGTACAGTATTTGGAGGTGAATTTGGACATTCAAACCCATGAGAGAGGGGTGCAGATAACAGAAATGTGTTGCCAAGACAGTTGGATGGAATTACATGTGTCCACTAGATACGTGTGCAAAATGGACAGCTATGTATGGGGCGATATTTTTTTTGGGACAGATGACCTTCTTTTTTTTTTCAAAGGTGAGAATGGGATGTTGGGGAAGGATTGTAGGTACGTCTGAGGAGGTAGGTTGGGTAGGGGGACAGACAAGACAGACAAGACAGCAGACAGGGGTGGTATATGACACATGAAGGGGGTAAACACCTTTGACGGCGAGGGTGGTTGGGAATCCAATGCCCATGAGCCCCCAAATGGATACAGTGGGACTGAGGTCCCCACCCATGGGCAGTCACCACTGCACCTTCATGGCCCCAAAGGTGGCTGTGCTGGGGGCTGGACAGGAGGGGTAGCCTGCCCATCAAAGTGCACCAGGCAGCTCTCCATCTGGCACAGCTGGTCATCCAACTCTGTTTGGATGATGTTGCACACCATACCCTGAAACTGACTGCGTGTGATGCTCCTGTCCATGCCCGCTCCCGGTGGGGCAGGCCCCATCCCCTGAGGTAGTTCCACCCGAAGGTGGTGCAGGACCAACAGATGAGGAAGTCCCGGGTTGGGTCCCAGACATGCTGGGGCCCGGTGCCATGGCCAGATGAGGTGGGACAGGCAGATCCGCTGGGATCTGCCTTCCCAAATGTGCTATGGTGTTGAGTTTTTACAAAATATGTTGGTTAGTCATGAACAACACATTTCAAGGTTAGTTATAACAGCATGCGTGCGTATTCCAATTAACCCCATAAAGCAGATTTGAAACAGTTGCATAGCAAACAGAACACACGCATAAATGGAACAACAGTATGCATCGTAACAGCATACCAGTAACATTGACGGCAACAGGCCATCAACAATGGTATTTGAACAAGGTATGTTAACATACAACCAATCAAATATATGAACAATAATAGAACACAAGTCCCAACATTAGGTTTGGAAAACAACATACCCGTAGTATATGAATAATAATTATTGATGCAGATGAGAGGTGGGGGAGAGACAAAAAGTCCATTAACAACTGTTTATGCTTCTATTTTCCACAACAGTACTGCTCAATACTCTATGGGTCTGCCCTCACTTTATGTCTACCTATGGCCTATAGCTTCCATAGTGCAAACATACCTATTAAACTGTCATTCTGGAATGGTATGGGGCAAACTGTACATGAGAAGAGGGGACTTGTACATGTCAGGGTTACATATCTGCCACAGAAGGGGTACCCTGAACTGCTGTTATGTGAATGTGCTACTGGCATACTTCAACTGTTTCCTATCTGTGTCCAGGGTTATTGGCAGCAGTGACCATTAGCCATGACAGCAGGACACCTGAGAGGCAAGTATCGGGAAGTGTGCATGTTGTATTTACCTATCCTGCTGTCATTTGCAGGCATGTGGTGGGGCAGTTGAACAGTTGTACACAGTTTATTAGTATACCCTTCATACAGCTACTACCAACATTTCCTTACCCGTAAAACCTGTGGAGAAAATATCTGTTAACACTACCTGATTGTTTTTACATGTAGTCCTGATTCCTTGTGTGTAGATATGCACACATCTTTGTACCACTCCCTGGATTCGAACTGTGTCTGCATGTGCAAAATAACAACTAAGCTATTTCTCAGCACACTGAGCTACTTGGGAACTGCTGTTTTCTGTTTTACTGGTTTCTGTCCATTAGTCTCTTGGTTAGACAGTCTGAACTTGTAATCCTGTGATGCATGCATGACAGATAGTGTATTGTGCATTAATCCTTTGAATTACCACAATCTGGAAAGCAAAGGGCATGTATATCCTGTTTTACAGATCCATTCTAAGTCTACAACAACATACCAGAGTAAACACAACAGTCTGTGTTATAAATGTTTACTTCAGATCAGTATTAGTCAGACAAACTTTATTTATTCAGTTAACACAGTAACATTATACCTACTAGCAGTACACAATGTACTCCTTCTTAGTTATTTGCACAATATACTGTAAAATAGATTTTTACACACAAGCCAGTTAGTGCAGCCTCAGCAGTCTGTTAGCATGGGTTTCGATGTTACTAGCCCTCTCTGCTGCAGCTGTATGGGAGAAAAACAAACATTATGCCTACATGTCTATCACATTGTCAGGCTAGAATTTGGTACAACTATATCTGTGATACTTACAAACTGCTGGAACACAGTTGTCTCTTGTATCTTGGATCCACTGGTGCAAGAGTGCCCCCTTCCTCCACTTTAGGTTGGCATAGTAGAGCTGGGCCTGCTCACCAGTTCGGGGGGATGCCAGTAGCACTGGTGAGATCACGGGTGAGAAGGTCCCAGGCCTCCACTTTATATTCTGAGCCCTGGTACTGGCCCTGCAGTAGTCTCTCATCATGGTTACTTACGAGGAGTCCAGCCATGACCCTGGACTCCAGGATGCCCCAACACTGCTCCCTAAAGCACAAACCGTCACCTACACCAGCCATGGTTCCTGCACAGGTTGAACTATAAAAGGTATACTGGCTGTGTTCCCACCTGTGCAGTTTACATAAGGCCATACTCCCACCCTTTGCCATCATTGGTTACATTTTTGTAAATGTTGAACACAGCTTAGTGGTGCACAAAACTGGTAAGCCAGTTTAAGCAATGCTTAAAGGGGACATTGTTGAGCACTGCTTAACAGTGCGTAAATCCGCTTAGCTGAACTGACTATTGCTTAGCATTCACATCTAAGCATTGCTTCAACTGTGTAAGCATAGCTGAGCACTGCTAATCATTGCTTACTTTTAATTTTTAAAACTATTAGAATAATGACTTAATTTAGTAAGTGTATATGATTTACTTTACATGACATTACCAAGGTGTGAGCCTACACTGTACAGGACACTTGTGTATACATGGGTGGTTTCACATGTTATATGCACTTACACTTCCATTTTAGACCAGATACACTACCCTGGTTGGCAAATATCACTTACTACATCATTTACAAAAAAAAAAAATAACACTTCTTTCCTATGTAAAAATAAAGTGCCTGTTTTGGTACTTGAACCATGAATGCATACAAAGTTGGGATTCTAACCACTACACTATCCCAGCATTAGAACTTGAGCTATATATTTATCTCATCTGGGGTGTTTAAGCAATGCTGGGCAAATGGCCATAACATGCAAACCTGCTCTGCTACGATTAAACATACCTTAGTATGGAAAAAAATATTTTTATTTATTTATGGCCTTGTACAGCTTTGTTACTCTAGGAGGTTGACAGGTATGTGAACCAGGCATTTGGGCATTCTGCAGACACCTGTACAGTTGAGGGTTTTGCCCATATGGCACTTTCAGATGGCAGACATTTGTGTTTCAGTCTTCATACCCTTCAGGAAGCTTTTGGTTTGTAAGTGCAATATTTACAAAGTGTCCCTATTTTTGTGGCTTTGTCCCCCTATTTTTTTATGACTTTGTACTACTTTATTGCTCTAGGAGGGTGAGAAGTATGTGAGCAGGCATCTGGGCATTCTGGTGATACCTGTACAGTTAATGGCTATGGCCATACAGCGCTTTCACATGGCAGATATTTGTGTTTCAGTCTTCATACCTTGCAGGAAGTCCATCCTACTGCAAACCTTTTATTCTATCAGCTTTTGGGTTTGTTAGTGCAATATTTAAAAAGTGACCCTATTTTTGAGGCTTTGTCCCTCCATTATTTATGGCTTTGTACTGCTTTATGGCTCTGGGAGGGTGAGATGTATTCGAGGCAGGCATCTGGGCATTCTGCAGAAACCTGTACAGTTGATGGCTATGGCCGTATGGCACTTTTACACTGCAGGGGGGGTGTAATAGAACATGTCACACACCCCCTGTTTTGTTTCTTGCTCCCCTATGTATTTCAGTGTACGTGGACACTGAAATGCTTTTCAAAAGTGTCATATGGCACTTTCTGATTGCAGGGGGAGTGTTAGATGTGCATGGACTACTTAAACATGCCCCATGCACTCAGTACTCTTCGTGTCCATTTAGCCTTAGCAGCAGCATATCTTCATGAATATGCAAGGTGTGCTGCTGTTAATGTTAATGCTAAATGGACATGGTTCACTTGGTGCAGGAATAACACTATTCCTGCATGGAGTTTATTGAATCCAGGGAATTATCTATAATCAAATGTGAAATACGACCAATTTCTGCAAAGATATTTTCAATGAAACACTAAAACAGTATAACTGGAATGTAAGTAGAACAATGCCACTAGATACTGCTGTAGAACACTTTAATACAGACCTTACATAATCTAGCACCAGTACGTAATAAAAGAATATAGTCCAACCATGGCTGACAAAAGAAACAAAAAAAAAAAAAACAAACAAACAAAAAATCATGATAAAAAGGGAAAAAGCCTGGAAAATTGGTATAAAAATAGATTTCAGAATGCCTTCCAGCAATTTAGACATCTTAGAAACGTTGCAAAACTGCATGTCAGACATGGAAAGCAAACATACTATACCAACCAACAAGATAAACATAAAAACAACCCAAAACCTTTTTCGTCATCACTAAATATACTACTCCACCCTGAAAAGATCACCACTCCCTCTTCAAAAACAGACAATACAACAGACTCTATCCCCACCCAGTTTAATTCCTACTTTATACAATCATTATTACCTCGCTTAGACACTAATACATCTGCCCCTTCTCTCTACCCATCTCTACCCAAACCACCCACAGATCTTCAGTTTTAGTCCAGTATCTATCTCACTTATAATGAAGTTGCTCCATAAACTAAAACCTTCTTCCATAGCTGTATACCAACTACCATCAGATTACCTAAAAATGGTTGCAGAAATCATAGCCTTCCCTGTGCCAATAATAATTAATAGGTCCATAGCAGAAAGATAAATCCCATCACCATGGAAAAAAACCTACATCTTACCACTCCACAAAGGCGGCACATCTACAGAGTTTAATAACTACCGACCGATAGCAATTCTCTCCCCTGTCTCCAAAATATTATGTAAATGCAGCCATATGCATAACCAGTGGCTGATGTAATCATTTTATCAAATATGGTATTAATTAATTTTGTTACTCAATTCATGTATCTAATTGTTTCATTTAATGTTGGTATAAAAGTAATTATTTGGACAACTTAAATCAGTTCTGATGATGTCTGGGGATGTAGACGAAAACACTAATTCTAAACTTGTGGAATTAAACTCACTAATTTTTTTGATATTTTTGAGATTAAGAACGTATTTATTTTTGATCTTGCTCCTTGATCCCTCCAGCACACTTATTTTGGTTTATTACTATAATATCTTTACTGATTTAGTTGGAACATAACTCTGTCTCCTGAAAAATAAATATAATATCTGTTACCACAGGCAACTATGTGACTTTTAGGAATTATTCTAAGGCAAACTTGCTACTAGCTAGTGATATGATAGCTACATTTCAAGTATCCCTGTACCCTGAGAACACCAGTGCATATGCAGAACCATTAGTGGAAACCATGTGCATTCACGTTAATGGCTAGAAGGAAACAGCTGTACTTTCCGGCAAGAAGCACAGAACAAACTCATACTATAGGCATGCATGCTTTCATATACAAAGCCATGGAAAGAATTAGCATGAAAAAAATAAATCACATACCAGGCTTTCAGATACTGGATCCAGACCTGCTTGGTTCTGTCAAAAGGAGGTCAAGACTACTTATCCTGGTGGATTACGTTTAAAAGTTCAACAAAGCAACTGAGGATGGTAAAATGGTACATACTGCCTATCTTGACCTGGCCAAAGCATTGTACACTGCACTCAGCCATTGTAGACAAGATCACAAAATTTGGTATGAATGCCTATATTACTTGCTAGATAGTCGGCTGGCTCAAAGATAGGACCCGCAAGATTTTTCCTTCCACTGGGGAAAGCACTGAAGGTCCTAACATCTACAAGCACAGACAACTATATTTGTCGAGGGTCTAGGACCAGAATAAGAAAAAAAAGATGCCTGACTGTCATTCTCTTGTGATTTAGTCTCACCTCACTGGCAAACAAATGAACTGATTGCAGGAAGAGTGATTTTTGGTAGGGAGTAGGGGATAATAAGCATAAAGAAAAGATAAGATACATATGCTTATATTTTTGGTTAACTAAACAGGGAAGGCACAGATATTTTATCCATCCATTCTTTGCTGTTAGGTAACATCTAATTGCTACAGGGATTCTATGAGCAGCTATCACCATCCACAGAGTTTACTAAGTAAAAAGGGAATGGAAGTAGATTGGAAGCCCTTTCATGTGAATCACCCATGCATCATACACTCAAATGCTTAAGTTAGAGTAATTTGGAAGTTTGTTGTTTCAAGGTGATCCTGTGCATAGCTGTCACATTTTGTAGCATTCCATTTATCACTGCTTTAGTTATTGTAGATAGCAGCATAGTTTTCAGATGCTTATCCCATTTGCAAGCTATGCAGGAAAATAACATTAATCTGAGTATTCTTTGAAATTAAATATGCTCAGTCTTCCCCAGTTTTACATCCATTTAAAGAGATGTGATAGTATGCAGGTTGCTGTGGAATGAGTTTTATCTGTCTACTGGTGTAGCCAGATATTCTGTTTGTATCAGCCTAGTACTTTTTTTATCTGGCCACATCTATGAAACATTATGACTTGCAGGAAAGCAGATGCTACTTAAAGGAATGCCTAATGTATATTTATAATTGTGCATGAGATAAGATTACTTTTGACTGGCACATAGAAGGTCAAAGGCTGGTAATCATACACATGATATCAAATGTCTTACTGAGTGACCATGCAATATATCAACAACAGAACCCTGAATAATGATATATACAGGAATAAACACCCATATGCACCTTGTCTCACACCAATTGGAATTAAAACAATAAATAAACAAATGTATGCCACCTCACTACCAACTAGAATTCATAAAACAAACAAACAAAAACAATAAAAGAATGAACAAACAAACAAATCACATTCAATAATCCCCTCCAGCAGCACAAAGTGCAGGTGCTGCAATCATTTTATTAAACTGGTCCATGACTCCACATGATGGTCTTCTTCTTCTTTCGACTGCTCCCATTAGGGGTCGCCACAGCAGATCAACTGTTTCCATTTCTTCCTGTCCTCTGCATCTTGCTCTGTCACACCAACCACCTGCATGTCCTCCCTCACCACATCCATAAACCTTATCTTAGGCCTTCTTCTTTTCCTGTTACCTGGTAGCTTCATCCTTAGCATCTTTTTCCCAATATACTCTACATCCCTCCTCAGCACATGTCCAAACCAACGTAATCTTGCCTCTCTGGCTTTGTCTCCAAACCTTCCAACCTGGGCTGACCCTCTAATATACTTATTCTTAATCCTGTCCATCCTCATCACACCCAGTGCAAATCTTAACATCTTCATCTCTGCCACGTCAAGCTCTGACTCTTGCCTTTTTGTCAATGCCACTATCTCCAACCCATATAACATAGCTGGTCTCACTACCCTCTTGTAGACCTTTCCTTTCACTCTTACTGGTACTCGTCTGTCACAAATCACTCATGACACTCTTCTCCACCCACTCCATCCTGCCTGTACTCTCTTCTTCACCTCTCTTCCACACTCACCATTAGTCTGAACTGTTGATCCCAAGTACTTAAACTCATCCACCTTCGCCACCTGTACTCCCTGCATCCTCACCATTCCTCTATCCTCCCTCTCATTCACACACATATATTATGTCTTAGTACTGCTGACTTTCATTCCTCTTCTCTCTAGAGCATATCTCCACCTCTCCAGGGTCTCCTCCACCTGTTCCCTACTCTCACTACAGATCACAATGTCATCTGCAAACATCATAGTCCATGGGGACTCCTGTCTGATCTCGTCTGTCAACCTTTCCATCACCATTGCAAATAAGAAAGGGCTCAGAGCTGATCCTTGATGTAATCCCACCTCCACCTTAAACGCATCCATCACTCCCACCACAGATGTCACCGCTGTCACACTACCCTCGTACATATCCTGTACCACTCATACATACTTCTCTGACACTCCTGACTTCCTCATACAATACCACAACTCCTCTCTAGGCACCCTGTCATATGCTTTCTCTAAATCCACAAAGACGCAATGCAACTCCTACTGACCTTCTCTGTACTTCTCCATCAACATTCTCAGAGCAAACATTGCATCTGTAGTGCTTTTTCCTGGCATGAAACCATACTGCTGGTCACTAATCATCACTTCCCTTCTTAACCTAGCTTCCACTACTCTTTTCCATAACTTCATGCTGTGACTGATCAGTTTA
Organism: Protopterus annectens; assembly: GCF_019279795.1. Taxonomy (NCBI): domain Eukaryota; kingdom Metazoa; phylum Chordata; order Ceratodontiformes; family Protopteridae; genus Protopterus; species Protopterus annectens. Next base: position 551,200,182 of record NC_056728.1, read on the forward strand.
ATCCCTCTGTAGTTACTACAGCTCTGCACATCACCCTTATTCTGAAAAATTAGTACCAAAACACCTTTTCTCCATTCCTCAGGCATACTCTCACTTTCCAAGATTTCATTAAACAATCTAGTTAAAAACTCCACTGCCATTTCACATAAACACCTCCATGCTTCCACAGGTATGTCATCTGGACCAACAGCCTTTCCCGTTCTTCATACTCTTCATAGCTATCCTTACTTCCTCCTTGCTAATCCACTGCACTTCATGATTCACTATCCGCACATCATCCAACCTTCTCTCCCTCTCATTCTCTTCATTCATCAACCCCTCAAAGTACTCTTTCCATCTGCGCAACACACTCTCCTTGCTTATGAGTATGTTTCCCTCATTATCCTTTATCATCCTTACCTGCTGCACATCTTTACTAGCTCGGTCCCTCTGTCTAGCCAATCGGTACAGGTCCTTTTCTCCCTCCTTAGTGTCCAACCTTTTATACAACTCTTCATATGCCTTATCATTAGCCTTTGCCATGCACCTCATCTCATTATACTCTTGTCTACTTTCTTCATATCTTTGACAATCCCACTTCTTCTTCGCCAACCTCTTTCTCTGTATACTCTCCTGCACTTCTTCATTCCACCACCAGGTCATCTTGTCCTCCTTCCTCTTTCTTGATGTCACACCAAGCACCTTTCTAGCCATCTCTCTTACTAGCTCTGCTGTAGTTACCCAGCTATTCGGTAACTCTTCACTGCCACCCAGTGACTGTCTTAACTCCTCCATGAACATCACATCACAATTACCCTTTTTCAATTTCCACCATTTGATCCTTGGTGCTGCCCTCACACTCATCCTCCTCTTCTTGATCACCACTGTCATCCTACAAACCACCATCCTATGCTGCCTAACTACACTTTCCCCTGCCACCACTTTACAGTCTCCAATCTCCTTCAGACTGGCCCTTCTACATAAGATATAATACACCTGTGTGCATCTTCCTCCACTCTTGTATGTCACCCTATGATCCTCCCTCTTGTTAAAAATACATATTCATCACAGCCATGTCCATCCTTTTCACAAAATCCACTACCATCTGACCTTCTGCATTCCTTTGCTTAACGCCATACCTACCCATCACTTCCTCATCCCCTCTGTTCCCTTCACCAACATGCCCATTGAAATCTGCTCCAATCACCAGTCTCTCACCCTTGGGTACAGTCATCACCACTTCATCCAACTCACTCCAAAGTTTTTCTTTGTCATCCATCACACACCCAACTTGTGGAGCATGTGCACTAACAACATTCATCATTACACCATCAATTTCCAGCTTCATAAACATCACTCTATCTGACACTCTCTTTACCTCCAAAACACTGTTAGCATACTGTTCCTTCAGGATAATGCCTACGCCATTTCTCCTCCCATTCACACCATGATAAAACAATTTGAAACCACCTCCGATACACCTAGCCTTGCCCCCCTTCCATCTGGTCTCTTGCACACACAATATACCAGCCTTCCTTCGGTCCATCATATTAGGTAGCTCTCTCCCTATACCAGTCATACTGCCAACATTCAAAGTTCTGACCCTCACTATCACAGTCCAAGCCTTTACCTGCCTTCGGGCATGCCTTCCCCCTCTTCTCCTCCTTCAGCCAACAGTAGCCCAATTTCTACCAGCACCCTGTTGGCCAACAGTACTGGTGGCAGTCATTGTTAACTCGGGCCTCGACCAATCCGGTATGTATTTCTGTACTGTTATCTGCATATATGATTTGGCAAAATTTTATGCCGGATGCCCTTCCTGACGCAACGCTCCCCGTTTATCCGGGCTTGGGACCGGCACAAAGAAATGCACTGGCTTGTGCATCTTCAGTGGCTGGGTTATGACTCCACATGATGGTAAAAATAAAAGAAAAGTTTTACATGGTTTTGAGAGATTAAAATTACTGACACTGACTTTCAAAGTCTGCTACTGAAACCATTCCAACTAATGAGCAGCTTGCTAGCAGTGGCGGCAAAAACATCCCTTAACCTGTGCTAGTTCACATTCTCTGGTGTCACCTTGCTGTATATTAAGATTTCACATTTTACTTATGATGTCCTTTTGTTGATATATTACATGGTCATAGAGTAGGAGATTTGACCACATTTGTACAATTATATGATTCTATGTGCTGAAAATTGCATTATTCAATTAGAGGTTAGGAAGCCTGTGCGTGATTGCAAGAAGTGCCACATCAGTTGACTTAACAACTTTGCTGCTGCACATTTATAAAATCTTTTGATTGTATTAATATAAAGCAGTAAACTCACAATACTAATTTACACAGAACAGTTTACTTTAAAATATTTTCTGATGTCATTATTAGTGTGGCAAATAATGCAGATCATTGGCTGATTTGCATAAAGTACACTCCTACTGAACCAGCTAGTTGTACTTGCACATGTGAAGGCCAATATACAAATGTAATACATTTATTTATTTTATTTTATATTTGATTACCGGGATAGCCTGACTGTACAACATATCCTTTTTCAGGTGAGGCCCGAGGAGAAAAGCTCCAGACAGAGAAATACAAAAAAACAAATATTTCAGAGAATACTTAACAGAAAAGAGATTACAAATAGTACCTAAATGAGGCAGTATAAGTAAACAATATAAACAAATGGACATATAGGCTTACATAGTTTTACAGCAACAAATATGTGCAAATAAAGATACAACTGGGATAAAAGTACTTAACATACAAGGTGATAGAAAATAACATTGAGTTATATTTATACAATTTTTGTAGGTTAGCAGAGTTCCCATTTGAATGTGTACCTATAAGTCAATATTAATAATAATACATAAATCAACAGTGAAGTCCAGGATAGTAGTGTTAGTATGAAGAAAGGTTATTTAAGATGAATAGGAAATTCTTAGTCTGGGGCAGAGCAAGGGCAGAGCCATTTACTGGTAAGGTGGGTTTTTAGCATTTGTTTAAATTTAGTTAAAGTAGTGCTAAATGTAATGTCCATATATAATAAATTAATATGCTAGGAACATTGCATATTCAGGGGCTACACTGAAAGATTGGAAAATCTAACAGAAACCTAGACCATAAAGGTACTGAAAAACTGTATTTAGAATATCGCACTACATGGAAAAACATCCATGAATATAGAATTGTAGGAGAATAAAATAATAATTGTCTGCTCAGTAAAGCAATTTGCATAAAATTCACTATTTCAGATTTATGACCCAAGTAAGCTTTTCAGAATAATCTACCACTTCAACAATGCAATATTTTTCTTTATGAGAAGAAACATGGCTTTTTGCACATTCTTCAATATTGATTTTAAGTACTTGTTTTAACTAGCTGAAAATCTACAATTGTCCGCCCTTCTTATATGAATAATGCATTGTCTTTTAAAGATAAACAGAGAAACAAATAAGCAAAAGATAATATTTAGGTAACTGACCAAGCTGCATAGACTTGTGTAAATATGTATGAGTATGCATAGCATAAATGCACATGGAATCCATGGAGGTGAGTTGTGTGATACATGAAATATTGGGTTCCTGATATTCAATCAGGAGCAGTTTTGGTGAATATAAATGTTTGAGGGTATGTGCAACCTCTGGAAAAAATCCTAGAGGCTCACTGAAAGTTTTGGCATTTGTTTTTTCTTTTGAGGTTTTTCAGGTTCACTAAAACTACTTTTGGTGGACTGGGATAGTGGAAACATCTTATATAATAGATTTAAGGAAGAACTCACCCTGAACCATGTTTCTTACACTACAGGACAAGATAATTAATGTATTATATCACACAACCCAGAAACCAGTGAATGCCATTAGTCTTATTTTTTCTTTTTTAAACGTTGGATTAACCTAGGTACTCATCTCTAATATCGTATACCTCAGTTCTGATAAAATGAATGAAAAAAACTCATCGTACAATCAACATCACTACTCACAAACAGCACCCCCAACACTGTCTCTCAACTTCAAGAATCCTTTCCAGTCAACCAGAATTGTCGTTTTCATAACTGTTTCCAGTTTTTGGCAGTTCATCCCTCTCCTTATCAAAAAAGACCCCAATATATCCAATTTCAGAAATGACCTTAAATGCCACCTTCAAACGCAGACCAAATGCTCCAGTCTGTGAAAAGTGCACATCACCTAGATACCTCTATCCTTTACAGTCTATACTAGAATATTTCTCCACCTCCTTCCTCCTCTCAAATATGAACAAAGTGTAAGTATGTCATTTTTTTTAGTTTTAGTTATGTTTTTTAGATAGTTCAGTCATAGTCTTAGTGCAGTTTTTTTAGATTTAGTTATATTTTGCCAGTAATGCCATTGGCTATTTGAAGTTCCTGTTTTATTTTAATTGTCATACTTTTACTGTATTTTTTATTTGATATTAATTGTGCTGATTTAGGTGAGTATTGTTGTTTTTGTGGAGTTATATTTATGTATGTTGTGTGTGGAATATGTGATTTTCTTTTATAGTATGAATGGAGTGACATTTCCTTAAATAAATGCATGGGTGGAGTGGGTGATAATTATTTCAGCAGCTTAGATCTGCAGTATCAATTCTTGCAAAATCAGCACTTGTTCAATAATTTCTAGCCAGACAAGTAGCAAGGCACACAGCATAGGTAATAAAAACTATGCACTCTACAAAGCATTAACAGATTCCAAATTAGTTGCTCTCAGTGTAATTCTCCCCTGATAGTGAAAGACCTGCTCTTAGTGTAAGTGAATTACATCGGTACAAGGCCTATCCATGAACAGGTTTACTACTGGGACTAGATTCCAAAACACCTGCTCTCAGTATATGTGGTCACTTGCACTGAGAGTAAGCCTTTTGGAATCAGGCCCAAAGTAGTTGTTTCCCTGGTATTATATTTTGTGTAAAAATCTCATAGACATTTATTTTCTATAGTATAGAGCAGCCTAAGTTGATTCATGAAGAATGGAAGTGCATAAAAATAATTGCAATGCCTTTATTCAGGGCTAGACTATCAGAAATTGTTTTGTTTGTTACTAATAAAAACTATTAACTCAGAATTTAATATTGGATGTAAACAATGATGTTCATCTAGTGTAACACTTCTGGTTGCCTTCCTTTAGTAATAATAGTTTTCATTTTAAAATGATCTGTGCACTGAACAAAGCCAAAACCCACTCTGCTTACTAAACCACTTTCATTGGGTATTTATTGTACACCAAGCTAAAATCAAGCAGTCAGCATTTAATAAATTAATGTTTTGTTGGGGGTTTTATAGTTGATACTATTTTAACCAGCTAATAAGCAGAGAGTGACTCTTCTTATTGAAAATACATTGAAAATTGTCCCAGTAATGACATATTTTATTCTGCAGTATGTACTGGGACAAATATTGAGCTAAGTTAATAAAATAAATGTAAAAATGTATTGCACAAGCAGGCAGCATGTCATTTTTTAATTTGTGTGCATATTAGTTCTCAGGTAAGTCATAACTTTCTTCAATTCCTGTTCTTTGCACAGGCTGCAATATTTTATTATGGCACAGAAAACACAGTTGTATGAAACTTATCTAAACAGTAGATATATGACTAATAGAAACATCTCTGCAAGATTTATATACATGGAATGACAATGAGAATATTATGTGAAGTGCAAGCAGAAATAGCACTGCAGTCAATTGCCTTTGAATAATGAAAGAGAAATACATGTTATCACTATCAGTAAATAACTATATACTTAAGATATAGCCTACCTGGAAGAAAGTAGAAGGGGTGGGGGACAGTATCAAAGCTTATGCTCTTCAGATGCTATGAGAAGCTAAGAGATACAATATGGATACACGAGCTGGAAGCAGGAGGGATATAGTTTGTCCTCCAAAAATGATCCTATTGTTTGTTCCTTTACTGTTATGCTGAATTATTATACAACTATGCTACACACACTATGAGGATCAGTACTACAGGTTCCACATGCATGCAGTGAAAAAGTTCAAAGCAGTGCAGCTTATAAGCTCCATAAGAATAAGTTTGTACCGAATTCTCAGCAGGGCTTCAGAAATGATACATTCTACTAGTGAACTTCAAACTTGGAGTGTTCTGAGAAGGTGTGGAAGAATGACCATTTAGCAGCCTCACAGATTCCCTAAGCACATGCACACATGAGAAGGTATAATGAGCCCTAACATTCCCAAATGGTGCTTTTTTGAACTTATCAAAAAATGTGTCCTATTCAGACTACATGGAGGAAGCAGGGGACAACTGAAAATGGAGCTGTAACTTATAAAGTATCATGAAGGGTCTACCTTGCTGTTAAGGGACAACTTCCTGGTAAGGAGTGACTTGCTGGTATGGGGTACTTTGTTGTTAAGGGGCAGCTTGTGGTTGATGCTGTTGCCTGTTGGTCTTTTCTTCTCCACTGAAGCAGCAGCAGCTCATCTCTGCTATATTTTCTATAAAATTGTAACTTTTTAGTGTGGTTATTTCTGTTGTATTGTTGAAAATGGGTAGGAAACATATGTTTAACAGTCTGCATTATTCTACCCATGTCCTGTAATAACTGTAAAATGTCTAGATATTGTCCCAGAAAAGGATGTTTGCCAAGAGGTATATTTAACAGTTTGGACTTTACATTTTCTGTGGAAAGTAAGAGTACAGTTGTATATTTGTATTCTAAATTACCTATTCAAGACAAACTAGTTCAAGAAAATGAAATTCTTAAAAAGCAGAAGCTTAAGACATTAGAGTGAAATGGGAATGACTATGAAAAAGGAGAGGTCTACAGTTAAGGGGCCTCCAATAGAAGCGATACGGAGTGCAGTAAAGTTGATCAAGTTGCTTCTAACAGCACAAGAGATTGCCTTGAATCAGAAGGCAGAGCTGCAGATGTCAGTGAGAATGTCAGTGCAGGTAACAAGGGGGTGAGGCAATTTGAAAGACTTGCCAGTAAGAATTCAAATAACAAAGTTGGTAATGACAGTTACATCCCTCCATTTAACAACATAATGGAAGCCAGCCCGCAGGTTTTTAGTTGAAAGATGTCTGTCAAGACTCAGGAATGGGCAGTAGAACCTGGACAAAAGTTGTGTCACAACCATCCAAGATCAGAACAAACAGAATGTACATACAGAAGAAACAATGAAACAGAAGAAAGAATCATTGTTGATAAGAAAGGCTAATGACTTTCCCTGCAAAACTGTGAATGTATCCAAACATCTTGAATGTGACAGAATTAAGGGTGTTAAGCAAGGGTTTGACATTTGTTCCTTAGGCATGGGCAGATTTTTGTGACACCATCAGTCGTCTGAAGGACTGTGAATGTAAACTGAACTTGAAATTCAAGTTGAGGATCCTCATTATCCAGTCATTGAATATAATACCCCCTTTGGCATATATCTGTCCAGACACATGCAGCTACTGGAATGCTCAGAGAGGTACCTCATTAAAAAGATACAGGGCCTAAACATCATGTCCTGCATGGGCCAACTCAAAGCCCTGTCACTATATTCAGTATCCTACAGACTACTGAGAGGTGACTTGTGTCTGGCATACAAGGCATCCTCTGCCCCATTACTGATGGATTTACTGCACATCAGCAAGTCAAATATCATAAGAAATACTCATTCTAGGGAATCTAACCCTCTTCTGCAACATCAGCTGAATGGTTTGTAGTGACAGGTATATATCGCAGAGGATACCATTGCTGTGAGACATACTCCCTATCCATATAAAACAACATTCATCACTGTCCATTTTCAAGTGCAACCAAGATCTATGGAATGGAAACAGCAGATTTACTCCAGGGCTGCCCCCTGTACTACTAATAGACAGATACAGCTCCAATCTTTATTCCATATATGGATCCCCTCAAATTATCTATGGGAGGATTTCATGTATTCTCATTAGGGGCAATATATAATTATTGACCATGGGATGGGTAAAGGCAATCTATAACCAAAAGAGAGAGGTTATTTTGAGCACCAAAAGGTAAACTGGCTAGGCTTAAAATAGCCCACAGGGGCAGCTAATCTACTACTTACCTATGAACTTATGAAAGTTTTGTTAGGTGAAGGCTAGGTTAAGCTGAGTGTTTTTCAAAGGTCAAGTTTGTTTAATTAATTAGACTAGAATTTGAAGCTTTCTTAAGAACTGCAGAAAAAGAAGTCTGAATTGTTTTACAAGCTAGAAATAACAATGGATTTTATAATTTAACTAAGGAAAAAAAGAGACATGTTGTCCAGTTCCAAAAAGAATTATGATTTATTGATTATCAAAGTCGATAAAGTGAATGCAGTAGTAATAATGGACACTAAACATTATATAGAGAACATGTATTTTATGTTAGCTGATAGTAAATTATTACATGGAAGTCACTTTAGCTGAAATTTTCAAAAATTACAATTTGATTGATTCATTCATATATCATAGGTTCATGGGTTCATAGGTAGGTACTAGGCTATTGGCCCTAGGGTCTATATGAGCCTAGCCAAAAAGGTACCCTGGCTTTCGCCACCCAAGAAAATTATTTTCCTGTGCCCCTGTTTCTGCAGAGCCACAGAAGTGATCCCCGGGGTGAATTTCCTATCTCCCATCCAATCATCAAGATTTTTCTTGAAGAGTGCTAATGAGGAGCTTTGTTTGATATAGATAGGTAGTTTGTTCCAGAGCATGGGAAGTCTCTGGGACAGAAATCTATCCCTCCAGCATGTTCTGTTTATTGTGGTGACAAGGTTTAGGTCCCTAGAGCATGTAGCTCGGAGGGATTGGGATTTCTTTAAGTGGAGCATGTCCAACGGCTCTGGGTTTGACATAGATTTGTATGTTGGGCAGTGATCACCTCTGAGTAGGCGATATGCGATGGAGTAAAGCTGGAGTATTTTGAGATGGTCTGCATAGGGCATCTGTTTGAGGCCAGTAATCCTCTTTATGAGGTATTTCTATGGCCTTTCCAGTTGATGTAGATATCTTGTGAGGTACATACCAAAAGGGGCGCTATATTCCATAATGGGTCTAATGAGTGATGAGTAGAGGGGAACAATGACCTCTTTTTTTCTGGATGAGACACCTTTTGTGATGAGGTGTGCCACATAGAAGGATTTCCTGACTACTGTGGCAATGTGATTATCAAAGGAGAGACTACTGTCCACCTGTGTCCCAAGGTCTCTTATCACACTTTTGGTGTTAAGTAGACTGCCGCCTATGTGGTAAGTCATGGGTAAAGAGTTTTTACCAAAAGGGATGGCAATGCACTTTTTGGCATTGAGCTTGAGGCCATAGCTTTGACACTAGGCATCTGTCTCAGTGAGGCCCTTTTGTAGGATGTCCACATTGTTAGGAGTTTCGATTATGGCTTCTAGTTTGCAGTCATCTAGAACTTCATTAGCCAAAGACCTTCTGTGTTAGCCTGTACTTCAGAGAAGTAGATACCAAACAGGAGAGGACCCAGGACTGAACCCTGTGGTACTCCACTTGTCACTGGTCTGAAGTCGAATTTGGAGTCTGCTACTTTTACAGTGTGGGTTCTGTCAGTGAGCCAGTTGGCAACCCATCTTGTGACATAGGGATTTATACCTAGTTTAATGAGTTTATCTATAATTCCAGAGTGAGAGATGGTGTTGAAAGCCTTGGCGAGATCTAGATAGGCTGTGTGAACCACCTTACCCTCATCTACGGCTTTGGTGACCGCTTCAAAGAAGTCTATCAGGTTTAGGAGACATGATCTGCCTTTTACAAACCCGAACTGGGTGGGGTCCAGAGTTTGGAGAGTAACAAAAATCAATATTTATAAGTTCCATGATGATACACTCCATAGTCTTGCATACCAGTCTCGTCAGTCTAATGGGGTGGTAGTTCCTGGGGCCCGTGGTGGCTCCCCCTTTGTGTAGTGGGATAACCGTCACTGTGCACCATTCAGTGGGCACAAAGCCTGAGGTAAGGCTATGACTGAACATGGTACTTAGGTGGGGTGCCAGTTCGTTCTGTAGTTCATGTAAAACGCAGCCTGGGATGTTGTCAGGTCCCATGGATGCTGTGTTCTTGGCTTTGGAGAGTGCGTATTTACCTATGCAGCCATGATTACAGGAACTTTGCATTTTTCCAGTACAGAGATGGGCCATTTAGGGGGTGAGAGGGGGTAAAGATAGCACTGAACCTATCTGCCAGGATATTGGCAATATCAGTTGATTCTGTATATTTAGTGCCATTGTGCTGTAACTCAAAGCAGATCTGAGTGTTAACATTGAGATTCTTGACATAGCTGTAGAATGCTTTGTGGTTGTCTTTAGAATCAGTGGCGATTTTGTTTTCATAACTAGCTTTGGAGGATTTTATGAGGGATCTCAGCTTCTTACTGAGGCTGACCAGGGAGTTCCTCCAATAATGGCATTTTACTCTCTTTTTTCAACAGTTTCTTTCATCTGTTGTAGAGTTTGTTTATGGCAGGGGACCACCAGATTGACTTCCTTTTTTTGGAGGATAGCATTTTGGTGCTGTTAGGGACAGCAGGATCCATGCACTCATGTAAGTGCTTATAAAGTGCATTTGTGTAGGATCCAGCAATCATACCTCTATTGTCCATCTGCATGGGTGTTGTGAGGTTTGCCACTTCTGTCTTAAGAAGCGTGAAGTTGGCTTTGGAGAATTTTTTTACGGTGGTTCCCTAATGGGGGGTAGGGGCAGGATGTGGATGTCAAGGGTGATTAGCTTGTGGTCGGATCTGACCAACAAGGAATTGACCTCTGGTGTGGAACACCAGTTGCCCATGTTGGTAATGACCAGGTCTAGGATATTGCTGCCCCTGGTGGGGGTGTGGATATGTTGATCCAAGGCACTGGAATTTATGAATTCCAGAAAACATTGAGCAAAGAGTTGGTACATGAGTAGTTTTCCCAGTTAATGCTGGGGTAGTTGAAATTACCCATTATTAGGGTGTTAGGTTGTACCCTAATATTTTCCAGTGTATCAAGAAATGAGGAGTGGGAACCTTGGGGCATGGTGGGGGATCTGTAGCAAGCTACAATTTAGATTGCGGTCTTTCCCAGAGTTAGTTGCACTTGGATAATCTCGGATGCATTATGCTGAGCAACCTGCCTGGAGGTGTGGATATCCTTCATGAATATGGACATGCCTCCACCTTTAATGTTTCGGTCCAGGATAGGTGGCCAAAAGGTGTGGTATGAATTATAGCCTGGTAATGCAGTGGTGCTCTCTGGAGCCTTGGGCCAGGTCTCTGTCACTGCACAGATGTCAATGTTCTCCATTTTAAGGAGTGTCTCGAGTGAGTGCATTTTGAGGTTTAGACTTCTAGCATTGAGTAGCATTACCCTCAGATTTTGATTGCTTGTACCTGTTATGGTGGTGAATTTGTCATTTGAACCTTGCCTAAAAAAGGCACTATGGGGTGGCAAGAGTCTTAGCCAGTATTCGGAATCCCAAGGGCTACAGGTGCAGGCCATCTCTTGCAAAGAATCATGGTCTGTTGATCATGTCATTCCAGGCAGACAGATACTGGATCCACTTATAATGACACCAGAAGCTTAGCCAATTGTTGAAGTCAATCATTTTGTCTTTGTACTGTGGTATCATTCTGGGTGATGGCAGGATGGTACTCAGGGCTAGGGTCATACCTGCCTGGGCTACAAGATCAAACAGCTCCTCCATGTCCCTTTTCATGTAGTCCAGGAAGGTACATATCAGGTCATTCAAACCAACATGGATAATGACAGAGTCATATTTGTACTTGTTGTGGGGTGACCTGAGTGCATGCTTTATGTGGTGGATCCTGGTACCTGACAGGCAGCTGACAGTAACTTTCTCTTTGTTTAGCCTGGTGAGTGGAACACCAGTATGCCTGACTATAGAGTCACCTATGACTAGAGTGTTGGGTACATTGTTATGCCTTATGGGCTGTGGTTGAGTGGCACACTGAGTTTGTGGGCTATGTGTCATTTGGATTGTGTTGGGGGGGTAGAGATTGCTTGCATTTTTGCTTTAGAGGTCCCTGTTGCTTGGGCAGATTTTTATTGAATGCCTCTGTGAATGTTGGTGTGTGTTTTGTGTTTCTATGTGTGTGTTTTGGTGGTGTATATTTTGAGGGACTATGTGATGAGTGTGGTGTGGTGCAAGTGTTTACCTTCTCCTCTTGACTGTCTAGTCCAGTCTTGGGTGAAGAGAGCTTTGTTTCCAGTTTGGCTATATAAGTGCATCTCTCACAGGTCATAGTGTTATGTGGTAGGAGGAGAGGGTTGTCTGTGTACATGAGGCAATTGCTGCAATGCCCCAAGATGCCCAGATTCATCAGGTAGACAGGAGAAAACACTGGGAGCTGACCCTTAGACATGCCTGGATAGGTGCTTATTTATTAAGTACTAAAAACTGTTTTCCTCTAGACAAGTGAGGAAAGTTCTGTACTGTAACAATGTTTTATCTTATTTAGTGCTTACAATGAATTCTGAACAAGTGTTGAGCTCAAAAAAAACATATTTGATTGCTAAAACTAAAAAAATTGTCTAGTTCTAAGGGAAAATTTTAAGAGCAGACTTTATGGTGCTGGGAATAGTTTAACCCTAGCTAAGCAGCGATGCATAAAGTGTTTTTTTTTTTTTTTTTTTTTGGAAAAGCTACCTTGTGCTTAGCATTCCCACTGATAAGCTACATTCCCTCCAACACAGAAAGGCTTGGGGTCCCAGAAACGTACAAACAGCAAATCTGTATCTGGACTAGACTACTTACGGGAAAGGCAGGAAACAAGCTTAGAATTTTTTTTTGTAAAGTGGAAAGGAAGAAAGGAGGAGCAGAAGATAATTCAAGGTTAAGAAACTAAGTGGCTTGGCCTACTCAAATGTTCTCCCTGTATTAGGTAGAATGAGGTAATGACACTAGACTGGACGGAGTGTCCCAGATCAAATTTACAGTAGGGGTGAGCAACCACAAAGCCACCAAGTATAATAACAGGATACCAATAGGGAGGGAAGGTGGGAAACAAAAATCAGAACAAACAAACCCAGACAGATGCTTAACAAATGTAGAAAAAATCCAGTTAATACCTCACACACAGTGAAACTAGCTAGAAAAGTATGCAGCAGGCAATAAAAGTGCTATAAATAACTCATATGAATGGCTATGTGATGGTCTTATAGATCAGACCCCGGGATTTAGTAAGGTTCCATGCAGGAATAGCTTATTCCTGCATGGAAGTGACCGTTTAGGAGCAGCACAGCAGCGTGCCATGCATAGCAATGAAGGCGTGCTGCTTCTGCTCCTAAATGGACATGGAGCATGGATGAGTGCAGGGCTGTGTCTGAAAGCAGACTTCTCATAATACACACACCCCTGCACTCAGGAAGTGCTGTTTGGCAATAACAATGAGCGAGAATGCTCATAGGAGGTTGCATACCTCCCAACTGTACAAATCATAGCATAACGTCCACACATTTGTTGCCCATACAGTTGGCCTGTACCCCTGTTGTACCCTGAAATCATGGGATGATGTCAGGAATGAAGCCATGAAATAATGGTATACATATGACTGTCATACACCAAAACCATCAGAAAACCTATATTAAAACCAATCCTGTTACTCTATCAACTGTCCCAAGTTTATAAGAGCAATAATTAAAATATGTCCGTAGTTGGACCTCATGTTGTCAAGCTTTGTCCAGATAATGTGCATTAAGAGGTTGAAAGGTATGGGTTGCTAGGATGTCTGCCAAATGTGCAGATGCATGCAGGAATCCACAGCAATAAGTGAAACCTGTCCCTTCCAAGAGAAAATAGCAGTAGAGATTTTTTTTTTATCAAACAGATTAAATTTAACTGTATGTGCGCGGGTTTTCCCATTGCTTAGCTACGCATACTGTAGCTTAAATGGCACATAAAGATAAATATCAACATACATGCAAATGAAGCAGTACTGCAATTGTGCAGTGGTCAGAGCATTCGACTTGTGAGCAGTCATTCCTGGTTCAATTCTCACTGTAGTAAATTCCATTTTCCATGTCAAATCACTTTATGAACAATATTTTTGTTGTATACCCTACTAAATAACATATATTTGTGAACTGGAGTACTGCATTAAATGCAGATGTGAGGTGTCATTGTAATAATGTAAAATTCACAGATAAACACAAGTGCCCCATACAGTATATGTACACATGAATCAGGGATACAAATCAAAGGTATAATGTGTAATGAATGATAAATCCATAGAGTGTCCAAATCCACCACCTTCCCAAGAGCCATGTTATATTTCTGTCTAAATTAGTGCGGGGGTAAGTGGGAGTAAGCACTTGTAAGCAGTAGTAAGAGGGTATAAGCCTGTTTGCACGAGGGTAAGTAATGTGCACACAGGTTAAGCAATATTGAAGCTAACTCTCTGTAAGCATATTTAATCGGAAGTTAGCATTGCTTACCATTGCGCAAACCCATGAAAACCCATTTACAATTGCTTTAAAGTGCCTTAATCACTCTGTATCCAACAGCCACTATTCTGCCCAGCAACAAAATAAACAGCCCTTGCAGGTCTTGAACCCAGGACCCTGTACACTACAGTCACAATAATTAACCAGTAAGCCATCACAGCAGTACATAAGATTGAGGTATCACCAAACAGATCCTCACTATAGGAAAATCAAAATTTACATTTGAAAGGAATCTATATACAGTTTTATGTTGTATAACTTACTACATAACATAAATATGTGAATTGGAGTACTGCATTAAGTCCAGATGTGAGGTGTTATTGTAATAAAGTGTTCAAATCCCCCAATAAAAACAAGGACCCCATACAGTGTGCGTACACATGAATCATGGATACCAAACACATATATAACATGTAATGAATGATAAATCAATGCCAAACAGCAAACAGTGTGCAAATTAAAAATAAGGCAACACTAAGCATTGCACACCCCTGCTTACTAGGTGTAAGCAATGTGTAGGCCAGCTAAATCAGTTTGCCCATTGGTATACCCCTTTAAGCAATGAAAACCTAAGGTAAGCAGGTTTGGCCATTGCTTAGCATTTTCAAAACCATCCAATCATGGCAAACTGTAGGAAATTGGGACTATTTAAACCCCACAGGCAGGAATACATCTCATAATTGGTTGCAGCTTCCCTTTGTAGGCACTATGACCGGTGTGAGTGAAGGATCACTCTTCCAGGCACAGTGCTGGGCATCCAGGAGTCCAAAGTCATGGCAGGACTCCTTGTTAAAGACCATGACCAGAGACTGCTGCAGGGCCAGTACCAGGGTTCCCAGTATAAAGCAGAAGCCTGGGACTGTCTCACCAGTGATCTCACCAGTGCCACTGGCATCCCTCGTACTGGTGAACAGGTCAGACATCACTATGCTGACCTAAAATGGACAAAGAGGGAGCTCTTGGATCAGTGGATCCAAGAGGCTAGGCAGAAGGGTGATGTACCAGCCGTGTGTATGTATCAGTCTACTACCTGTTTAGTAATCACCAGCTAATGTATATTATGGATAGGTATGGCTTAATATTCCTCTTATATCCTTGACAGTGGCAGACGAGTGGGCTATGAACCGGGAAGCCCATGTCTGTAGACTGAAGAAGTTGTGTCGTGAGGCAGGTTAGTAATAATCTTGCATGTACTGTCATAAGAAATAACTCTAAAAGTAGTAGAAAGTTAATTGCTATTATAATACATATATTGTGTATGGCATGTACTGAATAAACCAGACAATATGGCAGGAAGAGTCTCATATAGGTTGTATATAAATAAAAGGTTAACAGCCTGGCAATAAAGGTCTAACTGCTGGACTGCTTATGTTTACTCTGGTGTCATATGGTAATGTAGTGTTGCAATCTCTTCATAGTACTGTTGTATTAAGCACTGTTTCCCACACTGTGCTACATAAATAAAATGTGTAGGAATGTCTGTATACAACTGTTGTAATCATAAGAGGTCATATTGTACAACTGAGAGAGACTTAGACAGAAAACAGTGAAAAGACAAACAACATAATCGAAATAGCACACTCAACTGAGATGCGCAGTGTTGTCTTTTTAGCACACACAGCCATGGTTTGAATCCTAGGAGTGGTAGTAAGCTTTAGGCAGAATCATACCCTACAACTGCACAGATATTGTCAGAAAGTCCAGATAATTGGTGTAAGTCTCCCTCCTGTCCCCCTGTCCCCCTGGCAAATCTATGGGATGATCCCAGAAGTTTAGGCAGCAAATAATGACATACAACTGATTGCCAGACATTATAACTGTCAGAAATATATCCATAAGAACAAACCTGTTGCTCTAGCAACTCACCAACGTGTTATGAGAGTAATAAGCAAAGTATGTCCCAACTCCACACCCATGTTGTGAAGCTATGACCAGAGTGCGTGTAGTAACAGAGTAAGACATATGTGCATAATAATAATGTGGAATCTGGTAATATGTGTGATAACATTCAGGTAGTGTTAACAAACATTCCCCCCACAGGTTTGTCAGATACAAAAACTGTGCCTAGAAATAAGTTTGAAATCCTGGACTGGTACTGTTTAATCTGGTATTGTATGGCAGTGTTAGTGTTGCAGTATCTCTGACTAATTAGATATTACTCATCACTGTCATCCACACAGTGCTACATAATAAAACTGTCTAGGAAACCCTGTATAAGAGTGTTGTAATTACAAGGTCAGATTGTATAACCACAGGGGAATTATAGACAGAATTCAGAGAAATGATACACAGGAATATCTATATAGCACACTCAACTGTAATGTACACTGTTTTATTTTAGCACACACAGCCATGGTTTGAATCCTGGGAGTGGTAGTAAGCTGTATGCAGAATCATAACCCTTGACTGCACAGATCTGTCCGGAATGTCCAGATAATTGGCCAATATATGCTGGCTGTTACTCTGTCCACCTGGCATATCAGCGTGCTAATCACTGACATTTAGGCAGTATTTAATGTCAAATAACTGACTGTCAGGCCTGTAAATATTTGGAAAATGTCTACAAAAATAAACCTGTCATTGTACAACTCACAAAATGTTTATAAGGGCAATAGTCAAAATATGTCCCAGTTTCACCTGCATGTTGTGAAGACATGCCCAGAGTGTGTGCAATTAGAGATGGAGAGGTATGTGCATAATATCAACCTGGAATCTTGGAATATGGGTAGAAACAGTCAGGTAGTGTTAACAAACAATACCTCCACAGGTATACCAGGTAAGAGGTATATACTGCAGGTAAAACACAGTTTATGTATATAGTTGTCTACATCCATACCACTGTCCAAACTATGGCCATAGGGTAGTGTAATAATACCTGTAAGGTACAGATCACAGCACTGACTAGGAAAGTAATAAGAACTACAGGGATATACAAGTTGTTCATTTACATCTTTCTCCCCCCCACTATATCTGCAACAATAAACTAAATACACAACTCATTTGGTATGTGCACAATTAAATATTTTGTTGGGACATATGTCCTATTGTTTGATAAATATTGAAATGTGTTTCTATGCATGTGCCATGTTGAAATACTCCCACATTGGTGGCATGCTGCCATCAATGTACCTGCATGCTGTTGTAATGGCCACTGTGGTTCCATATATGCATTTGTTCTGTTTGCTGCGCAACTGTTCCATATTTGATGTTTTGGGTTAATGGGAATATCTGTGCATGCTGTTATACCAAATCCTGGAATGTGTTGACTATTACTAACCCACATATGTTTTAAAATTGAAACACCATAGCAGGTTTGGGAAGGCCATTTCCAGCGGATCCACCTCTCCCACTTCATCTGGCCATGGCACAGGGCACCAGCACGTCTGGGGCCCACCCTAGGACCTCCTCATCCGCTGGTCCTGTGCCACTTTCAGGTGGAACCGTCTCAGGGGATGGGGCTTGCTGGACAGGATACTTTCACCCATCATCAGGTATGGGGTCTAGTGTGTAGTGAGCTCCGCAGGGAGTTTGGAGACCTGCTACACCAGCTTGAGGGCCACGTGGCACAACTTGAGGGTCAGCCTGCCACTCTTACTCAGCCCCCAGCACAGCCACCTTCAGGGCCGTGAAGGTGCAGTGGTGACTGCCCATGGGTGGGGACCTCAGTCACACTGTTTCCAGTAGGGGGCTCATGGGCTTCTGACTTCCAAATACCCCTTCCCACCCAAGATGTTTGCCCCCCTCATGTGTCATATGCCACCACTGAATGCTGTCTTGTCTGTTATCCTACCCAACCTTCCTCCCCAAATATACATACTATTCCTCCCCAACATCACACTCTCACCTTAAAAAAAAGGCAATCTGTTCCCCCCCAAAAATCTTGCCCCATAAATAGCTGTCCATTTCGCACATGTGTCCACTGGACACATGTAATCTGGTCTAATTGGCTTCACAACATATTACTGCTGTCCTCACCCCTCTCTCAGGGGTATGAATATGCAAATCTACCTTCAAATCAGTGTATATCCACAGCTGTTGCTGTAGAAGAAATGGGAAGGTATGGCCCTTCCCTACACCTGTCCTGCAAATCCCTAGCTATTTTCTCTACTGTCTTTCCCTCTTTGTGCCCCTTTTCACCACTTTCCTATCAACCCTTTTTCTTTTCTTTTAAAGAAATTAGCGTGGGGTTAAGCGGGAGTAAGCACTTTTAAGCAGCAGTAAGTGGGTTTAAGCCTGTTTGTGTGGGGTAAGCAATGCCTACATAGGTTAAGCAATGTAGAAGCTAACTGAGTATAAGAAACTGTAACTGGAAGTTAGCAGTGCTTACCTTTGCACAAACCTGTGCAAACCCACTTACAACTGCCTTAACCACTCTGTATCCAATGACCCTTGTTCTGCCCAGCAACAGAATAAACAGCCTTTGCAAGGCTTGAACCTAGGAGTCTGCACACCTTAGCCAAAGTGATTCACCACTAAGCCATGTCAGATATACATATCCCTGATGTTTTCACAAACATATCATCCAGCACAATCATTCAACAGTACAGAAAATGTATTTATACATGTTGATGTATATGTGTATGTAAATATATATATATATATATAATATATATATATATATATATATATATATATATATATATATATATATATGTATATATCTGTTTACACATATATATATATATATATATATATATATACATATGTATCTGTTTACATATATATATATATATATATATATATATATATATATATATATATATATATAAATATGTGTAAACAGACAAAAAAAAAAAAATATATATATATATATATATGTGTGTGTGTGCATATACAGACATATATCTATAGATATAAGAAAGAACATAACAAATACATATATGACCAAAGGCACCGTTAATGGGGGTGAAGGGGCCCAAGCTAAGCACCTTTTGTAAGCATTGATATCACCCCCTCCCCCACAGCCAAACAGATCTGCCCTGCAACACAATACCAACACTTGCAAGTCGCATGCCCAGGACCCTACACAACATAGCCACAAGAAGTTAACAGTAATCCATCCCACCTGGGGTATGATGTCAGGATGGAATCAATAACATAGCATGCAGTACAGTCTGGCTACCATAGGGAATGTACTATTTGGAAGCAATAAACATTCCAAAGATACATATACACATGCACACACACACACACACACACACACACACACACACACACACACACACACACACACACACACACACACACACACTCACACACACACACATATATATATATATATATATATATATATATATATATATGTAAATACATATACACACACATAGATATGTATAGGAAGATACATATTTGGAGGGTGCACAGCATATTGAACAGCCAGTATTCCTACAGTTGCCAACTTTTCAAATGGACAGTGTATGATTCATTCATACAAAAGACAATTGTTGTATGAAATATATACCCACGGAGAAGTCAAAGGATATGACACCGCACACAGGTTTGCATACATAAGAAATGTTTATTTGTGTACTATTACAGTTGGATATGCCATGTCATATAGCTGTTAGGTTTTTGAAATACATACTAACCAAGTAATGCAACTCTCAAGCAGATCATTTTATACAGTAATCCAAAAGCATAACATATGTTGCTGTCCAGGCCAAGGCCTTCAAGTAGTACAACAGTAAAGAAAGACTGGGCCAGAGGATAACACTCAATCAACAGTAAGTAATGCAGCTGTATAGTTCAGCAGCCTCTGATCACACTCTGTACTCAACCCCTAGGGGGAAAAGAATTAAGTTGACACAATGAGGATGTATCTGTTACGTAACAATGCTTAACTGAAAACATCACTATCACATGGACAAACAGAACAACCTGTATGACAGTAAGCACTAGGCCACCAATGTTCCCAATGTGAAATGTATGAAAATGTACAGCCATATACTTTAAGGCATCTTACTACTGATATCCCTCACATGTTGTAACAGCCTAGATTATATATGGTCTTACCTCTCCTCCATAGACTGACTTACAGAGGCATATAACACTGTTATATACACTGACCTCTGGACTGCAGAAGGGCACACATGTTTTGTCCAGCTGTATCCCTCACGCACACACACACACACACACACACACATATATATATATATATATATATATATATATATATATATATATATATATATAGACCCTACCCCACAATATGCGTGGGGACCACAACAGCACTGGAATGATGGCAGTAATAGCAGTATGACATAATCACAGGCCACTACATAGCAACCTCTTACTGCATGTCATATAGACAAAGCCTGGTATATAGGTGGAGGACAGAAGCCGGAACACAGGGCCATATTTGAAAGAGTGTTGTTATACACTGAGAAAGTTGCTGGTGTTACATGATAGTCTGTAACATACACTTAGGAATATGAATTCAGAAACATAAATGGATGTAGCCATGTACTGATAGCACTCAACAGACAAATGCCAGTGATATATCTGACACAAGACCTGTGTGGTGGACAGACAAAACATAGACAATCCACTGGCTATCATGTGGATAGGCCCACAGTTGAGAGTTATGCAGATAGACTGTATTCCATGCTAAACTAGTATATACACACACAAACCCTGTAACACTGGTGCTATACAATGCATATAACAACACTTCTCACACTGTCTGTAGGTCTGGAACCTTATACAAATATGTAGCTGGCCTGAGTCTGCAAGTCCTCTTGTAAGAGGTATTGCTAACTGCTGTCTGTAACACTGCTGTCCACACACAGGTAGGATGTTCTCCATACAGGAAAGGTAAAGGGACCACACCCACATGATATAGGAATTTATAGTAGTGGGTTGCCATGACAGTAGTAATTGAAAGTACTACACATCATGCTGCATGCAGGTAGCAAGTGATGGACACTTATTGGTGCAGAGGCCATCACCTGATCATGCGCATCACCTACAAAATCAATGCTGCAATCTATTCAAAGCATCTCAATCCATTTAGTGGAGAGAGAGAGAGAGAGAGAGACAGAGAGAGAGAGAGAGAGAGACAAAAAAAAGCAAATACAAAAAAACAAAAAACACATCCATCCAGTCATCCACACAGTAAACTATCCAGAAGAGGTATCAT